>NW_016107368.1:3861298-3868525 GCF_001604975.1 Cebus imitator | reverse complement strand
GCTCACTGCAATCTCCACCTCCTGGGTTCAAGCGATTCTCCTGCCTCAGCTCCCAAGTAGCTGGGACTACAGGCATGTACCACCATGCCCAGCTAATTTTTTTGTTTTTTTAGTAGAGACAGAGTTTCACCATGTTGGCGAGGATGGTGTTGATCTCCTAACCTCGTGATCAGCCCACTTCGGCCTCCCAAAGTGCTGGGATTACAGGCATGCACCCCCACACCTGGCAGAAGGGCCGGGTTTTCTTATTTTTTTTATTTTTTATTTTTTAGACAGAGTCTCACTCTGTCACCCAGGCTGGAGTGCAATGGCATGATCTCGGCTCACTGAAACCTCCGCCTCCCGGGTACAAGCGATTCTCCGGCCTCAGCCTCTCCAGTAGCTGGGACTACAGGCGTGTGCCACCACACCTGGCTAATTTTTGTATTTTTAGTAGAGACGGGGTTTCACTGTGTTGGCCAGGACGGCCTCGAACTCCTGACCTCCAGTGATCCTCCTGCCTCAGCCTGCGAAAGTACTGGGATTATAGGCACAAGCCACCGTGCCCGGCCATGGGTTTTCTTAAACCAAAGCATATTCCTTCTCATATTTAACAAAACTGTGCACCAGGCCTGCATTGATTCATTCTCCTTTGAATAGCAAATCTCTCAAAAGCTGTAAGGAACACGGAAGAGCCACTGGCCAGGTGGGCTGGGTGGTGGCAGGGGGTCTGGGGTCCCAGCAGTTGGCATCCCCTTTCCCAGGATGTACACAGGGTCTCACGTACCTGTCCTGTTATCTCCTAGGTCAGCTCGTTGACACCGTCCGGGTGAAAAAAGGAGACCAGACCTTGTTTTCTTCCATGTTCGAAGCCAGTGTCACCATCCACAACATTGCTGTCAGTGCGTGCCCGACCCACTGGTAGCCTAGAAATATTTAGACCTGGCTTATTAACCATACACCTGCCAGAGCCAGCCCAGCCGAAACATGAAATCAACTGGGTACAAAGGCTCACACCTGTAATCCCAGCACTTTGGGAGGCAGAGACGGGTGGATCTCCTGAGGTCAGGAGTTCAAGACCAGTCTGGCCAACATGGTGAAACCCCGTCTCTACTAAAAATACAAAAATGAGCCGGGTGTGGTGGTGCACACCTGTAATCCCAGCTACCCGGGAGGCTGAGGTGGGAAAATCACTTGAACACAGAAGATGGAGGTTGCAGTGAGCTGAGACTGCACCACTGCACTCCACCCTGGGCACAGAGCAAGACTCCATCTCGAAAAACAACAGTAACGAAACAAAAGCCCCCACAAAATCAAACCACACCCCGTTTTGTGTTTTTTGTTTTTTTACAGACAGGGACTTCCTGTGTTGCCCAGGCTGCAGTGCAGTGGTACAGTCCCAGCTCACTGCAGCCTCTTACTCCCAGGCTCAAGCAATCCTCCTACCTCAGCCTCCTGAATAGCTGGGATTGCGGGTGCACACTACCACGCCCAACTAATTTTTGTGCGTGTGTGGAGTTGGAGTCTCACCATGTTGGCCAGGCTGGCCTCAAACTCCGGGCTTCAAGTGATCCTCCCATCTCAGCCTTCCAAAGTGCTGGGATTACAGGCATGAGCCTCTGCTCCTGGCCCAAACCTAATTATTACACATTTGGGAATGACTGAGGGCATGAGCATTCACGTCCTTTAATAATGAAATGGATTATTCCTTGGGTATCACTTTGCTGGGGATGCTGTAATAAAGTGCCACAAACTAGATGGCTTAGAACAAGACAGATTTGTTGTCTCAGGCCAGACACTGTGGGTCATGTAATCCCAGTACTTTGGGAGGGTGAATGAGAAGATCGCTTAAGGTCAGGAGGTCAAGACCAGCCAGGCCAACATGATGAAACCCCATCTCTACTAAAATAATACAAGGCTGGGCGAGGTGGCTCAAGCCTGTAATCCTAGCACTTTGGGAGGCTGAGGCAGGTGGATCACGAGGTCAGGAGTTCGAGGCCAGCCTGGCCCACATGGTGAAACCCCATCTCCACTAAAAATACAAAAATTAACCAGGCATGGTGGCAGGTGTCTGTAATCCAGCTACTCAGGAGGCTAAGGCAGGAGAATTGCTTGAGCCCAGAGGGTAGAGGTCGCAGTGAGCTGAGATCGGGCCACTACGATCCAGACTGGGGGACAGAGCAAGACTCCATCTCAGAAAAAAAAAGCATTAGCCAGGCATGGTTGCATGTGCCTGTGTTCCCAAGCTACTCTGGAGGCTGAGGTGGGAGGACTGCTTGAGCCAGGGAGGATGAGGCTGAATGATGCCACTGCACTGCAGCCTGGGCGGCAGAGTGAGACAATGAATGAATGAATGCATGCATGCATGTCACACAGTTGGGAGGCTGGAAGAGTAAAGTCTGGTATCTTTAGGCTGGGCTCCCTCTGGAGGCTCCGGGAAGAATCTGTCCCCAGCCTTTGTCCTGGCTCAGGCATCCCTTGACATAGATGACCAACGTCCTTCTATGCATGTCTGTCTCTGTGTGCAAATTTCCGTTTAAAAAAGTTTTGGCCAGGCACAGTGGCTCACGCCTATAATCCCAGCACTTTGGGAGGCTGAGGCAGGAGGATTGCTTGAGTCCAAAAGTTCAAGACCAGCCTGGGGATCATAGTGAGATCCCATCTCTACAAAAAATACAAAAAAACTAGCTGGGCATGGTGGAACACACCTCTACTCCCAGCTACTGAGAAGGCTGAGGTGGGAGGATCACTTGAAGCCAGGAGTTCGAGACCAGCCTGGGCAACATAGTTGGACCTCGCCTCTACAAAAACCATTTGAAAAATTAGCTGGGTGCAGGGGTGTGCACCTGTAGTCCCAGCTCCTCGGGAGGCAGGGGCATAGAGTGAGTTCGGGAGGTCGAGGCTGCCATCATCTGTGATTGTGCCACTGCACACCAGCCTGGGCAACAGAGCAAGACCTTGTCTGTCTCAAAAGAAAAAAAGAAAAAGGTTTGCTGATCCAATTTGGAGTAATTGTTTTAAACTTCATATTTTTTCATATTGCTTGGCTTTTCTACATGAACTTTGTGATTATAACCAGAAAATAGCAGTCACAATTTTTTTTTTTTTAGATGGATTTCCAATCTTATTGCCCAGGCTGGAGTGTAATGGCATGACCTATGCTCACTGCAACCTCTGCCTCCCGGGTTAAGAGATTCTCCTGCCTCAGCCTTCTGAGTGGCTGGAACTACAGGTTCGCGCCACCCCACCCAGCTCATTTTTGTATTTTTAGTAGAGAGGGGGATTCACCATGTTGGCCAGGCTGGTCTCGAACTCCTGGCTTCAAGTGATCTGCCCGCCTCAGCCTCTCAAAGTGCTGGAGTTACAAGCATGAGCCTCCGCGCCTGGCCATGCTTATCTTTTTGTTCACAGAAATGACCAGCATTTCAATTTTTGTTTTGTCTTGTTCTGTTTGTCTTAGATGAAAACGAACTGGCAGTTATAACTCGGGAGGACAATTTGTATTATGGGAATCTGGGTGTCGTGCCAAGTTCCGTAATCAAAGTAGGTAAAAAGGAACTGGGGTTATGGGCTGGGGGCGGTGGCTCACGCCTTGGGAGGCCGACGTGGGTGGATCACCCGAGGTCAGGAGTTCCAGACCAGCCTGGACAACATGGTGAAACCCCGCCTCTATTAAAAATACAATAATTAGCTGGGTGTAGTGTGGGCGTAGTGGTGGGCGCCTGTAATCCCAGTTACTTGGGAGACTAAGCCGGAGAATCGCTTGAGCTGGGAGGCAGAGTGAGACTCTGTCTCAAAAAAAAAAAAGAAAAGAAAAAGAGAAAAAATGGGGTTATGAAGTTGCTGAGGAATGGCTGTCTACCTTCAGCAGTACACTAAAAAAAGAAAAGAAAAAGAAATTTTTTTTTTTGTCTTTTTGTTTTTTTCCTTTTTGTGGAGAACGGGGTCTCGCTATATTGCCCAGGCAGGTCTCGAACTCCTGGGCTCAAGCTATCCTCCCGCCTCTGCCTCCCTAAGAGCTGGGATTACAGGCGTGAGCCACAGCGCCCGGCAGAAAAAGAAATTTTTAAAAAAAGAATAATTGTCTTGTTCACAAACTTCTGATCCTTTTTTTGCAGGTTAGAAATCCCTCCAGTCAGTAAAATAATAACAGTAACAACAACAACAGCTAAAAGGGAAGAGTATTTAAAATGCAGGAGGTGCTGGTCGAGGCATCTTCGTGGGTTACATTATTTTTAGTAGAGACGAGGTTTCTCCCTATTGGCTAGACTGGTCTTGAACTCCTGACCTCAGGTGATGCACCCACCCAATCCCAAAGTGCTGGGATTACAGGCGTGAGCCATCACACCTGGCTTTTGTGTGTGTGTGTGTGTGAGATGGAGTCTCGCTGGAGTGCCATGGGATGATCTCGGCTCCCTGCAACCTCCACCTCCTGGGTTCAAGTGATTCTCCTGCCTCAGCTTCCTGAGTAGCTGAGATTATAGGTGCATGCTACCATGCTGAGCTAATTTTTGTAGTTTTAGTGGAGTCAGGGTTTCACCATATTGGCCAGACTGTTCTTGAACTCCTGACCGCAAGTGATCACCCACTTTAGCCTCCCAAAGTGCTGGGACTACAGGCGTGAGCCACTGCATCCGGCCACTATGTCTGTCTAATTGTATTTCCAAAAGGAGATGAAAAAAAAGTAATTGTATTTCCACCGTCACAGTAAGTCCGTGAAAGAGATTCATCCACCATTTACAAATGAGAAAACAAAAGCTCCAGGTTTTCTTTTGTTCTTTTTTGAGACAGTGTCTCACCTTGAACTCCAGGCTTGAGTGCAGTGGCGTGATTTTGGCTCACTGCAGTCTTGAACTTCGGGTCTCAGATGATCCGCCCACTTCAGCCTCCCAAGTAGCCGGGACTGTAGGGGGACACCACCACGCTTGGATAATTTTTTGAATTTTTTTGTAGAGATGGGGTCTGGCTGTGCTGCCCCCATCCAGGCTGCTCTCGAACTCCTGGGCTCAAGCAGTCCTCCCACTTCGACCTCCCAAAGTGCTGGGATTACAGGCATCATTGCCCCAGCTTCTTTTTTTCCCAAGGCTACATCAAGTTGTTAGTGGCTGAGCCAAAAGAGTCCCCAGGGTCTACTGATTTCTACTTCAGTGTTTTTCCAGCTAGACTACAGCCACTAGAATTCCTGGAAGTTGCTTGACAGTGGATTAAGACGGATTATTTGGGTGTGGAGCACAAACAAAGGAACCATCTCTTAGGACTTAACCCTGACGTTCTGATGGGGCCAGCATGTATTCTGGGGAGAGGTTCCATAGCTCCCACCCATGATCTGTGAATAAGAATTAGGCACCAGTCGTGGTGGCTCAATCCTGTAATCCCAGCACTTTGGGAGGCTGAGGCGGGCAGATCACAAGGTTGGGAGTTCAAGACCAGCCTAGCCAACATGGTGAAACCCTGTCTCTACTAAAAATACAAAAATTAGCTGGGCGTGGTGGCGGGCACCTGTAATTCCAGCTACTCGGGAGGCTGAGGCAGGAGAATCACTTGAACCCCGGAGGGGGAGGTTGCAGTGAGCCAAGACAGCACCACTGCACTCCAGCCTGGCCTACAGAGCAAGACTTTGTTTCAAAAAAAAAAAAAAAAAGAATTAGGCTATGTGCAGTGGCTCCCGCCTGTGATCCCAGAGCTCTGGGAGGCCAAGGCAGGAGGATTATTTGAGGCCAGGAGTTCAAGACCAGACTGGGTAACATAGGGGGACCACATCTTATAAAAAGAATTTAAAATTTTGGCCAGGCACAGTGGCTCACACCTATAATCCCAGCACTTTGGGAGGCCAAGGCAGGCAGATCACCTGAGGTCAGGAGTTCAAGACCAGCCTGGCCAACATGGCAAAACCCCGTCTTTACTAAAAACACAAAAATTAGCTGGGCGTGGTGGCAGGCACCTGTAATTCCAGCTACTTGGGAGGCTGAGGCAGGAGGATCACTTGAACCCAGGAGGGGGAGGTTGCAGTGAGTGAAGATCATGCCACTGCACTCCAGCTTGGACGTCAGAGCAAGACTCTGTCTAAAAGAAAAAGAAAATTAGCTGGGTGTGGTGGTGCACACCTGTAGTCCCACCTACCTGGGAGGCTGAGGCAGGAGGATCACTTGAGCCCAGGAGGTTGAAGTTTCAGTGAGCTATGATCGCACCACTGTGCTCCAGCCTGGTGCGAGTGAGACTTCATCTCAAAAAAAGAAAAAAAAAAATCATAATTACCAAAGGATGAATGAAGCTGAAGAGTAGTTAGATCATAAGAACGAAACTCTGTGTCTTAAAATAATAAACGAACAAAAATTTAAAATAAAATAATTCTTTTGGCCAGGCAGAGTGGCTCCTTCCTGCAATTCCAGCACTTTGGTTCCAGGAGTCATGACCAGCGTGGGAAACATAGTGAGATCCCGTCTCTACTAAAAATATGAAGATTACCTGGGCATGGTGGTGTGTGCCTGTAATCCCAGCTACTTGTGAGGCAGGAGAATGGCTTGAACCTGGGAGGTGGAGGTTGCAGTGAGCCGAGATCGTGCCGCTGCACTCCAGCCTGGGTGACAGAGCGAGACTCCATCTCAACAAAAGACAAAAATCATAATTACCAAAGGATGAATGATGCTGAAGAGTAGTTAGATCACAAGTCTCATAAGACTGTGTTTCCTCCCTCCCCCAGCCCTCTCTCCTTCCTTTTCTTTCTTCCTTCCTTTCTCTCTCTTTTTTTTTGAGATGAGTCTCCCTCTGTCACCCAGGCTGGAGTGCAGTGTGGCTCAATCTTGGCTCACTGCAACTTCTGCTTCCCAGGTTCAAGTGATCATCCTGCCTCACACTCCAGAGTAGCTGGGATTACAGGTGTTCACCAGCATACCCGGCTAATTTTTGTATTTTCAGTAGAAACGGGGTTTCTCCGTGTTGGCCAGGCTGGTCTCGAACCCCTGACCTCGTGATCCACCCGCCTCAGCCTCCCAAAGTGTTGAGATTATAGGTGTGAGTCACCGCACCTGGCCCTTTCTCGTTCTCTCTTTCTTTATTTTCTTTCTTCCCTCTACCTTCTTTAAATCTGCCTCATGCAATAAAATGTATATCTCCAAAAACGCAATTAGAATGACTAGATCTCGCCGGGCGCGGTGGCTCAAGCCTGTAATCCCAGCACTGTGGGAGGCCGAGGCGGGTGGATCACGAGGTCAAGAGATCGAGACCATCCTGGTCAACATGGTGAAACCC
>NW_016107368.1:3858008-3860343 GCF_001604975.1 Cebus imitator | reverse complement strand
AAAAAAAAAAAAAAAAAAGTGCTGGGCATTGGCCAGGCATGGTGTGACGGCTCACGCCTGTAATCCCAGCACTTTGAGAGACTGAGGCAGGCAGATCACTTGAGGTCAGGAGTTCCAGACCAGCCTGGCCAACATGGTGAAAGCCCATCTCTACTAAAAATATGAAAATCAGCTGGGTGTGGTGGCGGGTGCCTATAATTCCACCTATTCGGAGTGCTGAGGTGGGAGAATCGCATTAACCTGGGAGGTGGAGTTTGCAGTGAGCCGAGATCACGCCACTGCACTCCAGCCTGGGCAACAGGGCAAGACTTCCTCAAAAAAGAAAAAAAAGGGCCGGGCGTGGTGGCTCACGCCTGTAATCCAAGCACTTTGGAGGCCAAGGCGGGCGGATCACCTGAGGTCTGGAGTTCAAGACCAGCCTGACCAACATGGTGAAACCCTGTCTTTATAAAAAAAAGAAAAAATAAAGAAAAAAAGTTGGGCGTGGTCGTGTGCGGTCTAAGCTGCTCAGGAGGGTGAGGTGTGGGGATTGCTTGGGCCCAGGAGTTTGAGGCTATGATAGAGTCACTGCACTCCAGTCTGGGTGACAAAATGAGACTCCCATTTCTAAAAAACTAATAAAAAAATTAACAAAATAAGACAGACAATAGGATAGTATTCATCACCAATAAGAGATCAATCACATCACCCATTGAATCTTGCCAACACGATCAAACTCTAATCTGATGGGGCAAGCATCAGTCCAGCTGCAAATATGCCGCAAATACAAAAGACAGAGAAAGGGTTTGCCTGCACCAGGGAAACCCAGACTTCAAGAAATGCTACAGGCCCAACAGCATGGCGTCTTCCAACATCCACAGAAAGGAAAAGGGATAGGCCGGCCACGGCGGCTCACGCCTGTAATCCCAGCACATTGGGAGGCCGAGACAGGTGGATCACGAGGTCAGGAGTTTGAGACCAGCCTGACCAACATGGAGAAACCCCATCTCTACCAAAAATGCAAAAATTAGTCAGGTGTGGTAGCACGCACCTGTAATTCCAGCTACTCAGGAGGCTGAGGCAAGAGAATCACTTGAACCCAGGAGGCAGAGGTTGCAGTGAGCCCAGATCATGCCACTGCACTCCAGCCTGGGCGACAAGAGTGAGACTCCATCTCAAAAAATAAATAAAAATAAATAAAAGCCGGGCACGGTGGCTCACGCCTGTAATCCCAGCACTTTGGGAGGCCAAGGCGGGTGGATCACGAGGTCAAGAGATCGAGACCATCCTGGTCAACATGGTGAAACCCCGTCTCTACTAAAAATACAAAAAATTAGCTGGGCATGGTGGCGTGTGCCTGTAATCCCCGCTACTCAGGAGGCTGCGGCAGGAGAATTGCCTGAACCCAGGAGGCGGAGGTTGCGGTGAGCCGAGATCGCGCCATTGCACTCCAGCCTGGGTAACAAGAACGAAACTCCGTCTCAAAAAACAAAAATAAATAAATAATAATAAAAAAGAAAGGAAAAGGGATAGAGGAGAAACTTACAGATTGTGGTTTTTTTTAAATTTTAGTTTTTGGCCAGGCACGGTGGTTCATACCTGTGATCCCACTCCCTGCACTTAGGGAGACTGATATGGGTGCATCACCTGAGGTTAGGAGTTCGAGACCAGGCTGGCCAACGTGGTGAAACCCTGTCTCTACTAAAAATACAAAAATTAGCTGAGCATGGTCACATGTGCCAGCTACTCGGGAGGCTGAGGCAGAAGAATGGCCTGAACCCGGGAGGCGAAGGTTGTAGTGAGCTGAGATCATGCCATAGCACTCCAACCTGGGTAGAATAAAAAAAACAAAAAAACAAAAATCAGTTTTTGGCCGCATGTGGTGGCTCACGCCTGTAATCCAAGCACTTTGGAAGCCAAGGCAGGCAGATCACCTGAGGTCGGGAGTTCAAGACCAGCCTGACCAACATGGTGAAACCCCGTCTTTAAAAAGGAAAAAAATACATATATATAAAAAATGAGTTTTTGTAGAGACAGGAGTCTCCCTGTGCTGTCCCAGTTGGTCTCAAACCTCTGAACTTAAGTGATCTTCTCACGTCAGGATTAAGGTGTGAGAACTCAACCCAGCCAACGAACCTGGAGATTGAAAGAGGCTTAAAACACACAACAGCGCTGGGGAATAATTATGGTCTTGACATGCATACTAGGGCAGCTGTACTCTAAATAAACAGAAAAACGCCAGGCGCAGTGGCTCACACCTGTAACACCAAGCACGTTGGCAGACTGAGACAGGAGGATCACTTGTGCCCAGGAGTCTGGGACCAGCCTGGCAACATAGTAAGACCTTGTCTCTACA
>NW_016107368.1:3854163-3856296 GCF_001604975.1 Cebus imitator | reverse complement strand
TTTTGAGACGGAGTTTCACTCTTGTTACCCAGGCTGGAGTGCAATGGCGCAATCTCGGCTCACTGCAACCTCCGCCTCCTGGGTTCAGGCAATTCTCCTGCCTCAATCTCCTCAGTAGCTGGGATTACAGGCACGCGCCACCATGCCCAGCTAATGTTTTTTTTGTATTTTTAGTAGAGACGGGGTTTCACCATGCTGGCCAGGTTGGTCTCGATCTCCTGACCTCATGATCCACCCACCTCGGCCTCCCAAACTGCTGAGATTACAGGCTTGAGCCACCGCGCCCGGCCGGCCTGCCTTCCTTCCTTCCTTCCTTTCTTCTTTCTTTTCTTTCTTTTCTTTCTTTTCTTTCTTTCTTTCTCTCTCTCTCTCCTCTCTCTCTCTCTTTCTCCTCTTTCTTTCTTTCTTTCTCTCTCTTTCTCCCTCCTTCTTTCCTTCCTTCCTTCCTTCCTTCCCTCCCTCCCTCCTTTCTTTTCTTTCTTTCTTTCTTTTCTTTCTTTCTTTCTTTCTTTCGTCTGCCTCTGTCACCCAGGCTGGAGTGCAGTGGCATGATCTCGGCTCATTGCAACCTCTGCCTCCTGGGTTCAAGCGATTTTCCTGCCTCAGCCTCCCAAGTAGCTAGGATTACAGATGCATGCCACCATGCCTGGCTAATTTTTGTATTTTTAGTAAGACGGGGTTTCACCATGTTGTTCAGGCTGGTCTTGAACTCCTGACTTCAGGTGATCCTACCTCAGTCTCCCAAAGTGCTGGGATTACAGGTATAAGCCACAGTGCCCGGCCTCATTTTCTTAACTCAGCCTGAGCTGGCTTCTCTTGCTAGCAGCTAAGAGCCTTGACCCCTGCGGCCTTCTCACACCCAGCAGGAAGGACTTGTTTCTGGATCTAAAATCCAAGTGTCTAAGCCTAGCATTAGTTGTAGGTGCAGATGGTTCTACACTTTTTTGACTTTGCAATGGCACAAAAATGATCACCTTCAGTAGAAACCGTGCTTCCAGTACCGATACAATCTTTCTGTTTTTCACTGTTAGTATAGTATTCCATACACTGCATGAGGGCCAGGCGCAGTGGCTCATGCCCTTAATCCCAGCACTTCAGGAGGCTGAGGTGGGAGGATCACTTGA
Source organism: Cebus imitator (assembly GCF_001604975.1). Lineage (NCBI taxonomy): Eukaryota > Metazoa > Chordata > Mammalia > Primates > Cebidae > Cebus > Cebus imitator. The sequence continues at coordinate 3,855,172 of NW_016107368.1, read as the reverse complement.
ACCCAGGATTTTGAGTCCAGCCTGGGCAACATAGTGAGACCCTGTCTCTATAAAAACGATAAAAATTAGCCACATGCAGTCACGTGCACCTGTAGTTCCAGCTACTTGGGAGGCTGAGGCAGGAGGATCACTTGCGCCCAGGAGGTTGAGGCTGCAGTGAGCTATGATCATGCCACTGCACTCCAGCCTGGGTAACAGAGCAGGACCTTGTCTCTTAAAAAATAAAAAATACGGCCGGGCGCGGTGGCTCACGCCTATAATCCCAGCGCTTTGGGAGGCCGAGGTGGGTGGATCATGAGGTCAAGAGATCGAGACCATCCTGGTCAACAAGGTGAAACCCCGTCTCTACTAAAAATACAAAAATTAGCTGGGCATGGTGGCGTGCACCTGTAGTCCCAGCTACTCGGGAGACTGAGGCAGGAGAATTGCTTGAACCCAAGAGGCGGAGGTTGCAGTGAGCCGAGATCGTGCCATTGCACTCCAGTCTGGGTAACAACAGTGAAACTCCGTCTCAATAAATAAATAAATAAATAAATAAATAATTTAGGCCAGGTGTGGTGGGTTACACCTGCAATCCCAGCACTTTGGGAGGCTGAGGTGGGCGGACCACGAAGGCAGGAGTTCGAGACTAGCCAGACCTACACGGTGAAACCCCACCTCTACTAAAAATACAAAAATTAGCTGGGTGTGGTGGCACAGGCCTATAATCCCAACTCGGGAGGCTGAGGCAGGAGAATTGCTTAGAACCTGGGTGGCGGAGGTTGCAGTGAGCCGAGATTGCACCACTATACCCTAGCCTGGGCAACAGAGCAAGACTCCGTCTCAAAATAAATAAATAAAAATTTAAAAGTAGGTAAACGATTGCTTCGTGAGGACAAAGTTTCTGTTTGGGGTGAGGAGAAAGTTTAAAACTCGGTGGGCCGGGCGCGGTGGCTCACGCCTGTAATCCCAGCACTTTGGGAGGCCGAGGCGGGTGGATCACGAGGTCAAGAGATCGAGACCATCCTGG
>NW_016107368.1:3849234-3852318 GCF_001604975.1 Cebus imitator | reverse complement strand
TGTTGGTCAGGCTGGTCTTGAACTCCCAACCTCAGGTGATCTCCCCTCCTTGGCCTCCCAAAGTGCTGTGATTACAGGTGTGAGCCACCACGCCCAGCCAGTCTTTTGTTTTTGTTTTTATTTTGAGAGGGAATCTTGTTCTATCACCTAGACTGGAATGCAGCGATGCAATCTCGGCTCACTGCAACCTCTGCCTCCTGGGTTCACACAATTCTCCTGCTTCAGCCTCCCAAGCAGCTGGGATTACAGATGTGCGCCACCACGCCTGGCTAAGTTTTGTATTTTTAGTAGAGATGGGGTTTCACCATGTTTGCCAGGCTGGTCTCGAACTCCTGACCTCAAATGATCCACCTGCCTTGGCCTCCCATATTGCTGGGATTACAGGTGTGAGCCACCACGAGCTCTGGTTTTTCATCTGAAGGTGTGCTGGCGTCACTCTGGGGGGTTGTCGCCCTGTCTGCCTGCTGGCTCTGTACAGCCTCAGCTTCTCTTTCCCCCACTCCTAGGTGATGGTGAGCAACCCCTACTCCCTGGGGTTCCAGGCCACCTTCTATGAGAGCGGTCACACGTTAGACGGGAACACCAAGTACAATCTGGTGAGCTATGTCCCCACCAAACCTGGCCGAGTGTCCCTTGAGGGCCCCCTCTTCCTCCTTCCCTTACCAGCATAAAGAGCTGAGGAATTTTCAGGGGACACAGGCCCTAGCCCTTCCCCGTGGTGGGAAGATGATCAGGCAGATGTCACCCATGCACTTGACCTCATTAAAGTGTCACACGGGTCAGGTACAGTTGCTCACACCTGCAATCCCAGCACTTTGGGAGGCCGAGGTGGGCAGATCATGAGGTGAAGAGTTTGAGATCCATCTGACCAACATAGAGAAACCCCGTCTCTACTAAAAATACAAAAATTAGTCAGGCGTGGTGGTGCATGCCTTTGATCCCAGCTACTCAGGAGGCTGAGGCAGGAGAATCGCTTGTACCCGGGAGGCGAGGTTGCAGTGACCTGAGATCGTGCCACTGCACTCCAGCCTGGGCGACAGAGTGAGAAACCATTTCAATCAATCAATCAATCAATCAGTAAGTGTCACATGGGAGATTCCTGGATGGCATGACAGGGAGGAGCCCAACACAGCCCAGGGCAGGGCTGGAGATCTGAGTTAGCTGAGTAAACTGAGGCATGAGGATTCAGAGGGGGCAGTTTCCATAGGTCAGGGGCCTGACCAGGTACAAGTCGGTAACAGCAGACTCCTTTGACTAGGCTCATCACATCACATCCAGGTGAGCGAGGAAAACAGGCACTCCTCACTGTGGGTCCCCAGAACTCAGGGAACAAGGGAATGGGAGCCGTCATACTGGGGCCGTTGTTTCTGTGAGCTCCCAGAAGCCTTTCACAGATGGTGGGATTAGAACGGAGCAGGGCTGGGCTGGTCGTGGTGATTCATGCCTGTAATCCCAGCACTTTGGAAGGCTGAGGTGGGCGGATCGGCTGAGGTCAGGAGTTGGAGACCAGCCTGGGCAACATGGTGAAAGCCCATCTCTACTTAAACATACAAAACTAGCTGGGCATGACAGCACTCACCTGTAGTCCCAGCTACTCGGGAGGATGAGGCAGGAGAATCGCTTGAACCTGGGAGATGGAGGTTGTAGTGAGCCAGGATCATGCCGTTGCACTCTAGCTGGGTGACAGAGCAAGACTCCATCTAAAAAAATGAAGGAACAGAGTGGGCTAAGCGGCTCCCAGGTTCATCCCCCCCATGTCCCCTCTGACATCCCATCTCTCCCACCGTCCTGAGTTAAGGGATGCCCATGGTGTTCCACGGATGCACTGGGGATTTTCTCTCTTGACCCTACAGGATATTTGCCTAAAACAGCAGCAGCACTGGGGCAGGACCAACCCCAACTTCACTTCCAGGTATGCTGTCTCCTGGACAGAGGTGGGGACCGGGCTGCGTACGGGGGTTCCCTTAGCAGGAGGGAAGAGAAGCAGGGCTGAGATCAGACCCCCAGCTCCAGAACAGTGAAACAAGAGGATTCAAACACTTTATAAGAGCCAGGTGAGGTGGCTCATGCCTGTAATCCCAGCACTCTGGGAGGCCAAGGTGGGCGGATCACCTGAGGCCAGGAGTTTGAGACCAGCCTGGCCAACATGTTGAAACCCCGTCTCTACTAAAAATACAAAAATGAGTTGGATATGGTGGCAGGTGCCTGTAATCCCAGCTACTCAGGAGGCCGAGGCATGAGAATGGCTTGAACCTGGGAGGCGGACGTTGCACTGAGCCCAGACCGTGCCACTGCACTCCAGCCTGGGTGACACCGTGAGACTCCATCTCAACAACAATAACAACAACAAAAACACTTTACAAGTGGCCCCTCAAAACACTTAAACACAGCATTACCATCTGCTCTAACAAACCCACTGCCATCCATCCCAAAAGAATAGAAAGCAGGAACTCAGGGAGGTATTTGCACACCTGTGCTCACAGCAGCACGATTCACAACAGCCAAAAGGCAAAGTCAACCGACGGGTCCATCCGCAGACAAAAAGATAAACACAGTGTGATCCACCTGCATGGCGGAATATGACTCAGCCTTAAGAAGGGAGGGAGGCCGGGCGCCGTGGCTCACACCTGTAATCCCAGCACTCTGGGAGGTCAAGGTGGGTGGATCATCTGAGGTCAGGAGTTCAAGACCGGCCTGGCCAAGATGGTGAAACCCTGTCTCTACTAACAATACAAAAGAGTTGCTTTTTCGTCTGGGCCGCCAGCATGCCATCCAGACTGAGGAAGACCCGGAAACTTCGGGGCCACGTGAGCCACGGCCACGGCCGCATCGGCAAGCACCGGAAGCACCCTGGAGGCCGTGGTAATGCCGGTGGCATGCTTCACCACAGGATCAACTTCGACAAATACCACCCAGGTTACTTTGGGAAAGTTGGTATGAGGCATTACCACTTAAAGAGGAACCAGAGCTTCTGCCCAACTGTCAACCTTGACAAATTGTGGACTTTGGTTAGTGAGCAGACACGGGTGAATGCTGCTAAAAACAAGACTGGGGCTGCTCCCATCATTGATGTGGTGCGATCAG
>NW_016107368.1:3837674-3848159 GCF_001604975.1 Cebus imitator | reverse complement strand
TTTTTTTTTGAGACACCATTCCAGTTTGTCACCCAGTCTAGAGTGCAGTGGTGTGATCTCCACTCACTGCAACCTCTACTTCTCAATTTCAATCAATTCTTATGCCTCAACCTCCCAAGTAGCTGAGATTACAGGCATGTGCCACCATGTCTGACAAAGTTTTGTATTATTAGTAGAGACGGGGTTTCGCCATGTTGGCCAGGCTGATCTCAAACTCCTGACCTCAGGTGATCCACCAACCTCGACCTCCCAAAGTGCTGAGATTACAGGCATGAGTCACCGAGGCTGGCCCCACACACTTTTAAATTGTCAGCTATTGTGAGAATTCACTCACTATCACAAGAACAGCACGGGGGAAACTGCCCCCATAATCCAGTCACTTTCCACCAGGTCCCTCTTCTAACATGTGAGGATTACAATTTGACATGAGATTTGGGTGGGGACACAGAACCAAACCATATCAGATGGATAAATGGGTAGACAGATGAGTGGATAGATGGATAGAGGGAAGGATGGATGGTTGGGTGGGTGATGGATGGATGATGAATAAATGAATAGATGAATGAGTGAATGGATGGATGGATAAATTGGTAGATGAATGAGTAGATGGATAGAGAGATGGATGGGTGGATAGATGGATGAGTGGGTGGATGGAATGGATCGAAAGATGGATGAGATGGATGGATGGGTGGGTGGATGGATGGATGGTTGGATGGATGGACGGATGGTTAGATGGATGGATGGTTGGATGGATGGACGGATGGTTAGATGGATGGATGGTTGGATGGATGGACGGATGGCTAGATGGATGGATGGATGGTTGGATGGATGGATGGATGGTTAGATGGATGGATGGTTGGATGGATGGAAGGATGAATGGAATGCAGCCTTGTTTACAGGGGTGCCATTCTCTAATAACACAGATTCCATTGCCTTGCAGCTTAAAGAGAGCCACCATATCTACTGTAACTGTGGACATAGCAAACAAGGAAATTTCATGTGTGGATGTCAAGCCCCTGGTAGGTCCCAAATCTTTGCTGTCTCATATTTGGTGTCTTAAGGGTTAGGACTTATAGAAGCTGGCCCTGAGGGGCTGTCCGAGCCCTTGTTCAGGGTCTGGAGATGGAGGTGATCCTGTCCCCATTGCTGGGGGTCACTTTCCCCTCCCCCATCATTATACCCCAGGGCTGCCTCCTCATACGCACCATTCTGAACGCATGTGCCTGTTTCTTGTTGGGTATCCCCAGAACTGTGTCAGGGCAACTCAGGTAATGTACTTCTAGGTGCTCCAAGAGAACAGGGTCCACCGTTGAGCTTGGCCACGAATGTTCACCGCAGCATATTTTACAATGCCCAAACAGCAGAGACCGGCCGGGCGTGGTGGCTCACGCCTGATGTCAGGAGTTGAGACCAACCTGGCCCACTTGGTGAAACTCCACCTCTGCTAGAGAAAAAAAAATTTATTAGATAGCTGGGTGTGGTGGTGCACGCCTGTAGTCCCAGCTACTTCGGAGACTGAGGCAGGAGAATTGATTGAACTCGGGAGGTGGAGGTTGCAGTGAGCTGAGATCATGCCACCGCACTCCAGTCTGGGCGACAGAGGGAGCCTATGTCTCAAAAAAAGTAGGGGGGTTGGGGGATTTAAAAAAAAAAGTAAAATAAAATAATAAAATGTTCTGGAATTAGACAGGGGTGATGATCACATTACTCTGTGAATGTCTAAAAACCACAGACCTGCCCAGGCACGGTGGCTCACATCTGTTACCCCATTGCTATGGGAGGCCAAGACAGGCAGATCACCTGAGGTCAGGAGTTCAAGACCAGCCTGGCTAGCATGGTGAAAGCCTGTCTCTACTAAAAACACAAAAACTAGCTTGGCGTGGTGTCACGCACCTGTAATCCCAGCTCCTCGGGAGGCTGAGGCAGGAGAATCGCTTGAACCCAGGGGGCAGAGGTTGCAGTGAACCGAGATTATGCCATTGCACTCCAGCCTGGGTGACAGAGCAAGACTCCGTCTCAAAAAAAATTAATTAAAAAAATTAGTTTTGGTCTCCATGAAGCCACTAAAAGCTCGTCAGGCGACACGTGGAGTTTAGCCATGTCCCAGGCTCTTAGAGTTGAACTTTCACGGGGCCAGCTGCGGTTACAGCACGTCCCAGGCATCAGGGCACCCAGTTGGGATGCAGGCCACATGGTTTCCAAGCGCTTTCCATGGGAGCATGTTCCTGTATGGGGTTCACTGTGTCTGGGTGTCCCTCACTGACTTGAATTTGCATTTGTGTGTCTCTCCTCTGCAGTCAACCCTGATTTCAATCGGCTGTGACCTGGATAAAAGGATCGTCATCCAGAAGTAAGTGTGTTGAGGCCGCGTACAGTAGCTCACGCCTGTGATCCCAGCACTTTAGGAGGCTGAGGCGGGCAGATCACTTCAGAACAGGGGTTCGAGACCAGCCTGGCCAACATAGCAAAACCCCATCTCTACTGAAAAAGAAAAAGTAATCAGGTGTGGTGGCAGGCGCCTGTAATCTCCGCTACTTGGAAGGCTGAGGCAGGAGGATCACTTGAACCCGGGAGGTGGAGGCTGCAGTGAGCTGAAATCGAGCCACTGCACTCCAGCCAGTGTGACACAGCGCAACTCTTGTCTCAAAAAAAAAAAAAAAAAGAAAGAAAGAAAGAAAGTATGTTGATATTAGAGGGGAGTGGGGAGAGAACAATTGCTGAGGTAGATGACTTTAGAGTATTCTGTTTTATATATATTATTGCCACAATTAAAAGTTAAACGATTCACACTAATAGGTTAAGTTTGTTTCTAGCATGTTGGTCTCTCCTCCTTCACCTGTTGGTGATATCCACATTTTTAATTTTTTTGAGACAGAGTCTTGCTCAGGCTGGGGGTGCAGTGGCATGATCGCGGCTCACTGCAAACTCCACCTCCCAGGTTCAAGTGATTCTCCTGCCTCAGCCTCCTGAGTCGCTGGGATTACAGGCGTGCGCCACCACACCCGGCTAGTTTTGATATTTTTAGTAGAGACGGGGTTTCACCATGTTGGTCAGGATGATCTCCAACTCCTGACCTCAAGCGATCTGCTGGCCTCAGCCTCCCAAAGCGCTGGGATTACAGGCGTGAGCCACCACACCAAGCCTAAATAAAATTTTTAAAAAGCTAGACAAGCGACACCCCTAATGGCAAAGTGCAGAGCCGTTTCCTGTCATGCCTCTACCAGAGCTGGTGTTTCCCAGGTTTTTTTTCCCCATATCTGCTCATTTTACCAGAGCTGGTGTTTCCCAGGTTTTTTTTCCCATATCTGCTCATTTGACAGCTGCTCGTGCATTGGACACAGAGGTGTGCCCTCCCTTTTCCATTTATTTTGTTTTCTTATTTTATTTTTATTTATTTATTTTGGAAATGGAGTCTCACTCTGTCACCCAGGCTGGAGTGCAATGGCACGATCTCAGCTCCCTGCAACCACCGCGGGTTCAAGCACTTCTGCCTCAGCCTCCCAAGTAGCTGGGATGAGAGGCGAAGATGTCATGCCTGGCTACCTTTTGTATTTTTAGTAGAGACGGGGTTTCCCCATGTTGGCCAGGTTGGTCTCGAACTCCTGAGCTCAGGTGATCCGCCTGCCTCAGCCTCCCAAAGTGCTGGAATTACAGGCCTGAGCCACCACACCCGGTCCCTCCCTTTCTGTCCAATACTTAATGGTTTGGTTCCTTGTGAGGTCGGGAAATTGCTCAATGTCCTTTTTTGCTTGCAGCAAAATTTCCGCCTGTTCCAAGGGCATCCTGGACGCTTTGACCCTACAAGACAATTACAGCTTCATCATCGAGAAGTAAGGCAGCGTACCCTGACAACCCCTGACACCCACGGTGACAGTGGGCCTGCAAAAGCCAACAGCAAATTAGGATTGACCGGTTGATTGAGATGGAGTTTTGCTCTTGTCGCCCAGGGTGGAGTGCAATGATGCAATCTCGGCTCACTACAACCTCTGCCTCCTGGGTTCTAGCAATTCTTCTGCCTCGGCCTCCCAAGTAGCTTGGATTACAGGCATGTGCCACCATGCCCAGCTAATTTTGTATTTTCTTTATTTGAGTAGAGACGTGGTTTCTCCACGTTGGTCAGGCTGGTCCTGAACTCCTGACCTCAGGTGAACTGCCCACCTTGGCTTCCCAAAGTGCTGGGATTACAGGCCTGAGCCACCGCGTCCAGACTTTTTTTTCTTTTTTTTTTTAAGAGATGGGATCTGGCCCGTGGCCCAGGCTGGCGTGCAATGGTGTTATCATAGCTCACTGCAGCCTCAACCTCCTGGGCTCAAGCAGTCCTCTTACCACAGCTGGCTGGTCCCACGTGTTGTCCCACTCAGTGGGCATGTGCCCCCACGCAGGTAGGAGAATCTGGGCCTTAGTCAATTTGTGCTGCTTTAAGGGACTACTCGAGGCTAGGTGATTTATAAAGAAAGAAACTTATGGCTGGGCGCAGTGGCTCACACCTCTAATCCCAGCATTTTGGGAGGCCTAGGCGGGCGGATCCCTTGAACTCAGGAGTTCAAGACTAGCCTGGCCAACATGGCGAAACCCTGTCTCTACTAAAAATACAGAAATTAGCCAGGCATGGTTGTGGGCACCTGTAATCCCAGCTATTCAGGAGGCTGAGGCAGGAGACTCGCTTGAAACCGGTGGGCGGGGGTTGCAGTGAGCGGAGATCAAGCCACTGCACTCCAGCCTGGGCGACAGTGTGAGACTTGGTTTCAAATAGGGCGCGGTGGCTCAAGCCTGTAATCCCAGCACTTTGGGAGGCCGAGGCGGGTGAATCACGAGGTCAAGAGATCGAGACCATCCTGGTCAACATGGTGAAACCCCGTCTCTACTAAAAATATAAAACATTAGCTGGGCATGGTGGCGCGTGCCTGTGATCCCAGCTACTCAGGAGGCTGAGGCAGGAGAATTGCTTGAACCCAGGAGGCGAAGGCTGCGGTGAGCCGAGATCGCGCCATTGCACTCCAGCCTGGGTAACAAGAGTGAAACTCCATCTCAAAAAAAATAAAAGAAAAGAGACGGGGGCAGGGAAGAGGCTGGGTGTTGTGGCTCACATCTGTAATCCCAACACTTTGGGAGGCTGAGGCAGGAGGACTGCTTGAGGCCAGGAGTTGGAGACCAGCCTGGGCAACCTAGAGACAAAAAAAAAAAAAAAAAAGGTGGGGATGGGCAGGAAGGAGGTGCCAGGCTCTTAAACAACCAGTTCTCATGGACGCTGAGGCTGAAAACCCACTCAGTACCACGAAGATGGCTCTAAGCCATTCACAGACGATCGGACCTTGTCGCCTAAACACTTCCGACTAGGCCCCCCTCCAACACTGGGGATCCACTTTCAGCAGGAGCTTTGGAAGGAGGAAATATCCAAACCAGCCAGGCGTGGTGGCTCATGCCTATAATCCCAGCTTTGGGAGGCCGAGGCAGGTGGATCACCTGAGGTCAGGAGTTCGAGACCAGCCTGACCAACATGGAGAAACCCTGCCTCTACTAAAAGTACAAAAAATTAGCCGGGCGTGGTGGCACATGCCTGTAATCCCAGCTACTCAGGAGGCTGAGTCAGGAGAATTGCTTGAACCCGGGAGGCAGAGGTTGCAGTGAGCTGAGATCACACCACTGTAGTCCAGCCTGGGCAGCAAGAGAGAAGCTGCATCTCAAATATCCAAACCACAGTAAGGCGTCTCACTGCACCCAGCATGGGGGAGCTCCTTGCCACGTGAGTGCACGCTTCTGTGTGTTTTGTAAGACCTGACCCCTCAAATGCAAGTCAAGATTGAGTTACCGGTTCAGAGCTGAGACCTAAACTGGTGCTTCTAGGCTTGCTAAGGGGCAGTGCGTCTGGAACCTGCAGAGGACACAGGGGAAGGTCATCTGAGTCTATACCAGCTGCTATCATGAAATATCTTAAACTGGGCGATTTATTAGTTGCTACAAGAGTAATCATGGTTTTTGCCATTGTAATGGGTGCAGTGGCTCGCCCCAGTAATCCCTGCACTTTAGGAGGCCTAGGCTGGCGGATCACCTGAGGTCAGGAGTTCAAGACCAGCCTGGCCAACATGATGAAACCTGTCTCTACTAAAAGTACAAAAAAGAAAAAGCCGGGTTTGGTGGCGGGTGCCTGTCATCCCAGCTACTTGGGAGGCTGAGGCAGGAGAATTGCTTGAACTTGGGAGGCAGAGGATGCGATGAGCCGAGATTGTGCCACTGCACTCCAGCCTGGGCAACAAGAGTGAAACTTCATCGCAAAAAAGAAAGAAAGAAAGAAAGAAATGGCAAAAACCGTGATTACTTTTGTACTGATCTAATTTAAAGAGCAGACATTTGGCCAGGCTCGGTTGCTCACACCTGTAATCCCGGCGCTTTGGGAGGCTGAGGAGAGAGAGGCACTTGAGGCCAGGAGTTTGGAACCAGCCTGGGCCACACAGCAAGACCATATCTCTACAAAAAATTAACAAATGAACCATGTGTGGTGGCGTGTGCCCGTAATCCCAGCTACTCAGGAGGCTGAGGTGGGAGGATTGCTTGGGCCCAGGAGGTGGAGGCTGCAGTGAGTCGTGATCGCATTACTGCACTCCAGCCAAAAAATTAACCACAATGGGAGGTTCCAGCATCATCTGGGCCCACCTCAGATGCCACCTCCACCCACTCTCATGGTCGATCCCCATTTGCCAAAAAGAAACAGGCTGTGAAGGGTTGGGGGTCTGGGCAGGAACTCACAGACTCCCTGTCTCTGCTTCCTGGTGTCTTGAAGGGAATTCTACGACCCCAGCTTCCAGGGGCAGCCGTCCTCCCAGGACCTGCATGTGCCCTACTCCTACAGTCAACTGGGCTGTCCGCTCCTCGTCTACTACGACACCCCATGGAAGCCCGTGGTGGAGCTGTAAGACCCCAGGGGCTACTGCAGGGTGGGGACGGTGGCAGGACCTCATGCTCCCTGGCTCTGGGGTACCAGCCTGGCCCTCCAGGTTCCCCTAGATCCCTCAAAATGATGGCGGTCACTGTTTCCCACTGTGCTCCCGCCCCAGCCTTCTCCCCGGGACACCTTTTCTTTTTGTGAGACAGGATCTCACTCTGTTGCCTAGGCTGGAGTGCTGTGGCACAATCTCAGCTCACTGCAACCTCCACCTCTCAGGCTCAAGCAATTCTCCTGCCTCAGCCTCCCGAGTAGCTGGGACTACAGGTGCGCACCACCATGCCTGGCTAATTTTGTATTTTTAGTAGAGACAGGGTTTTGCCATGTGGCCCAGGCTGGTCTTGAACTCCTGAGCTCAGGGGATCCATCCACCTCAGCCTCCCAATGTGCTGGGATTACAGGCATGGGCCAGCGTGCCGGGCCCTGAGTGGACTTTCGTTTCCTCTCTGTTATCCATGCTCAGTGCTGGCTGCTGCCCATCTCCCTGTCCACCCAGCTCTGTCTCCCAGCCTCCCTGCAGCCTGCACACCGCAGCCTCACCTGGGAGGGACAGGGGTTCTTTGGTTTGCTCCCTGCCACCTCCCCACCCCATGAGTGGTTTCGTAGCCGTCCAGGTGGCTGTGGCCTGGGTCTTCCTGGGTTGACCCCGCTCCCCACGCAGCTCTGCCCTGTATGCGTCTCCTAGGTGGCGAAAAGACACTTTCCAGGAGATTGTCGACGCTGAGTATGTGTTACTGGAGGTGAATGGGCAGTTCTCCTACAGGTATTCCCTGACGGCCCAGTCGGCGCTGTGCACCTCCCAGCCACAGAACTGGACCACCATGATAAAGGAATTCGGGATGCCCTTTCTCTGGAACAGAGAGGTAATAGGACCCTAGGATCGTTTCAGAAGAATCAGCATGCCACCAGGGGGTGGGAGTGTGCGTGAGGACATGGTGCAGCCATGGAACTGGGTATGGAATGAAAGACTGGGCCGGGCGCGGTGGCTCACACCTGTCATCCCAGCAGCTTGGGAGGCCTAGGCGGGCGGATCACCTGAGCTCAGGAGTTCAAGATCAGCCTGGGCAATGTGGTGAAACCCCATCTCTCAGCTGGGCATGGTGGTGAGCGACTATAATCCCAGCTATTCGGGAGGCTGAGGCAGGAGAATCGCTTGAGCCCAGGAGGAGGAGGAGGTTGCAGTGAGCCGAGATCTCGACACCGCACTCCAGCCTGGGCCACAGAGGGAAATGCAGGCACCAAGGTGCTCAGGGGCTTTGCTGATGAAGAGGGAAGTCTGGGACCATCCCAATGGTTGCTGCTGAGGCGTGGATGGGTTTCCCACGCTGTCCTACTCAGCGTGCATTCGTTTTTTATTTTTTTAAGACAGAGTCTTGCTCTGTCGCCCAGGCTGGAGTGCAGGGGCACAGTCTCAGCTCACTGCAGCCTCATGGCTCAAGTGATCCCCCCACCTCAGCTTCCCAATTACCTGGCACTACAGGTGTGTGCCATCATGCCCTGCTCATTCCTAATTTTTTGTTTGTTTGTTTGTTTTTGTAGAGACAGGGTTTCACTATGTTGCCCAAGCTGGTTTTGAACTCCTGGGCTCAAGCGATCCTCCCACCTCGGCTCCCCAAAGCGCTAGATTATAGGCATGAGTGACCCCGCCTCAGTGTGTGTTTCTTTTCTTTCCTTTTTTTTTTCAGACACAGTCTTGCTCTGTCGCCCAGGCTGGAGTGCAGTGGTGGGACCTCTGCTCACTGCAACCTCCACCTCCCAGATTCAAGTAATTCTCCTGCCTCAGCCTCCTGAGTAGCTGGGAACTACAGGCACCTGCCACCACGCCAGCTAATTTTTTTTTGGTGAGACGGGGTCTCACCATGTTGGCCAGGCTAGTCTCAAATTCCTGACCTTAGGTAACCCCCACCTCAGCCTTCCAGTGAGGTGGGGTTACAGGCATGAGCCACCGTGCCCAGGCTTATTGTTTGTTTATTTATTTATTTTTGAGATGGAGTCTCAATCTGTCACCCAGGCTGGAGTGCTGTGGCGCAATCTCTGCCCACGGCAACCTCCCCCTCCTGGGTTTAAGCCATTCTCTTGTCTCAGCCTCCCAAGTAGCTGGGATTACATGCCTGCGCCACCACGCCCAGCTAATTTTTGTATTTTTAGTAGAGACGGGGTTTCACCATGTTGGCCAGGATGGTCTTGAACTCCTGACCTCAAGTGATCAGCCTGCCTCACCCTCCCAAAGTGCTGGGATTACAAGCGTGAGCCACTGTGTTCAGCCTGGATTTTCTTTGTTAAATGCACAGCCTGAAGCTCTCCTCATCACACCCAGCCCAATTAACCGTTTTAAAGACTGCAACCCTGTGACAGCTGGTGCACTGACGGCCTTGTCCAACCACCACCTCTTTGACTATTTTTTGAAAGAGAGAGCTGTCTGGGCGCGGTGGCTCGTCCCTGTAATCCCAGCACTTTGGGAGACTGAGGAGTGGGGAGTGCTCGAGCCTGGGAGTTTGAGGCAAGCCTGGGCAACATAGGGAGACCTCATTTCAAAAAAACAACAAAAAAAATTAGACCAAGCACAGTGGCTTATGCCTCTGATCCCAGCACCTTGGGAGGCTGAGGCAGGCTGATCACTTGAGGACAGGAGTTCGAGATCAGCCTGACATGGTAAAACCCTGTCTCTACTAAAAATACAAAAATTAGCAGGGTATAGTGGTGCACCCCTGTAATCCCAGCTTTTGAGGAGCTCGAGGCAGGAGAATTGCATGAACCTGGGCGGTGAAGGCTGCAGTGAGCCAGCATTGTGCCACTGCACTCTAGCCTGACAACGGAGAGAGACTGTTTCTCAAAACAAACAAAAAAGAGTGGTCAGGCACTGTAGCTCACGCCTGTAATCCCAGCACTTTGGGAGGCTGAGGCAGGTGGATCACTTGAGGTCAGAAGATCAAGACCAGCCTGGCCACTGGTCTTGAACACAAAAAATACAAAAATCTGCAGGACGCGGTGGCAGGTGCCTGTAATCCCTGCTACTTGGAAGGCTGAGGCAGCAGAATTGCTTGAACCTGGGAGGTAGAGGTTGCAGTGAGCTGAGATCACACCACTGCATCCAGCCTGAGGGACAGAGCAAGACATCATCTGGAAAAAAAAAAACAAAACTCATTGGCAGCACCTGACTCTCACCCAGACTTAGTAAGCCTCCAGCCTCCACGCCCGGGAAGGCCGGGAAGGAGGCAGGGGAGATGGAGGCTGAGCAGCCTCCGTCCACAGCCTCCTCTGTAGGGAGCATGAACCTGCCCACACCATCGACGCTTGGCCCCAGACTCCCACCATGCACTTCTCATGAGGACTGGGGTGGGCGCAGGGTCTCTGCACGCAGGAGGGAGGCTCAGGGCTCCCTTCCAGCCCCCAGGACCAGTGGGCGTGTCTCTGTCTCCCACAGAACTACGTGAGCTGCCACGACTCCAACAGGAATGCTACTTTGAGATGGCCAGATGTCCAGTATCAGATCTTGGGTGGCCGCACAACAAACCAGATAATTTTCAGCCACAACAATGGCATCT
>NW_016107368.1:3835517-3837389 GCF_001604975.1 Cebus imitator | reverse complement strand
TTAGATGGAGATTTGCTCCTGTCGCCCAGGCTGGAGTGCAGTGGTGCGATCTCCACTCACTGCAACCTCCACCTCCCGGGTTCAAGCGATTCTCCTGCCTCCACCTCCCGAGTAGCTGGGATTACAGGCATGTGCCACCACACTTGGCTAATTTTTGTATTTTTAGTAGAGACGGAGTTTCACCATGTTGGCCAGGCTGGTCTCGAACTCCTGACCTCAGATGACCCACTGGCCTTGGCCTTCCCAAGTGCTGAAATTACAGGCGTGAGCCACCGCACCCGGCCACAAATACTCACTTCAGAGTCCCGCACTGGGTGCTGGGGGAACAGCAGTGACCTGAGGCTGCACCCCTGCCCCAGTGCACCCAAGTCACCCTCTCTTGCTCCCCATGTCTGGGGTGTGCCGACAGATGGGAGAGCTGGCTCAGACTGGCTTGTAGGAGTAGACTGAAATATTCCGGAATCTCCAGCCCTTCCAACATGGTGAAACTCCGTCTCTACTAAAAATACAAAAATTAGCTGGACATGGTGGCAGGTGCCTGTAATTCCAGCTACTAGGGAAGCCGAAGCAGGAGAGTCGCTTGAACCCGGGAGGCGGAGGTTGCAGTGAGCCGAGATTGCCCCACTGCACTCCAGCCTGGGCAACAGAGCAAGGCTCCATCTTAAAAAAAAAAACAAAAAACAGGAATCTTACACCAGTCAATTTCATGTCAGTGGCTTGAAATCAGCCACGGTGGAAATATTTATGCAACAAGAATTAGCAGACACTACCCAGGGGCCTTGCCCCTCTGAGAGCCAGTTAAATATTTAGCACTGACGGGCGCTGAGGGAATTATAAAGCCAGGTCTAAGCCATGCCATGCGGATCCACAAGTCCCTTTGGGAGGTGGGCACCAGCGTGGCATCTTCCGCATGTCCTTACCGCTGCTGGAAGTCACTGTCAGCCATCGCCTGTTCTCTCCAGAGGGTGAAAGTCCAGCCCCTGAAAAAACTTGTGGAGATCCTGCCTTCCCTACGTACAGGCCTCAGACTAGGAGGATCAGCTCTGAGTGGCTGCAGGTGGAAGGCCCTGGGTAGGGCGGGGACGTCCATAGGAGAGAGGAGACAGGTGTGGGACTCTCCCTTGCCACACCTGCTCCCTATACCATGAGACCTGCACTGTCCCCCCACCGCCGTGGGTTCTGTGACACCCCTGAGCCTTCTCCTGCCCTGACGCAGCCTCCACTGTCCTCCACCACTTCCCCGATGTTGACAGACCACTTAGTTATTTTGCTCTGTCTGCCCTCTCTAGCCAGAGTGTGGGCGTTAGGGGAGAACGGAGATCCTGCCAAAGGACACAGAGAGGATGGCAGCTCAGAACCTGTAACAGTCAGCTGGGTGTGGTGGCTCATGCCTGTAATCCCAGCACGGTGGGAGGCTGGGACAGGCGGATCACTTGAGGCCAGGAGTTCGAGACCAGCCTGGCCAACATGGAGAAACCCTGTCTCTACTAAAAGTTAGCCAGGTGTGATGGCGAGCACCTGTAATCCCAGCTACTCGGGAGCCTGAGGCAAGAGAATCACTTGAACCTGGGAGATGGAGGTTGCAGTGGGTTGAGATTGCACCACTATGCTCCAGTGTGGATGAGAGCCAGATTCCACCATCTTAAAAAAAAAAAAAAAAATCCATAAAAGTCAAAGTGGACCAGGCGCCGTTGTTCACGACTATAATCTCAGCATTTCGGGAGGCGGGGGCGGGTGGATCACTTGAGGTCAGGAGTTTGAGACCAGCCTGGCCAACATGGTGATGCCCCGTCTCTACTAAAAATACAAAAAATTAGCCTAGCCTGGTGGCTCATGCCTGTGATCTCCGCTCCTCGGGAGGCTGAGGCAGGA
>NW_016107368.1:3818706-3833073 GCF_001604975.1 Cebus imitator | reverse complement strand
GGGTAACAAGAGCGAAACTCCTTCCCAAAAAAAAAAAAAAACAAACAAAATAAAACAGAAAATTTGGCTCAAAGCATCTCCCAGACTGTCCCCGTGGATGAAACAGGGATAAATGGGGATCCCTGCAGGGGCCAGGAGGGCACATGGCACAGGCCCTGGGACAGAGGGAAACTGCAGCTGCATGGCCCCAAGACACCATGTCTACCTGAGGTTTGGTCTTAGAGATGGAGTCTCTGGCTGGGCGCGGTGGCTCATGCCTGTAATCCTAGCACTTTGGGAGGCCAAGGTGGGTGGATCACCTGAGGTTAAGAGTTCAAGACCAGCCTGACCAACATGGTGAAACTCCGTCTTTATTAAAAAAAAAAAAGATGGAGTCTCACCCTGTCACTCAGGCTGTAGTGCAGTGGTGTGATCTTGGCTCACTACAACCTACACCTCCCCAGCTCAAGCAATTCTCATGCCTCAACCTCCTGAGTAGCTAGGATTATAGGCGCCCACCACCACACCCGGGTAATTTTTGTATTTTTAGTAGAGACGGTGTTTCACTGTTTTGGCCTAGCCAGTCTCGAACTCCTGACCTAAAGTGATCTGCTCGCCTTGGCCTCCCAAAGTGCTGGGATTACAGGCATTTGCCCACGCACACAGCCTCCTCTTGAGTTTTGAATAACGGTTTCCAGGGGAGGAGCTCCAGAAAGCAGAAGGCACAGTGCCCAGCACAGAGGGGGAACTATGATCTCTGCTCTGCCTCCAAACACCCACCAGCCTCCTGGACTCTAGGTGAGCCCCTCAGGGGCTCCCCCAGCAGAGACCTTGAAACCCAGACTCCAGAGACCCAGGAGATCCAGCCCTCCGCCTGGGGAAGGCGCAGGCGGAAGGGTCCCTGCTCAGAGGGGTATCCTCACTCCAGGAGGCGCTGGATGGCTCTGGTCCTCCTGTTTCCTTACGTGTCCCTAGGGGAATGGGGTTGGCATCTCCAGGGCCACCATGAGCATTTCAGGGGAGGAGGGTACAGGTGGCCCCCAGGAGGGCCCTCGAGACCCTGATGTGGGTGAGTGATGAAGGGAACCAGCACCCGGGGGTCCTCTTCCAAGGCCGGGCCTGTCTCATTATGGAACCAGTGGCTGGGCTGTCCCTGCCACCCTGGACCCTGCAGTGTGACTGGCCCAGTAGGGCCCCTGACCCTCTCCTGGGTTCTGGGTGCTGTTTCATGTCACCATCGTGGGTGGAGGTTTCCAGGTTCCCCAGGTGCTGCATGCACCCCGCTCTTTCAGACGCGAGCACGGTTTCCCCACCTCCGCTCCTTCACACGTGAGCATCTGCTCCCACCCTCAGACCATCCAATGAAGCCCCCTGCACCCACCTGTCTGAACAAGAGCCTGGCCCTTCCCGCCCTCCCTGCAGTGACTGTGGCTTCTTGGGGACAGGAGGAGCCTGGGTGGGGATCTGGAGGCTGCTTCTCAAGCGCTGCCTTGACAGCTGTGTCTCCAAGGAAGTTCCTGCCCCTCTCTGGGCAGCCTTGCTTTTCCCCACCAAACAAGGGTGTGAAAATCCTTAGAACGTGTGAATCTGGGGGGCAGCTCAGGAGGCCCCTGCCTCTGCCGGCAGAGTCTGATCTTCCAGGGCTGGGACTCAAGGGGTTTAGGGTGTCCTGTGATTCCAGGGCTCCCCTGCTAGGCTCTGGAGGCCTCACTGTGAGGCCTGGGGTGCAGCCTCACCAGTCCTCAGGATGATGGGGTGAGGGGCCAGGCGTGCATGTCCAGGCCCCTCTGCATCCCCAAGGCTACCGCATGGACACGGAGCTGAAAGGTGCAATGTGCTTTAATCGGGGGTGGCTCCCAGGTCCTGCCTGGGCCCCGGGGGAGTGGCGCTGGCTGGGCCTGCGGGCTGGCTGGCCTTCCCTCCCGGTTTTCCCTTCTTGGCTGTTGAGGCCTTTCTCTTGCCGGGCAGAATGGGGGCCGCGGCATCGGCGACAGGGGGCCCCGGGCGGGGCAGCTGCTCCTCGTCCAGCGCCTTGAAGTTGAAGAGGTCAACACTGGACACGGTGTCCAGGATCTCAGGCACGCTGTAGTCGAAGGACAGCAGGTCCTCAGGCAGGCGCAGCGAGTGGATGTCGTCGGCCGGGTTCCTGCCACCGCCGTCAGGCAGGGCCAGCCCGGGGACCTTGCGTGGGGCCCTCTTGGGCTCGGTGGCGCCCGGCAGGCAGTCGAAGAGCTTCATGGCGTCCTCCAGCAGAACCATGTCTGGGAGTGCCTTGGCCTCGCCCGCCCCCAGCAGGGCCCCCTCCTTGGCCTTGGCCACCTTGGGCTCACTGGAGCTGGGTGGGCACAGCAGCACCCGGGGCCCGGCCCCACTGCCCTGCGGCTCCTTGGTGGGGAAGGCCAGGGGCTCGGGCCCAGGGAAGTGGCCAGGGTGGCCCTGGAGGCGGCTGTAGGTGTCCAGGGGCAGCGTGGACTCTGCAGGCAGCGGGATGAGTACAGGGGGTGGCTTGTTCTCCTTGGGGGGTGGGGCTGGCGGCAGGGCCAGGCCTTCCTCGAGTGGCGGCAGGGGCAGCTCCATGAAGGTGGTGGGCCCCGAGTCCCCTGCAAAGCCCAGAGCCTCTGGCCCAGGGCCCTCAGGCGGGAAATAGGGCAGGAGGAACTGGGGCCCCCCGGGCACCGGCTGGTAGTGGGGGTATGGGGGCCGCCCCGGGGCCTTGAGGTAGGGCTGCGGCTCCAGGAGGTAGCTGCCTGGGGTGGAAGGGCCCCCCGCTGGCCCCCCACCACTCGCCGCCAGCTTGTACAGGGCCGACTGGCCCAGGTCGGGGGTGGTCCACTCGATCCGATAGATGCGGGGGTCGAAAAAGCACCCGCATGGGGCCATCTGGAAACCTGTGGGTGGCGGGCGGGTGCCCTGAGAGCAGCTGCCGCCTGGGGGGCCCAGCCCAAGCCTGGGGGCCTGTCTGGGGGATGCCACGAGAACGTTGCCTTTGGGGAGCTCCTTTGGGGGATGGGAGACAGATATCACTTTGGGGCCCTGGCTGGGTGATGGGGATACAGTTTGTCTTTGGGGCTCACTGGGGGACCTGTGTGAAGCGTGGGGAGCAGAGGCCATGCCTTTGGGCCCCCACCTAGGGGTGAGGCAGGGGCAAGCTGGGCCCCCAACACCCAAACCCACTCCCAGCCTCGTCAAGGGTATAGGGGAGGCTGGTACCTGCTGGAGGGGCCGGCAACACCTCTTTCTCTGGGTTTGGGGGATGATAGAGGTTCAACGAGGCTGTGGACAAAGGTGGCCAGGTGGGTGGGGCCCTGAGGTGGGTGGGCCCCCAAACTCTCCCCAGCAGGCGTCCACGCCGACCCCGTCATACCCATGGCAGGAGGAGGCTCGGTGCAGGTGGGAGCAGACTGGCTGCCCAGCGCCTCGGCCCCCTCCAGACTCTGGGGGCTGAAGCCTTCCTGGGGAACTGCAGAAGTGTAGAAGGATTTGGGGTGCTGCATGGAGCGGCGGGGGGCCCGGTCCAGGCAGGCCAGAAGGGCGGCAGTGGGGGCACAGGTGGCCCAAGCAGAGCACAGGCTGAGAACCCAGCGGGGTTCTGTTTGCCTGGTTACTCCGGGCAGCGGATTCCAGCCTGCAGCCCGCTTACTGGTTGGGGTTCTGGGTGTCGGGGGTGGGCAGGGGCAGATGGTGGCAGAGACGGTCATCACCAGGGGCGGGAGGACCCTGAGCCAGGCCTTCTGCCTCTTCCAGCAACACCCCTCTAACAGCTTCGAGGCTGCCTCCTCCAGGCAGGCTGCCCTGATCCACACCCACGCAGGCTGAGGCCCCCCCCAGGTTTTGCACCTGCTACCTTCTTCGGGGTTAAGGCCTCTCTGGGGGCATCACCGAGCTTGGGGCACGGAGGCGGCCAAAAGGTTTGGGGAAGGTGGGGGCTGGGGAGGGGCAGCTTCAGGATCACAGAAAGGCCTTGATTTTAAAAGAATAAAATTTATTGTTCTCTTCTGCCCCCAGGGTACCCCTGGGGAAGCCCCCGAGGCTACTTGTAGGCGTTGGCCTTGTGCTTTGGCAAGAAGGTGAAGTTGGGGGGCACCGGCCCAAGGAGCATCTCGCTGTGGGAGGGCGGGAGAAAAGCAGGGTCAGGCCCCAGGCCTGTGCAGTGCCCCCCATGACCCAGTGCGCCCCGACTCCAGCCCCCGGGCACCTGATGCGGATCCAGTCGTCTGCCTTCTGGCTGGCCATCAGCGTCTCCAGGTAGTCTCGGCCTAGGTAGTAGGGCGGCCGCTCGTTGATCCTCTGTGGGAGCCGCTCCAGCAGCCCCACGGGCACATACCTGCGGGTGGGGGGGCGGGCAGCAGGCTCCAGTCAGCCCCGCTGGCCCTACCCGGCCACGGCCCACGCGCCGCCCACCCCAGCCGGCCCCGGTGCCCACCGGCACAGGAAGGACAGCCACTGGAGCAGGAAGCGCCGGGTCTTCTCCACGCCCTGCGTGTCCGAGCCCCAGTGCTCCAGGCCGTAACTGGTGAAGTCCCGCAGGATGTCCAGGCGCTCGGACGACGAGATGTCCCAGTGCCGCTGCTCCTTGATCTCCGTGAACAGCCACGGCTTGAGGAGGGCGCCCCTGCGGGGCGGGTGACGGTCAGTGGTCGCAGCCACCAGCCTGCCTGGGATCGTGTGGCCTCCGTTTCCAAAGCGTGGACTGAGCTGGGGCCCAGACCACGAAACCTGCAAGGCTAATATGCCTCCCAGCTGTGCGCACACAACCTTCAAAGCCCAGGACTTTCTATTTTTTGTTTTTGAGATGGAGTCCTGCTCTTGCAGCCCAGGCTGGAGTGCAGTGGCGTGATCCTGGCTCACCGCAACCTCCGCCTCCTGGGTTCAAGCGATTCTCCTGCCTCAGCCTCCCAAGTAGTTGGGATTACAGGCTTGTGCAACACCCCTGGCTCATTTTCGTATTTTTAGTAAAGACGGGGTTTCGCCATGTTGGCCAGGCTGGTCTTGAACTCCTGACCTCGGGTAATCCACCTGGCTCAGCTTCCCAATGTGCTGGGATTACAGACGTGAGCCACTGCACCCGGCCAAGGCCCAGGACTTTCAAACCACAATAATCAGATCCCACAGCAGCAGCAATTTCCAGTCCCCTCTGCCCTGAAGCAGCTGCAACTCCTGACGTCGCTCTCCCCCTCCCGTCTCGGGAACACCCCTCCACAGAGCAGGGGTGGGCGACCGCGTGTCGGGTTCGGGGCGCCGCTGCTGTGCATGAAGCTGGAGCTGGATCTCGGTAAGCCCCGGGGCACTTACCGGGCAATCATGACCCCGGCGACACCAGTCTGCATGGCGCGATTGGCGTCCTCAAATGACAAGATGTCCCCGTTTCCTGAGGAGACGGAAGCTGGGGTCTCAGGGAGCCACGGGCAGGCGGGACCGTAGGGTCCGGCTCACCAGCCCTTTGGGAGTTTTGGCTGACCCGGGGCCCCTATCAGGGGGGTAGGAGGGGGTCCCAGGTGGGAAGGCAAGCAGCCCAGAGGTGTGAGTGGCCTGGGCTTGGAGGGACAGGGAGGCGGCTTCCCGGAGTACCCACCGAACAGGGGCATGGGGCTGGCGGCCTTCACGCACTGCTCGATGTACTGCCAGTCGGCCAGCTTGGTGTAGCGCTGCTCCCGAGAGCGGCCGTGGAGCTGGGGGAGAAGCCGCCACGCAGGGTGGGAGGCAGAGAGTGAGACGCAGAGAGAGAGAGACCGAGAGAGCCAGGCTGAGAGGGACAGAGAGAGAGGTAGAGGCAGAGACGAAGGGAGGTGCAGAGGTGAAGAGGGAGGGAGGGACGGGACGAAAGGAGCCGTTAGGAAGGGACAAAGGGCGACCCCGAGGCCCTGATGCCCGGGGTGTCCCGAGACCCACCGTGACAAGTGCCACACCCCAGTCCCGCAGCTCGGGCAGCAGGCGGTGCGCCAGGTTCACGCGCTCCTGGACGCCTGTGCGGATCTTCACAGTCAGTGGCACGTCCAGTACCTACAGGATGGCAGGAGGTGGCGGGAGACGGCGGGAGGTGGCAGGAGACGGCGGGAGGTGGCAGGAGACGGCGGGAGGTGGTGGGAAATGGTGGGGGGAGGTGGAAGGCAGGGCAGTTGTTTGGGGCCCGACATGGGGACGTGGCTGGCTGTACCTGGTTCATGCCACGGACAATCTGCTGGAACTTGGCCAAGCGATTCATGAGGGCACAGCCCCCACCCTGGAGAAGACACGCGGTGGAGGGAGAGCAGGACCTAGGCCGAGACCCAGCACCCCTGTGGCCCTGAGGCCCCCGCCAGGAGATGCCAACCTGCAGGCCACACCTGAGCCCAAACCCCTGACCCACCACCCACGACATGGCCGGCGGGCTCAGTGCCCTCCTGCCCAGATGGGGAAACCGAGGCACATGTCTGGGTCTGCTACCTTCTTGTACACGAGGTCGATGGGGCAGCCGACGTTGATGTCCACAAAGTCCACCTCCACGGTGCGGTTCAGCAGCTCAGCACACTTGGTCATGGTGTCAGGGAAGGCGCCCTCTAGCTGCAGGTAGCCAACGGCAGAAGGGGCAGGGGGTGGGGGGGTGAGGACAGTCCAAACTGTCCCCACTTGGCCATTCCCTGCTTACTGGGAAGCGCTGAGCCAGCGGCCTCCTCCCTCAGGGCCTCCTGGGAAGGAGCCAAGATCTGTCTATGAGGCACCTGTTCCCGGTCACGGCCGTCACCTCCATCCCACAGCTGCGGCCAGGGGGTCGGGCAGGCAACCAGGACAGGCCTGGAACCGGGCCCTGAGACAGTGGCTGAGGGCCCCTCTGCTCTCCCTCCCCCAGGGCAGACACTGACCTGGACGCCAAAGACGTCCTCGCACTGGTGGCGTTTGAGCAGGGCCCACTCGGACATCTGGCCCTGCAGCAGGTTGGTGCAGACGGCCATCTCTCCGCATGTCACGTCCGCCCCGAAACGCTTGCAGATCCGCCGGAAGGGCAGGTTCCCACACTGCAGGTGGCAGGACAGACACACGATGGTGCATGCGCGTGCACACACACACACACACACACGTTGCATCATACACACACTCATACACACACACACATACACATGCACACACATACACACGCACACACATGCACACATATATGCACACATACTGTGGGGTGGTAGGACAAACACATGCCTGCACATGCAAGCACACACACATGCACACACACACATGTGCACACACACAGGACACACACACATGCGCGCACACACAGGACACGCACACACATGCCTGCATGCACACACACATACACACACGGGCTGTCAGGACAGATACACTCATGCCTGCATGCACGCACACACACACACACACACACACACACATTCAGGGTGGCAGGACAGATACACACACCCAGGCACGCACACACACACATAGCAGGTAGCAGGACATGTGCTCTGGCATGCACGCATACACACATCACACACACATTCAGGATGGCAGGACAGACACGCTCAGGCATGCTGGCACACACACATACACACACGCACTGGGGGTGGCAGGACACACACGCTCGCACAGGCATGCACACGCGCGCGCGCGCACACACACACACACACAAAGAGTGACCATGTGGCGGGCAGGGCCCCTGGACATGCGCCACAGCCCCAAAATCCAGCAGGGGGGGACACTGAGCCCTGCTGGAGGGACCACACTGCCACCCTGCCACCCCAGCAATCAGAGCCAGCTCCTACCGTGGTGAGGGGGGCCAGGTACAGTTTGCCACGGATGTCCAGCTGGAGGGAAAAACATACACCCCAGTGAAGCCTGGCCCTCCACCCCGGCTGCTGAGGCCCTGGAGCCACCCTTCCCCCAGAGTCTAGGAGGCACTCTGCCCTGCCCCAAATGGCCTGGCTCCCTTTCTGGGCTT
Organism: Cebus imitator; assembly: GCF_001604975.1. Taxonomy (NCBI): domain Eukaryota; kingdom Metazoa; phylum Chordata; class Mammalia; order Primates; family Cebidae; genus Cebus; species Cebus imitator. The sequence continues at coordinate 3,825,191 of NW_016107368.1, read as the reverse complement.
CCGCGTGTGCCAATCAGTCCCTTCATAAGGAATGTTCTTTTCCTTATTGTCTCCTCCACTGGAGAGCTTCTACTCAACCATCCAAACCCAGCCCCAATGCCCCTTCTTCCAGGAAGCCTTCCATACTGCCCACCCTGCCCAACCCTGACCCTCTAGGACTGAGAGTATGTCTGGCTTTTTCTTTTTTTTTTTGAGACGGAGTTTGACTCTGTTGCCCAGGCTGGAGTAAAAAGGCACAATCTCGGCTCACTGCAACCTCCGCCTCCTGGGTTCAAGCAGTTCTCCAGCCTCAGCCTCCTGGGTAACTGGGATTAGAGGTGTCTGCCACCACACCTGGCTAATGTTTATATTTTTAGTAGAGATGGGGTTTCACCATGATGGCCAGGCTGGTCTCAAACTCCTGACCTCAAGTGATTTGCCTGCTTTGGCCTCAAGTGCTGGGATTCCAGGCGTGAGCCACTACACTCAGCCCTGTCCAGCTCTTTCTGTCCCCACCAGAGCGGGACCTCCTGAAGGCTGGGCCCAAGACAGCACAGATGGCATCTCGGCCAGGAGCTCCTTCAGGGCACAGCCACTGACTCCCAGGCATCTCAAACAGGAACGTGCACACAGCTGGTGCCTAATAGATGCACAGCAGACGGACAGGTCTGCTACTGGCACTGTCCTCAACACGTACCCGCTTCTTCTCACAGGGCCGCAGCCTGACCACGTCCTCGTCCGTCAGGGGCCCGCAGGTCCGCACGGGGCCGCTGGGAGGGGAGCCAGCGCCTGGCTCTGCGGGGGCCTGCTGGGCACCACAGTTGTCCTGGCTTGGAGCCCCCCCGGCTGCTGTGCCATCGGGGACAGTGGCAGCAGGTGTGGGGCCAGGGGGCCGGCCTTGGCTTAACTGGCGCAGGGCCCGCTCGGCTCGCTCGAAGTGGACCTGGCGCTTCCGCAGCCGCTGCTGCAGGCCTTTGTCCAGGCCGTTACGCACGGGCGGGGGCTGGGCACAGCGAGCTGCCAACTCCTCCCGCACCAGGTTCTGGCCCTCGGGCCCCAGATGGGCCCCAGCGAAGCGGCAGGTCACGCCATAGGGGCAGCGGCCGAAGGTCTCGAAGAGCACACAGCGAGGGCCCAGGTCGGCTGGCTTGGTCTCCAGGTAGCATCCCACGTCATGCAGGAAGCGGCAGCGATCCCCGAAGAAACACTTAGCGGCTGACTCCTGCGGGGACACAGGGAGGGAGTGAGGGAGGACAGGGAGGGCCCCGGGGCAGCCCAGCAGCCGGGGCTCAAGCGAGATCACCCCTCCTGGCTCTGTGTCCCTGAGCAAGTCAGGCAGCTCACCGTGCCGCTGCGTCTCCATCTGTACAACTGAAGAAAAAAATAATACTGGCTGGGCACCGTGGCTCACGCCTGTAATCCCAGCACTTTGGGAGGCTGAGGCGGGTGGATCATGAGGTCAGGAGTTCAAGACCAGCCCGGCCAAGATGGTGAAACCCCGTCTCTACTCAAAATACAAAAATTAGCCGGGCACAGTGGCGGGCGCCTGTAATCCCAACAACTTGGGAGGCTAAGGCAGGAGAACTGCTTGAACCCGGGAGGCGGGGGTTGTAGTGAGCCAAGATCGGGACACTGCACTCTAGCCTGGGAGACACAGCAAGACTCCGTCTCAAAAAAAAATTTTTGTTTTGAATAATACCACTTATGGTAAAACAAAACCTTATAATTTGTAGTTACCATATAATAAAGTAAACGCTGCCCTGTTGCCTGCTGTTTAACATCATACGTTTCCAGCTCTGTTTAAGGCAAAGTAACTGCCTTCCTGCACACCATTAAACCCTATCTATCCTCCCCACATTCTTAGCAAAGTTCCCAGGCATCTTAAAATTCCTGCTTTTCTTGCTAACCAGCTGCAGGGCCACAAAGCAAATTCAAAACTGCAAAATGCGTTTCTCAAAATGTTACTTTTCAAATGGAAAGGACATCACAATATACATCACAAGTTAATTACTGTTTGTCCTGGCTTCTGTAAACTTGCTCTCTGCTTCGTCATCCTGTACCACCCAAGTGCATAAAAAGCACCCATGGGCCGGGCACGGTGGCTCAAGCCTGTAATCCCAGCACTATGGGAGGCCGAGGCGGGTGGATCACGAGGTCAAGAGATTGAGACCATCCTGGTCAACATGGTGAAACCCCGTCTCTACTAAAAATACAAAACATTAGCTGGGCATGGTGGTGGGTGCCTGTAATCCCAGCTACTCAGGAGGCTGAGACAGGAGAATTGCCTGAACCCAGGAGATGGAGGTTGCGGTGAGCCGAGATCACGCCATTGCACTCCAGCCTGGGTAACAAGAGCGAAACTCCATCTCAAAAAAAAAAAAAAAAAAAAGCAGCCATGTTCTCTGTCCTCTGCTCAAAATTAAAAAGCAATTCCGGGCCGGGCGCGGTGGCTCAGGCCTACAATCCCAGCAGTTTGGGAGGCTGAGGCGGGCGGATCACAAGGTCAGGAGATCAAGACCATCCAGGCAAACGTGGTGAAACCCCATCTCTACTAAAAATGCAAAAATTAGCTGGGCATGGTGGCGCGTGCCTGTATCCCAGCTCCTCGAGAGGCTGAGGCAGGAGAATCGCTTGAACCAGAGTCAGAGGTTGCAGTGAGCCAAGATCACGCCACTGCACTCCAGCCTGGAGACAGAGTAAGACTCTGTCACGCCACAAAAAAAAAAGCAAATCTGCTAAGCCTGTAATCACGTTAAATAAAATCCTCCTGCAACCCCAGCGGTCTCTCCCAATGTCTAATTTCCCCATCCACAATGAAACAGTGACAAGCCTACAATATATCCCGAGGAGGAGGAAGACGGAATGGCCCCAGGGCAAGCTGATGGCCCAGGAGCTTTCAATTACACAATGCCAGAAAATACACCTGCTCCTGCCTGCCCTGGCAGCAATGCTCCCGTGGCTGCACTCACCTGGATCAGGGAGGGGCACAACCTGTTCTTGTCGTAGTGGGTGGGTTTCACATGGGTCCGGCCCTTGTTCTGGCCCCGGGCCCTCTTCTGAGTCTGCTGCTGCTCCCGGGGCTCTGCTGTCTCCTCCTTCTGCCCGTCACCCGTCTGCCTGTCCTCCGCCTGTCCTTCCGCCGACTGTCCATCCTCCAGTCGGATACGCTTAGCTTCAGGCTCAGCCAGGTCATTGCCACCAGGGTCTCCTACCTCGGTTTCCCGGCAAGGCTTCTCCTGGCCTTTAGCTTCCAGGAATTCATGAAACTGTTCCTTGGTGGTGAGGTATCTGCCGACAGAAAGGGAAAGGAAAACCCTTGGAACATCAACACTGGGGAAACAAGACTAGAAACACTTGTCCGTGTTTAAATCCTTCTGCTGACGGGGAGCTCACTACTTAACCAGCCAGCTCCTAGCCTGGGAGCAACTCAGAGCCTCAAAAAGGACTATTTTGACTGGGCGCCGTGGCTCACGCCTGTAATACGAGCACTTTGGGAGGCCAAGGCGAGTGGATCACCTGAGGTCAGGAGTTCGAGACCGGCCTGACCAACATGGAGAAAACCTGTCTCTACTATAAATAGAAAACTAGCCGGGCGTGGTGGCGCGCTCCTATAATCCCAGTTACTCAGAAGGCTGACAGGAGAATCGCCTGAACCCGGGTGGCAGCCGAGATCGTGCCACCGTACTCCAGCCTGGGCAACAGAGCGAAGCTCCGTCTCAAAAATAATAATAATAATACCATTGTGCCTGGGTCCTCATTGTCAAAAGCATTGCGCGAAACTACAGATTATATCAGCCAAGAACATACCTGCGCAAGTTGGGCTAAGAAAAACTACAAGTCCCAGCATGCCTTGAAATGGAGGCCAAGCCACCACATTTCCCAGCATGCCTTGAAATGGAGGCCAAGCCACCACATTTCCCAGCACGCCTTTCGGCCCTTCAAACACCGCATGCCCAGCGGCACTCCCTTCAAGCACTAAAGGCCGCTGGCGGAGCACATGCGCGGTACGTCCATATGAAGGGACTACAATCCCCAGGATGTACCGCGGACCTGACCTCAATTCCCCCCTGCCCTAGCATGCACGTGCTGTCTTTCGCGCACGTGACAGTCCTCAACATGCACGATCTCAGATACCTCCGCTGACCACGCTGCAGGCGGAAGAACGGCCCGGACTGAAGAGACGGTGGCTTCCCGCCCTCAGCCGCTGCCTAATCTCCCGGCATGCACCGCTGAAGCCGCACTATGGGTGCCGAGAAGGACCCATGAGATTCCCTCCTGCCCCGGCGACTCACTGAGGCTTAATGGGCGCCACTCCTCGTTCCAACCCGCCGGTTCCTGAGTCACAGCCACTGCCATTCTCTGGAGGGGCCTCCGCCGCTTCCTCCGCCATCGGCGCCCCTCAATCCCGCTCTGGAGTGTGGCGGGAAGGCCTTCCGGGTCGCGCGTGTCTTCTCTGGTTGTGCTGGGGAAGTGCGCATGCTCCTGTCGTTCCAATGACGCCATTGCGCGCTCGTGACGTCACGGGGGCGGTGCCTGCACGTGGGTGGAGCCTCAGTTCATATATAAACCAGAGCCTGGTTCGCTACAAACGGGGACTCCAGTCGACTTCGGCAGTCGTCGGAGTTACCTCCTAGGGTGTTTTAGTGGTTTTTGTCTGTTCTGTTTGAAGCAGGTCTCGTTCTGTCGCCCAGGCTGGAGTGTAGTGCTGCGATCGCGACTCACTGCAGCTTCGTCCTGGGCTCAAGCAATGCTCTGCCTCAGCCTCCCGAGTGGCTGGGTCTACAGACATACACCACTAGGCCTGACTAATTTTTAAATTTTTCGTAGAGACGAGGTCTCGCCAGGGCAATATCGAACTCCTGGGCTCAAGCGATTGTCCCACTTGTGCCTCCCAAAGTGTTGGGCTTACAGGCGTGAGCCACGGTTTCCGGCCCCTGCTAGGGTTTTTTGAAATGTAAATTAGGCCGGGCGCCACCCCACGGTGGCTCACGCCTGTAATCCCAGCACTTCGGGAGGCCGAGGCGAGCGGATCACCTTAGGTAGGAGTTGGAGACCAGCCTGGCTAACATGGTGAAACGCCGCCTCTACTAAAAATACAAAAATTAGCCAGGCGTTGTGGTGTGCGCCTGTAATCCCAGCTACTGAGGAGGCTGAGGCAGGAGAATTGCTTGAACCCGGGAGGCGGAGGTTGCGGTGAACTGAGATCCGCCACTTCACTCCAGCCTGGACAACAAAGCAAAACTCCGTCTCAGAACAAACAAAAAAACTAAATTACACTGTCTTTATGCAGGATATTAGTTCAACAAATAATTAGTTGAGCACCCGTATGCCGGATGCTGTCCTACATGTTGGGGGTGTGGTGGTAAACAAAATGGAGAAATCCTTGCCTTTAAGAGCTAACTTGGGAGTCGGAAACAGACAAAAAACAAAAATACTCAGCATGTGGGGGATTGGTTCCAAGATCTCCGCGAATACCCAAATCCGCGTGGATTCCAGTCCCGCCGTCGCCCAGCAGAACCACTGTATAGGAAAAGTCCGTCCTCTATCTGCAGCTTCCCATCCCGCCTCCGCATTTGGTAGCTGTTGAGAAACCTGCAGATACAGATGGCCAACTGTATTTTCTTTTTTTTAAGAACAGTTATAAGTGGATGGATGCAGTTCAAGCCCGCGTTGTTCGAGGGTCAACTGTACATGCCTAGATTAAACCATAAGCGAAGTGGTAATAAAGCAGTAAGCCAACTAGGAACACCCCCCTTGGCTGTGGTAATTTTTTTTTTTTGAAAGGGAGCCTCGCTGTGCCACCCAGGCTGCAATGCAATAGCGTGATCTTGGGTCACCACAACCTCCGCCTCCTTGGTTCAAGCGATTCTCCTGCCTCAGCCTCCAGGGTAGCTGGGATTACAGGCGCCCGCCAACACGCCTGGCTAATTTTTGTATTTTTGGTAGAGATGAGGTTTCACCCTGTTGTCCAGGCTGATCTCGAACTCCTGACCTCAAGTGATCTGCCTGCCTTGGGCCTCCTAAAGTGCTGGGATTACATACATGAGCCATCACACCCGTCCTTGGCTGTTGCGAGTTTTAAGTTATTTAAATTTAAATATTTATTTATTTGTTTGAAAGAGAGTCTCTGTCACCCAGGCTGGAGTGCAGCGGCACAAACCTGACTCACTGCAACCTCCACCTCCCTGGTTCAAGAGATTCTCCTGGCTGGGTGTGGTGGCTTACGCCTGTAATCCAAGCACTTTGGAGGCCAAGGCGGGCGGATCACCTGAGGTCGGAAGTTCAAGACCAGCCTGACCAACATGGTAAAACCCCGTTTAAAAAAAAAGAAAAAACTCAAGCCTGTAATCCCAGCACTTTGGGAGGCCGAGGCGGGTGGATCACGAGGTCAAGAGATCGAGACCATCCTGGTCAACATGGTGAAACCCCGTCTCTACTAAAAAACAAAAATTAAGCCGGGCGCGGTGGCTCACACCTGTAATCCCAGCACTTTGGGAGGCTGAGGC
>NW_016107368.1:3812314-3815956 GCF_001604975.1 Cebus imitator | reverse complement strand
TCTCTACTAAAAATACAAAAAATTAGCTGGGCATGGTGGCGCGTGCCTGTAATCCCAGCTACTCAGGAGGCTGAGGCAGGAGAATTGCCTGAACCCAGGAGGCGGAGGTTGCGGTGAGCCGAGATTGCGCCATTGCACTCCAGCCTGGGTATCAAGAGCGAAACTCCATCTCAATAAATAAATAAATAAATAAATAAATAAATAAATAAATAGATAGATAGATAAATGGCCGGGTGAGGTGGCTCGCAATCCCAGCACTTTGGGAGGCAGAGGCAGGTGGGTCACTTGAGGTCAGGAGTTCAAGACCAGCCTAATCAACATGGGTGAAACCCCATCTCTACTAAAAATACACAAAAATTAGCTGGGCGTGGTGGCGGGCGCCTGTAATCCCAGCTACTTGGGAGGCTGAGACATGAGAATCACTTGAACCCGCGAGGGGGAGGTTGCAGTGAGCTGAGATTGCACCACTACACTCCAGCCTGGGCAACAGAGTGAGACCCTGTCTCAAAATATATATATATAATAAAACATTTAAAATAAAACCAGAAGAAATCGCAGCAGTCAGGGCTGGACTTGTCCACCATCCAAGGATGGGCACTGCCTCCTCCCTCCTGGGGTGCCCATCTGTTCCCCTCTGAGGTTCTCCCAGCTGTCTTTCTCATCATGTTACCACTACCCCAGACAGCTTTGAGAAGACGATTGTCAGATGGGGGAAACTGAGGCCCCCAGAAGGCAACCTCAGGAATGTGGCCTCCTCTCTGTGGGCCTCAGCCTCAAAGAAAAGATCTCCCGGGGCTGCCTGGCTGTGCCCTGTGATAACTCCACCTCCTCAATGTCAGGCAATCCAGGAAGGCTTCCTGTAGGAGGAGGGCTGTGGATTGGCCATTGATAACCATGATATTACTATAAATAAAATAACATTAACCGTTTACTATTATATATTAACATTTATTGTTATATTATTATATTGGAGTGTATAATATTGTTTACCAGTAGCTGAACAATCACAGAGCACTTTCTGTCTACCAGGCCCCATTCTAAGTCTTCTTCTTTTTCTTTTTTTCAGAGACAGGGCCCAGGCTGGAATCCAGTGGCAGGATTATAGCTCACTGCAGCCTCAAACTCCTAGGGTTAAATGATCTTCCCATTTTAGCCTCCCAAGTAGCTCAGACTACAGGCTCATGCCACCTTGCCTGGCTACATTTTGTATTTTTTCTATAGATGGGATCTTGCTGTCTTGCCCAGGGTGGTCTTGAATGTCTGGCCTCAGCTGATCAAGCAGAAAGAGTTGGAGGCTGGGCATGTTGGCTCACACCTATAATTCCAGCGCTTTGGGAGGCCGAGGCAGGAGGATCACCTGAGGTCAGGAGTTCAAGACCAGCCTGGCCAACATGGTGAAACCTTGCCTCTATTAAAAATACAAAAATTAGCCGGGCGTGGTGGTGGGCATCTGTAATCCCAGCTACTCCAGAGGCTCAGGCAGGAGAATCACGTGAACCCGGGAGGTGGAGGTTGCAGTGAGCCAACATGGCACCACGGCACTCCAGCCTGGTGACAGAGTGAGACTCTGTCTCAAAAAAACAACAAAAAAAAGAAAGAATTGGACATACCCAGCCTCCCAAAGCCCTGGGGTTACAGGCGTGAGCCACCATGCCCGGCCGCATTTTAAACTCTTTTCATGGATTAACTCCCGTCTTTGTCTCTCTGTTCTGGTGTGGAGCGAACAAGTATTCCTCTCAGTCCACCTGATTCCATGGGCCGCAGAGGGCACCTGAATGCCCGCTCCTCTTGCGTCAGTATCCCCAGACGCCCCCAGCCTCCGGGGGCACTCTGTGCTGCCCCCATGAGAATTGTCACCTGATCCAGGATGAGCCGGGCACTGTGGCTCTCCCCTATAATCCTAGTACTTTGGGAGGCTGAGACACGTGGACTGCTTCACTGCAGGAGTTCGAGACCAGCCTGGGAAACAGAGCAAAATCCCATCTCTACTAAAAATATAAAAATTAGCCAGGCATGGTGGCACACACCTGTAATCCCAGCTACTCGGGAGGCTGAGGCAGGAGAATCACTTGAANACCTCTTGGTAGCTGGTGTCTTCCTTAGGCCCCCACACCTGGGGGGGCCACATTGGCTTCAGCACTCCCTCGAAATCTAGATGCCAGCCCAGAGGCTGCCCCACTGTCCCGAGCCAGAGACCGGGCACCAGCCCCCAATTCTGCTTCTCTGTCCCCCCAAACCTGTGGTCTCCAGGCCCCACTTTCCCTCTAGAGTTCCCCTCCAGCCCACCCCCCTCCAGACCTCAGTCTCCCATCCTGCTCCCCACACCCCACCCTGCATTCGGACACAGCTCTTTCTAAAACAGCAGTCTGACCCTGGGGCTCCCTACTGCCCCAGCCCTGTACCCCAACCCCTCCTCCCTTTCCCCACTTCATCCATTAGCACCCCCTGCTCCCTACACTCAAGCCCCAAGTTTGTTTCAGACCTTTTGTGAACTAGTCTGACCTCCCAGCCTTTGCAGAGGCTGTTCCCTTTTCCAGGAACACTGTTCCCTGCACCCAGGCATGTTGCTCATTCCACCCACCCTTGCAAATCACCTCTTTCCCCTCCAAAAGCTTCCCTGACTAGGCCCGGCATGGTGGCTCACGCCTGTAATTCCAGCACATTGGGAGGCCAAGGCGGGGGGATCACTTGAGGTCAGTAGTTGGAGAACTCTGACGCTACTTAAAAAAAAAAAAAAAAAAAAAAAAAAAAAAAAAAAAAAGGAAAGAGAGAGAATCTCTTTTAGGCCAGGCGAGGAGGCTCACACCCATAAACCCAGCACTTTGGGAGGCCAAGGTGGATGGATCACTTGAGGCCAGGAGCTGGAGACCAGCCTGGCCAACATGGTGAAACCCCACCTTTACTAAAAATACAAAAATTAGCCAGGCGTGATGGTGCACACTTGCAGTCCCAGCTGCTTGGCAGGCTGAGGCATGAGAATCGCTTCACCCCGGAGGCAGAGGTTGCAGTGAGCCGAGATCGCACCGCTACACTCCAGCCTGGACGAGAATCGAGAATCTGTCTCAAAAAATCAAAAAGCAAAGTATCTTTTTTAGTAGGTAAGGATTCAAAAAGTAACAATAAATTTTAAACAAGTGTTATCATTTTTCCTGGATTACTTTCGGGACACTGCGCGCAGTGGAATCAGCCCATTCCTTAGCCACCTTTGCATTTCACTCTGAACTTGACAAAGGTTTTCCTGGAGTGGGAAGGGAGGCAGGCACTGCGCTCCTTGTATAACAGATGGGGAAACTGAGGCCCAAAGAGGGAAGGGATTTGCCCGAGACCACAACAGGCTTGGAATCTACTTTTTCAGGACCTCGGAGAAAGCCGGGGTGTTGGGTTGGCGGGGTGCGGGGGAGGGGGCGGATTTTGTGTTCCATCTCTTGCCTCGGCTGCCCTCTGCAGGACAATCTGGGAATAAAACAGGGGAACCCCGAGAAGGGAAAACTGGAAAAGGCCCCTTGGCTTAAGGCTGTATAATCCTAGACCTCTGGAGACAGACAGGAGGATCGCTTGAGGCCAGGAGTTCCAGACCAGCAGCCTGGGCCACTTAGAGAGGAGACCCCTTCTCTGCAAAAAATGAAAAAAAACTAGCCAGAC
>NW_016107368.1:3807602-3808769 GCF_001604975.1 Cebus imitator | reverse complement strand
ACTCCATATCAAAAACAAACAAAAAAGCCTCCCTGACTCAGGGGGGGTCCAGTGCCTACTTTGGGTTCTGCAAATTTCTCTTTTCTTTTTGAGACAGAGTCTCGCACTGTCACTGGGCTGGAGTGCAGTGGTGCCATCTCAGCTCACTGCAACCTCCACTTCACGGGTTTGAGCGATTCTCCTGCCTCAGCCTCCCAAGTAGCTGGGATTACAGGCATCTGCCACCACGCCTGGCTAATTTTTGTATTTTTAGTAGACAGGGTTTCACCATCTTGGCCAGGCTGGTCTTGAACTCCTGACCTCATGATCCACCCCCTCAGCCTCCCAAAGTGCTGGGATTCCAGGCGTGAGCCACCGTGCCCGGCCTGGGCTCTGCAGCTTTCTCAATGGCCTCCATCGGGGCCCCAGCAGGACTGGGGCTGCCTGGCCATATGCCCGTCTTTCCCACCGGACAGTGAGCCCAGAGAGGGTGTGAATCGGGCTTAGCTTAGTCACTCTGTGTCCCCAGCACCCAGCACAGGGTCTGGTACACAGGAGATGCTCCATGGACACTTGCCAAGTGAATGCGTCTTACCATGGCCGGGGAAACTGAGGCACGGGGGACAGAGCCTGCCCTAGAGAATCCCATCTTCACTGAGGTTGTGCGAGGGGGCTGAGGGCTTCCCAAGGGCCCTGGCTCAGCTGTCAGTGTCACTGTGCAGTGTGTGGGGACATTGAGGAAGATGCTCCCTGACCCTGGGCCAGGCCTGGATTGTCCTTGACTGACCTGGAGGAAGCAGGATGGAGGTCGGTGGCCCTGGGGCCCCTGAGCAGCTGGGGAGACTAAGGCACCCGGTCACTGATTCTGTCTTTTTAGAGAATGGATCTTGCTCTGTCACCCAGGCAGGAGTGCAGTGGCGTGATCTCGGCTCAATGCAGTCTCAACCTCGTGGGCTCAAGTAATCATCCCTCCTCAGCCTCCTGAGTCGCTGGACCGCAGGTGCCCACTACCATGCCTGGCTAATTTCTATATTTCTTGTAGAGATGGGGTCTCGCCATGCTGTCCTGGCTGGTCTCAAACTCTTGGGTTCAAAGGATCCTCACACCTCAGCCTCACAAAGAACTGGGATTACTGGCATGAGCCACTGTGCCCAACCTATTCTTCCTCTTTCTTTTTTTTTTTTTTTT
>NW_016107368.1:3796035-3807322 GCF_001604975.1 Cebus imitator | reverse complement strand
TTTTTTTTTGTACTTTTAGTAGAGATGGGGTTTTTCTCCATATTGGTCAGGCTGGTCTCGAACTCCCGACCTCAGGTGATCCACCCACCTCGGCCTCCCAAAGTGCTGGGATTACAGGCATGAGCCACCACGCTGGACCTGATTCTTCCTGTTTCTAACTCAAAAAACATTTTGTGTCTTCTTTCTGTACTTCCTTCTGCGTCCCTCTTGAATCTCTCGAATTTTTCTCTGCATCTGTCCCCTCCTCTAGCTCCCCCCTCTCTGTGCCCCCCCCTTGCACTCTCTGCAGCCCTCTCGCCCAGACCGGATGGGGGTGGCGGCCACAGGGCAGGTGCGGCTCTGGGCTCAGTGCCCGATGCTGCCGCGGCCGCCCCGGATTTGTGGCTGTGACTCCTTTATCTGCAGCTGCAGCTGCCCCTTATCTAGTGGCTTCAGGACACAAGCCCGGGATTAGGGCAGCCCGGGCCAAGGACAAGAGATGGCAGGGCGGGAGGTGGCAGAGCGCGGGGGAGCCGGGTGCAAGCGCGTGTCCCTGTGTGTGCATGCGTGTGGGAGCCTGTCGCGGATGCATGATTTGGGGGAGGCCTGCGTGTGTGCGACTGTATGTGTGATTTCGTGTCTATCAGGTTATGAAGCTGTATGAGGGAATGAGTATATGCCTTGGTGGCTGTGGCCTGTGTGTGACTCTGTGTGTTTCTGTGTGTGTGTGTGTGTGTGTGCATGCGCATGAATGTTGGTGCCACTGTGAGTCATGAGAATAGCCACTCAGCCACTGCTGTGACCCATGCACACCCTCACAACCCCAGCCCAGCTCCCGGCCCGAACAACCTCGCTCCAAGTCCCCATCCCCCTTCTCCCGGCCTCCTTGGCTGGCCTGATGGTTTTCCCACCTTGCTGACCTAAGGCCCCCAGGGATGGGGCCCTTGACATGTGACCTGTGGCTGTAAATGGCCCTGTGGGGACAGCTGCTGGCCCTGTTTTTACCATCCTTGCCTGGAAAGGGCCGGCCCCTTCCTGCCGCCCCCAGGCCTTGTGGGTCCCATCCTAGCCTGGTGGGCTCCTCTCCCAGCTACCGCACACCTTGCTTGGCGCCAGCCTGACCCCGGCCAGGAGTGTGTCTCCAGCTCCTGTCCCCTGCCTGAGCTCAGGCCTCTGTGTGCACTCAGCATGGTCTGGCCTGGGGCAAGAGTGACTTTGTTGAATTGGTATCCCCAAAACATCATTTTTGGGGAGCCCTGAGCTGCCCTGGTGTCCTGGCTAAGTCGCTCCACCTCTCCATGGAAGAATGACAGCACCCACCGCCAAGGTTCTGATGAGATATTACATCCACAGCACCGGGCATAGAACAAACGTGGGAGCCATTCGGCAGATGGGGAAACTGAGGCCCATGAGCTCAGTCACCAGCACACTGGGGGCTGGGGTGGTGCTCAGTGTGCAGGGGTGGCCAGTCCTCTGGCCAGGGGACACAGTGGGCATTTAGCCACCCCCACCCCCACTGGGCTGGTCCCTGGGGGTCCCGAGGTGCAGCCCAAGCCCCTGGAACCTGGCCCAGCTGCTGGTGTTAAGATGGAAACTTCTCCATCAGCCAAGTCTGAGTCTTGGCCAGCGGTCCCCCGCCTCCCAGAACCTCTGCCCCGGAGTCTCCACCCAAGAACAGAACACTCCCTTTGGGAGCAATGGCCTTCTGGGGAGGACAGGGGGCCAGCCTGCGGGAGGACAGGGGCGGAGTGTGGTACAGCCATCCAGCCCACATTCCAGCCTTTTCCTTACTGTGTGGCCTTAGGTTAGCGGCTTGACCTCTCTGATCCCTGAATTTCGCAACCACCAAGTGGGCAGAGAGCAGGCGGAGGTGGGGTGAGTGTCGCCAGGAACCACCTGGGGGAAGACATCTGAGGAGGCAGTGAACAAGCAGACCCAATTTCCAGGCAAACACCAGAAAGGGCAGGCAGGCTTTGGGGTGTGGTTTTCAGCCGCCCCTGCCTCGGCCTTGACCCTGATGCCAGCAGGCTTGAATCAGCCAAAGAGGTCAGTTGCCTGGGCCAGACACGGTGGCTCATGCCTGTAATCCCAGCACTTTGGGAGGCCGTGACAGGAGGATCACTTGAGCCCAGGAGTTGGCGACCAGCCTGGGCAACACAGCAAGACCCCATCTCTCTACAAAATTAAGAAATTCACTGAGTGTGGTGGTGCACATCTGTAGTCCCAGCTCCTCGGAGGCTGAGGTAGGAGGATCACTAAAGCCCAGGAGGTCAAGGCTGCAGTGAGCTATGATGGCGCCACTGCACTCCAGCCGGGGCGACAAAGCGAGACCCTGTCTCCACAAAGAAAGAAAGAAAAAGGTCAGGGCCAGCCGCGGCGTTTCATGCCTGTCATCCCAGCACTTTGAGAGGCTGAGACGGGCGGATCACGAGGTCAGTTCAAGATCAGCCTGGCCAAGATGTCGAAACCCCGTCTCGACTAAAAATACAAAAATTAGCCAAGCTTGGTGGCAGGCTCCTGTAATCCCAGCTCCTCGGGAGGCTGAGGCAGGGAATTGCTTGAACCCAGGAGGCGGAGGTTGCAGTGAGCTGAGATTGAGCCACTGTGCTGCAGTCTGGGCGACAAAGTGCAAAGTGAGACTCTGTCTCAAAAAAAAAAAAAAAAAGAATGAAAGAAAGATCAGATGCCTGTGCGTGCCCTGCTCCTCTCAGAGCCTCAGTTTCCCCACATCTGTGCTCTGGGAAGACTACAGATCCCATCGACGGGCTGCACTCGAAGCCAGAGAGGCTTAGTACTTGGCGACATCCGCCCCGCCCTGCGGCAGCTCAAGTCTGGGACAAAAAATATTTTAAAATATAGCATTGTAAATACCCGTGTTTCCTGCAAATAGAACCGGCCCCTGAATTCCCTGGCCTCCCGGGCAGCCAAGCCCAGACAGCTTCTTGGAAAGGGGTGGAATTCAGAAGGCTGGTGTTTTGTTTTTTTGGGACAGGGTCTCGCTGTGTCGCCCATGCTGGAGTGCAGTGGTGCGATCAGGGCTCGGGCAGCCTTGACCTCCTGGGTTGGGGTCCTCCTGCCCCACCCTCCCACATAGCTGGAGCTATAGGCGTGCACCACCACGCCAGCCTAATTTGAAAAAAAAATTTTGTAAAGATGGGGGTGTCTCTGGATGTCGCCCAGGTTGGTCTCAAACTCCTGGCCTCCACTGATCCTCCTGACTCAGCCTCCCAACCCCCTGGGATTTCAGGCACGAGCCACCGCGGCCTAGCTCACAGAGGGCTGTTCTTAATGGAGCGTTCTGGTCTCTGCGGTTCCTTTCCGGGATAGGGGGTACAGGGATCCTGAAGGAGACAGTGTGTCCCTGTGCACCTCAGTTTCCGGCGTTGGTGTGGGTCAGCGAGTGTGACAGGGTGTCTGTCGCCGCCTGTCACAGACACTGCGTGGGTGGGTGACAGAGAGGGTGTGCGGGTGACTTGGGAGGGTGTCAGTATGGAAGAAACTCTGTTTCTGGTATAACCACGTAGCGCCGGCCCTGAGCAAGGCTGGGTCTCCGGGTCCCCAGGTGCGACGGGGTCTCTGCCCACATGTGTGGTTATTTCAGCGTGTGTGTTCCTGAGTGGGATGGCTGTAGCTGGGTGTGGGTCCTCGCGTCCCCACCCCCTATGTCCCGCCCCGCCCCCCCACCTTGGCCCCTCCCCCAACGTCGTCTCCCCCCCCTCCCCCACCATCCCAGAGGAAGAACCAAGTCTTTCAAGTCACTGTTTCCAGGGCAACCGTTTTACAAGCGTCCACATGGTGGGCACATGTGTGTGCGTCCTGCGCCCCATGTGTCTGCTCGGTCCTCCCCCCCCCACGGACCCCAGCCATGGTGGAGAGGGGGGCACAGGAGACGGGGGCACAGGCGGTGTGCAGTGAGCCGGAGGCGGCCGAGAGGCAGCTAATGACAGCTTAATGGTGGAGGGCTGGGGTGGGGGTGGGCTCCTGCCGGGCTGTGTGTGTGCAGGGTGGCTGTGCCTCCCAGACGGGGCCTGGCGTGTGTGGGGGGGGGGCGCAGGCGCGCGCGTGCTAACTAGTGCCAGGCAGCATGGGGGTGTGTAAGGATCTGCTGAGTGTGTGTGTGCCTGTGTGTATTGGGGCAGGGTGAACCCCGTGTCTGTATGCATGAGTGCATTCGGAAGGGCATGGTGTAAGGAAGGACCCCCGCAGGAGAGTGTTCTCCTGTCCTTGTGAGATACCCGTGGAGGGGTTGTGTCAGCGCGTGTCTGCGTGTGAGGACCTGGGGGTGGGTAGGGGCGGGGTGTGGCTGTGCAGGAATGTCTGTGCTCACGAGGGCATCTAGGTTTGTTTGAAAAGGAGAGAGAGAGTTCGCGGTGGAGTGAGAAGGAGGCCCTAAGAACCTCAGGCCTGCAATCCTGACACTTTAGTAGGCTGAGGTGGGAGGATCGTTTGAGCCCAGGAGTTCAAGACCACCTTGGGTGACATAGCGAGACCCCGTCTATATTTTTGAACAATTATGGCCGGGCGCGGTGGCTCACTCCTGTAATCCCAGCACTTTGGGAGGCGGAGGTGGGTGAATCATTTGAAGTCAAGGGTCCGAGATCAGCCTGGCCAACATGGTGAAACCCCATCTCTACCGAAAATTCAAAAAAATTAGCCGGGCTTGATGGTGGGCGCCTGTAATCCCACTTACTGGTAGGCTGCGGCAGGAGAATCACTTGAGCCCAGGAGGCGGAGGTTGCAGTGAGCCGAGATTGTACCACTGCAGTGCAGCCTAAGCGACTGGGCGAGACTCTGTCTCAAAAAAAAAAAAAAAAAAAGGAGAGATGGCAGTGGGTGTGACCCCACGTGGAAGAAAGGTTTAAGGGTGTGTGTTTGAAGTCAGGGTGTGTGTGTCACTGGAGTGGCTTTCTGGGAGTGAACATTTGGGAACACCAGTAATGGCAGACATTGGGACATCACTCCCCACTTACCCAGCTTACTCCCTTACTTATTCACATTCAATCCTTACTAGAACCCAATGAAGATCTACTAGTAATACCCTGTTACAAGTGGGGAAACTGAGGCACGGGGGACGGCCCAAGGCCACGTTCCATCCTAGATGTGGAACGGGCTGCCACTTCTCTGACACAGGCTCGCTCTCCCGACCCTCCCCCCCACAAACACATTCCAGCACCCACCCTGCGCAAGAGCACAGCACCGTTCATCAGCCCTAGTGCAGCAGGAGGCGAGGCTGCGTGAGTGTCCCCGTCACCTAACGCATTGCGCAGCCCTGCAAGTTGTACAGGCCCCTTGGGGGGAACGTACAATGGGTTGGGGGTTCGGGATCTTCTAGGAAGGCCTAATCTGCATGCGAACCCCCAGGCTGCTGGAATCGGAAAAATGCAGGCAGCCAGGGCCGGAGTGAGAAGGCCGGAGAACCTAGACGGCGGGAGCAAGAAACGGAGCACGGGGGCCCCAAGAACGCAGGCGGCGCGGGGAGGAGTCTGCAGGGCGGGAGTTTCTCGGTCACCCCGCGGGGCGGGGGCGGGGCCGCGGCAGTTCCAGTCCCGCCCCCCACCCCAGCCCCGCCCCCGAGTTATCCTGGCGCCGCCAGGGGGCGCTGTGGGAGCGCGGAGCCGTCGGGGAGGAGCCCGGGACCGGCTGGGCTCCCCGGCCTGCGGATCTTGGTGCCAGGAGGGGGCGCCGGCGGAAACCAGGAGCGAAAAATCCCCTGCAGGGCTCCGAGGCCACACTGGGGGGACCTGCTGCTTGATGGGGGCCGCTGAGGACAGCGGGTGTCGTCATCCGTCTGAGGGGAAGACTATGCGCCTCAGTTCCCTGGAAGAGCTTTCTTGGGAGGGGCCTCCTTCAGCTTTTGGGGAAGGAGGACCTGGGGCAAGATTGGAGGGGGACTCCCCAATCCTCAGTCGGAGGAGGGGAGCTGTGGGCAGTAGCCACTGCTGTCTGGGTGGGTGTCTTGGCTCTTGGTTCGCCAGAGGGAGTCGAGGTGGGGGCGTCTTGGGGCTCCGGATTTAGGCAAGAGGCGCCGTCGGGGGTCCCCAGAGTGGGGATGGGAAACAGCTAGTTTGGGAGGGGGCCGCACTGGGAGCTTCCCTTGAGGGTCTTCCTTAGTGAGGGGACTTCTGGGCGCCTCGTTTTCCGGAAGGGTCCTGGGCAGGTTTGGGGGTTCTGGCGGCGAGGTCAGATCCTCGGTAGAACCGGGGGAGGCCGAGGGCCAAAGACACTGGCGTCGGGGCAGCTGCGGGTGCCTGGGGGTCCTGGCTTTCCCAAATGGGAGCTGTCGGGGTCCCAGGGGCTCGGGGAGAAAGCCGTCTAAGGCGGGGCGGTCTCTGGTTGGTTCCCGCGCCCCTGCCACCTGCGCTCCTGGGGTCCCCCTCCGGCGGGGATGGGGAGGGAGGGGAGGGCTGGGGAAACCCGAGCCACCGCCCCCAGTCCCGCCCCCGGCCCCGCCCCAGCCCCGCGCCGGCCGAGCCGTCCGCGGCGGGAGCGGCGGGAGAGTGCGCCGTGGAGCCGCTCCGAGCGCCCAGGCCCCTCGCGCCACCGCCCCGGAGCCCCGCGCTGCGCTCCGAGGCTGCCCGGGCCGTCCGTGCGCCCCCGCGCCCCGCGCCCTCCGAGCCGTCGGCCATCCAGGGCACCCACCCCCAGCCCCAGCCCCCGCCAGGCCGGGATGGCCGCTGCCCGCGGCTAAGCGAGCCCGGGGGGGCCCCATGGGCCGGCCCGCGCCGCGCCCACCCCGCGGCCGCCCCCTCCGGCCCGGGCCCCCCCCGGGCACCGCGGGCCCAGGCGGCCCGGATGGCGGTCGCGGCGGCAGGGGTAGGGGCTGGGGCCGGCGCGGCCGCCTCTGACGGGTAGTCGGGCACCCACAGCAGGTAAGCCAAGGGCAGGAGGGGGGGCAGCAGGGTACGACAGGGACGACCTGCGCCCCTTGGACGGGGCGTGGAGGGTGGTGGGGACTCCGGGTAGACCAGGAGATTCCCTCCTGCGCCAGAGCCAACGGGTGGATGAGGGTGGGGTCGGGGGGGGGCGACAGGTCAGCGCGTGGGGAGGGGCGGGGGCGTGGAGCCAGATCCTAAGCCGCTCTCCAAGCCGGAATCCGGCCGCCGTGTCCCTGTCCGACGGGGCGGGCGCACACCTGCCTCCTGAGACCTCCAAGTGTCCGTCTGAGGAAGGCACAGTGCCCCTCCCCAGAATCCCCCCCTCAGCCTCTAGGAGAGCGAGACCCAGACACCCCTTTAGCCATGTGGTCTCCAAGGGGCCGTGGGGGGGGGCTTTGAATCCCACAGAGCCCGGGCAGGGTGCTGCCGTCGCGGCCCAGCTGCGCGCAGAAGTAAACATCTGTCAGCGGCGCGTTCCCTGCGCTCCGCCGGGGACACGGTGTCCTCCGGTGAGGGCCGGGCCCTCTCGGCTCCTGGAGCAGCCCGTTCAGCCGCCAGAGGGCGTGAAACCCTTTGGAGGGGGGGTCCCTTAAGGGCATAGCCTGGATTTGAAGTTGGGGGAGGCCATGCCTGCCTTTCCTGCTTTTTATAAAAGGTGTCTCCTGCGAGAGGTAGCCCCGAATCGTCCCTGGAGGTAGTTTGTGGATTAGGAGTCCTTAGGCCCAGGGGGGCTGCAGACAGATTGGTGGGGAGGAGGGGTGTGCTGGAGAGAGAAATGGCTCTCCCAGGGTCAATGCCACCACTGCCCCCTACCCAGAACGCATCGGTTCTGCCCACAGGCCTGTGGTTACCTGCAGAACTGGTCATTGGTCCAGATCTGGGGAGCAGAGCCAGGGGCTTAAAGCGGGGGGCTGCAGGAGGCCAGACCCCTGACTTCCTCCCTCCTGCCTGCCTCCCCTGCCCTCCCTGTTCTCTGCATCCTTGTCTCTGTTCCATGGCTCTCTTTGTCTGTCTCTGAGTGCCCCAGGCTGAGGAAGCCCGTCTGGGGCGTGACCGGCCTAGGAGAATGTCATCGCAGGGCAGAATCCCACCCACACTGCCAGCTTCTCCCACCCCCAGCTTCTTGCCCTGGGGCTCCTGGGACACGCCTCCCTCCTCCCTTCATCCTAAGACTCCCGAGGTTCAGAGCTACGAAGCCACTCCGCCCCCAGGAAGCTGCAAAAAGCTTCTTCTAGGGGTGCAGGGAAGAAAATAAAACATTCCCCGCTTCAGCTGGCCACTCCGACGGACATTCCACCACCAGTGCTGCCCCCCTCCGGTTTCAGGCCTCAGTTTTCATGGAGCGAACAGAGAATACAGCTTTCCAGAGTCGGGCGGAAGGGACTCAAAGTTTGCCCCCAGGCACAACACAGTCAAAAGATTGTTTCAACAAATGTGGGTCGATGGCAACCGGCGTGGTTGACTGGTGTCAGCGTTCTTGGGTGCTGTCCTTCAAGGGAGCCAGATTTAGACCCAGGGACACAGGGCTGGGGAGGCTCAGAGTGGGGATGGAGGGCTCTACCTCAGGGTAGGAGGGTCAGAGAAGACTTCTGGAGGACGGGCCTGGGAGGTGGGGCTGTGAAGGATGAGTAGGAGTTTTCTAAGTGGGAAAGGAAAATGCATTCCAGGTGGCAGAGACTGTGCATGCAAGGATCTGGAGGCATGGGATAGTCAAGGTGGCCTGCTGAGTGTGGGAGGGAGAGGCTGTTCTGGAAGGTTGGTAGAGGAAGAATTGGGCTGGGGCACTCAAGGTTGCATTCCTGGAGGTAGGGGGGCTGAATACACAGAGGAGAGCGGCGTCAGTCATTACTGTATCTGGAGTCACTGGGCCGGGCTATCTTTGCTGAGGGGCTGTGAGTTTCCTCCGCTCATCTATCTCTCTGGTCCCCCAAGGTGAGGCAGAGGCTCTGGGGCCTCAAGGTGGAGGTGGTGGCTGGGGTGGGTGCGGGTTGGGAGGTGGACAGAGGCTCCCAAATCAGCCTTGCACTTGCAGGGTTGGTAATGCCCTTGAAGGAAGCCTGAATGGGAGTGGACTTGAATGGGACATGTTTGCAGGAAGGGCCTCTGGAAGATGATGGTGTTGGAATGGAGGGGTCACCCTGTCAAATCCAAAAGAAATCAGGCTTCAGGCGAGCCCTGGAAGAAATCAGACAGTGGGGCCAGCTTGCAGCATGTGGCCCCCACTTCCTAAGTGGGGAAACAGAGACCTAGAGAGGGGGCACCATTCCCAAATTGAATTTGGGAAGGTGGAAAAGATGATGGTCCAGTGCTGTGGCTCACGCCTGTAATCCCAGCACTGTGGGAGGCCAAGGCAGGCGGATCCCTTGGGCCCAGGAGTTCCAGACTAGCCTGGGCAACATAGCGAGACTCTCTCTACCAAAAATACAAAAGTTAGCCAGCCGTAGAGGTGGGACCCTCTGGTCCTAGCTACTTGGGAAGCTGAAGTGGGACGATTTCTGAGCCCAGGAGGTCCAGGCTGCAGGGAGCTGAGATCACGCCCCTGCACTCCAGTCTGGGTGACAGAGACCCTGTCTCAAAAAAAAGAAAGACAACATGACTCAGCTGACCTGTTTCCCAGGAAACTGAGGGGTGGTTCCCAGTCTCACCCAATATTAGAGTTTAACCTTCATCGGGGGTCTTTGCCTCAGTTTCCCTTTCCATCAGATGGCCAGTGTCCTGTGGCGTCCTCCTGGCTGCTCCCGGAGACCCACGTCGCTTGAGCCACCTGCTGGGCCCCGGGCCAGCTGCTTAGCCATGCCAGGCCTCATTAGGCTCATCCTGTCATCCCACCCCAGGGACCCCCCTCCTGCCAGCTCCAGATGCCTGCGAGGCCAGCCCCGGGCCAGCCTGCCCAGCCCAGAGCCTGGCGTGGTCAAGGTGGCAACTTCATAGCCCACCCACAGAGGGCCAGGGCCAGAAACGGTAGGCCTAGGAACCTGGCACACACACGCTCCCCAGCCTCCCTTCCCAGGCATGGCTGGGTGGCGGGTGCAGGAAGAGAGAGCTCCAGTTGCCGGTGGGGGACTGTGGGTCACTGACCCCGCAGGCCACAGGGCCTTCATTCCCTCCCATCTCATCTGGGGCTCCCGCCACACTGGTCGCCTCAAACAGGCACGGTCCTGCCTCTAGGCCTTTATACGGGCAGCTCTCTCTGCCTGGAACACTCCAGGTCTGCGGTGGTGGCTTCTTGACTGCCCTGCAGGTGTCAGTTCAAATGCCTACTCCTATGAGAAGCCCTCCTCGACTCCGAAATCTACAAGCAGCCTCCAGTCACCACGGCTTCATCCTTTTTTTTTTTTTTTTTTTTTTTGAGACAGGGTGTTGTTCTGTCGCCCAGATTAGGGTGCAGTGGCGCAATCACAGCTCACTGCAGCCTCCACCTCCCAGACTCAAGCGATCCCCTTGCGTCAGCTTTCCGAGTAGCTGGGACTACAGGTGCACGCAACCAAGCCCAGCTAATTTAAAAATATTTTTGTAAACTTAGCCGGATGTGGTGGCACTTGCCTGTATTCTCAGCTACTCGGGAGGCTGAGGCAGGAGAATCGCTTGAACCCAGGAGGCAGAGGTTGCAGCGAGCTGAGATCAAGCCACTGCCCTCCAGCCTGGGTAACAGAGCAAGACTCCGTTTCAAAAAAATATATATATATATATTTTTGTAGAGATGGGTGTCTCACTATATTGTCCAGGCTGGTCTTAAAATCCTAGGTTCAAGCGATCTTCCCACCTCAGCCTCCCAAAGCGCTAGGATTCCGGGCATGAGTCACTCTGCGCCCAGCCCCATTCCGGTTTTGTTTTTGTCCTCTTGACATCTAATTATCTTGTTTATTTCATATTTATTACCTGTCTCCCCCACTGGATGGTGAGCTTGTCGGGGAGGGGCCCAGGGTGGCCTTGGTTACCACCCAGTCCCTGGCCCCCAGCCAGGCCCTGGTATACAGTAGGTGCTCAGTAAGCCTTTGTCAAGTTCATTCATGTGCTGGAGGTGGGACCCAGCCTGACACTCTGGGCTTTTTGCCACTGGGGCCTTTTACTTGCTGGGTCTGCTCTGCTGTGTGTCCTTAAGAAAATCTCATACCTCTCTGGGTCTCAGCACCACTGTCCTCTCCAATAGCAGGTCCTAAGCCCTCTCTCCTCGTGGTAACGCAGACGGGGGGGCTCCCAGGCAGTACTGTGGAGTCAGGGAGAGAACGCGTTTGGAGTCAGACCCGGGTTCCAGTCCCAGCTCAGACACTTTCGAACTTTTTTTTTTTTTTTTAAACGAGTTTTCACCATGTTGGTCAGGCTGGTCTTGAACTCCCGACCTCAGGTGATCCACCCACCTTGGCCTCCAAAGTGCTTGGATTACAGGCGTGAGCCACTGCGCCCGGCCCACTTTTAAACTTTTTTTTTTTTTT
>NW_016107368.1:3792898-3794520 GCF_001604975.1 Cebus imitator | reverse complement strand
AAAAAAAAAAAAAGAATATGGAGGGAGGGGCATTGGAAGTGAGTCTTTGAGGAATGAGTAGGAGTTTGCTGACCACCTGTGTGCAAATCTCAGCTCAGCCACTTAGGATGTTTGAGTCTGAGCAAGTTACTTCACTTCCCTGGACCTCGGTTTTCCCGTCTATCAAATGGGGATAGACTAGTCCACACCTTGGTACAAGTTACTACATGTCAAGTGCTTAGTATGGCACTCACACCGCTGTTCCTAAGTGTCGGTTTTAGTTATTATTATTAGAGATGGAGTCTCGCTCCGTCACCCAGGCTGGAGTGCAGTGTTGCAATCCTGGCTCACCGAAACCTCCATGTCCTGGGTTCAAGTGATTCTCCTGCCTCAGCCTCGAGAGAAGCTGGGACTGGTGGAGTGCATCACCACACCCGGCTTTTTTTTTTTTTTTTTTTTTTTTTTTAGTAGAGATGGAGTTTCACCATGTTGGCCGGGCTGGTCTCAAACTCCTGGCCTCAAGTGATCCACCCACCTTGGCCTCCCAATGTGCTGGGATTACAGGCGTGAGCCACTGCACCCAGCCCAGTTATTAATTATTATTTTACCACTCTTATCACGAAACAGCCACTATAATCCTCCCCAGAAGCCACTATCCCTGACTGTGCAGCCCTCAGCTTCACTTTGGCAAAGACAGACCCAAGACAAGCTCAAGACAAGCTCACAGGCTGGGACTTGATTCCCAGGGTAGCAGGGAGCCAGTGATAGTTCTGGCAGTGGGGCAGCACTCAGCTTCTGTGCTGGGGGAAGAAGAGGAGGGGCTGGACTCCTTCCCCTTGACAGACCTGGAAGGGGCAGCCAGCGGTGTTAGTGTCTGCATCCCCCAACACATGAAGCCCCCCTAGAGGTTGGCCTCTGGCCCCTGCAGATGCAGCATCTGAACCAGCTGTACTCACCAGATGTTCCTGGTTTGCCCCCAGATGTGTGTCGCCAGCTCATGGCTGTCCTGGCCGCCTCATCCCCCCATGGGGTGGGCCCAGGCCCTGGGGCCCTCTGAGGGAGGGGCACATTTTTGTGGGCTGTGGAATTTGTGTGTTACAGAATCACTGAGTCTTGCCTTGTGAGAGGCCCAGACCCCTGGCCAAGTCTCACCCCTCGTGGGGCCTCAGTTTCCCCATCAGTGGGTCCTCAGGGAACTTCCAGGAGCCACCTGGGAGAAGGAGACCAGGAGGCCGCCCGAGGAACAGACCCAGCTGTGAGCCCTCAAGCTGTCAGCACTTAGGGAAGACAGAGGCACAGACGCGCGCACACGTGCATGCATTCACATACACAGGCTTTCCCTCACTGGCGTGTGCCAGCTTCACAACCTGCCATCCTCTCCCTGTGGGCAGTGACAAGAACCCAAGAGCTACTCCGTCAAGCTCTTCCAGGCCCTCCCTGGCTTTCCCACAGTGCTGGGGGGCACCCTTCAGGCCCTACTGAAGATGGAAGCCGGGTACGGTGGCTCACACCTGTAATCCCAGCACTTTGGGAGCCTGAGGCAGGCAGATCACGAGGTCAAAAGATCGAGACCATCCTGGCCAAGACGGTGAAACCCCGTCTCTACTAAAAATACAAAAAATTAGCCAGGCGTGGTGGCAAGC
>NW_016107368.1:3789218-3791970 GCF_001604975.1 Cebus imitator | reverse complement strand
AAAAAAAAAAAAAAGAAAAAATACAAATATTAGCCGCATATGGTGACAGGCACCTGTAGTCCCAGCTCCTTGGGAGGCTGTGGCAGGAGAATCACTTGAACCCAGGAAGCAGAGGTTGCAGTGAGCTGAGACAGCACCATTACACTCAAGCCTGGGCAACAGAGTGAGACTCCACTCTGATGGAGAATGGGGGGAAACTGAGTCACAGGAGAACAGGAGCGAGGTGGAAGGAGAAGTGTGTGCAGGGCGGCTCCCCCACAGGCAAAAATATGCAGGCTTGGGATATGCAGCAAGCTCACGCCTCTGTAAACTGAATTCTCGAAGTCAGCCCTGTGCCATGCAAACCCTCAGCCGAAGACGCACCTCTACAAACTCCCCGTCCAGCAAAGACAGTCACGGGCACAGACACCATGCTCACAGGGCTTGGCAAGAGGAAGGCACCCATGGCTGGAAGTGGCCAAAATAGTAGCAGGGAATGCTTTCTGGTGGAGGGGATGTAGGAGCTAGGGCTTTTAGGGTAGTGTAGGAGTCTGCCAAATTAAGCCAGGCCCCCATTCCAGACTAGATGGAGAGAGGGTCCCCCCTCCACTTCCTGCTCTCTCAGGTGCCACTCTGAGACCAGGAGTTCTGCAGGACAGAGGCTTCTATCCCTGGGACTGGGTGTGTCTGGCAGGTGTCCTCTGGGAAGTTTGGTGGGGAAGGGGGTGAGGGTGCCAAGGCGTTGCCTGTGCATAAAAGTAATGAGCAACATTTCTTGGCATCACCAAGGAAGTTGCCAGAAACACACCCTTGCACCAGCTGTCTGTTGCTTGGGTTGATTGGAAGGGCCTGCCTCGCTGTGTGACGTTGCGCTGCTCACTTCCTCTCTCTGAGCCCCTTTCTCTTCTTTCCCCTTCCTTCCCCAGCTCTGGGATTCTGTGGCCTAGAAGAGGGGATCTGTCCTATGTCCATCTTGCTACAACTCAGACTGGTACGGCCCCGGAGGAAGGAAGGGATCTTCCCTTCCCCAAGGCAGTGCGGGTTCTCCAGGGTCCCTAGGTTTTCTCCAGGACCAGGAAGGGACCTCTGCCCAGGCCCTACACAGGTGGTGTAGACAGCACCCGAGATCCCTGCAGGGGTGCACCTGAGCGGTGGTCACGGTGGGGCCATTCCCTCCCCAGTCCTTGGCCCCCCTCTGCTTCCCCTCCTCTCACTCTCATCCCACCACGTCTGTGCTCCGTGGAATTTTTGCAGCTGTGGGTGTTGGCGGCACGTTCACCTGTGCACCCCTGCGTGTGTGTGAGTGTGTGTGTGGCCAGGAGGAGGGGTCTTGGGAACCTTGGCCAGAGCACAAATGACAGTGGATGCGCTTGAACCTACAAGTGTGTGTCTCCGTGAGAACAGCATACCCCAGTGTGTGTGTGTGATCATACTTGAGTGTGAAAACACCTGAGTGTGCAAACGGCAGCACGTGACTCTGTTTCAGCACACGTGTGAAAGCACCCAAGTGTGTGAGCGTGGTGGTTTTTGTTTTTTTCTGAGACGGAGTCTCACTCTGTCACCCACGCTGGAGTGCAGTGGCGCCATCTCAGATCACTGCAACCTCCTCCCCTCGGGTTCAAGCAATTCTGCCTCACTCAGCCTCCCTAATAGCTGGGATTACAGGTGTGCACTACCACGCCCAGCTAGTGTCTGTGTTTTTAGTAGAGACGGGGTTTCGCCAGGTTGGCCAGGCTGGTCTCGAATTCCTGACCTCACGTGATCTGCCTGTGTCAGGCTCCCAAAGTGCTGGGATTACAGGCGTGAGCCACTGCGCCCGGCCTGTTTTTTTCTTTATTTTTCTGAGACAGAGTTTGCTATTGTCGCCCAGGCTGGAGTGCAATGGCATGATCTCAGCTCACTGCAACCTCTGCCTCCTAGATTTAAGTGATTCTCCTGCCTCAGCCTCCCGAGTAGCTGGGATTGTAGCTGCCTGCCACCATGCCCAGCTAATTTTTGTATTTGTAGTAGAGATGGCGTTTCACCATGTTGGCCAGGCTGGTCTCAAACTCCTGACCTCAGGTGATCCACTCGCCTCAGCCTCCCAAAGTGCTGGGATTACAGGCGTGAGCCACCTGCCCGGCCTTGTCTTCTTTTCTGAGACAGGGTCTCCCTGTGTTGTCCAGGTCAGTCTCAAACTCCTGCCCTCAAGCAATCCACCTTCCTTGGCCCCCCAAAGTGCTGGGATTACAGGCATGAGCCACCTTGCCCGGCCAATGATAGTGTTTTGAATGAAGGTGAAAACATCCAAGTGTGTGAGTGTGGTCATGTTTGAGTGTGACCACTTGTGAGCGTGTCAGCATTCAAGTGTGAGCGTGATAACACATTAGTGCATTCATGTGGTGGTGTTCTGATGTATGGGTGTGATTGTGTTAGGATATGTGAGCCTGAAAGCATCTGAGTGTGCATGCGGTCACGTTTGGGTGTAAGTATAAAAATACTGAGGCCGGGCGTGGTGGCTCATGCCTGTAATCCCAGCACTTTGGGAGGCCGAGGTGGGCGGGTCACCGGAGGTCGGGAGTTGGAGACCAGCCTGACCAACATGGAGAAGCCCCATCTCTAGTAAAAATACAAACTTAGCCAGGTGTGGGGGCGGGAGTCTGTAATCCCAGCTACTTGGGAGTCTGAGACAGGAGAAATGTTTGAACCTGAGAGGCAGAGGTTGTGGTGAGCCAAGATCATGCCATCGCACTCCAGCCTGGGCCCCCGGAATGAAACTGTATCTCAAAAAAAA
>NW_016107368.1:3782496-3786567 GCF_001604975.1 Cebus imitator | reverse complement strand
AAAAAAAAAAAAAAAAAAAAGGTATTACGTATTACCTGCTTCTTAGGACGTTTGCAAGGTTGGAATGGAATGACTCTCTGTGTTAAGTTCGTAGAATGGGGTTGGACATAAAGTAGATGATCATTAAGAATAAAGAGGATGATGGCCAGGCTTGTTGGCTCACACCCGTAATCCCAGCACTTTGGGAGACCTGAGGTCAGGAGTTCAAGACCAGCCTGGCCGACACGATGAAACCCCACCTCCACTAAAAATAAGAATTAGCCAAGCATGGCGGCATGTGCCTGTAATCCCAAGCTACTCAGGAGGCTGAGGCAGGAGAATCGCTTGAACTCAGGAGGTGGAGGTTGCAGTGAGCCAAGATCGCACCACTGCACTCCAGCCTGGGCGACAGAGCAAGACTCCATCTAAAAAAATTAAAAAGGGCCGGGCATAGTGGCTCACACCTGTAATTCCAGCACTTAGGGAAGCCAAGACGGGCAGATCACGAGGTCAGGAGTTCAAGACCAGCCTGACCAACATGGTGAAACCCCGTCTCTATAAAAATAAAATAAAGGGGATGGGTTTTGACATCTGACAAAATGCTGCTGCTGCCAAACGCTTCCCCAAAACCTCACGCATGAAATGTCCTCCCGATGGCCCACACGAGACCCGGCACGAACTGCCCCATCCCCTTCCCGACCTTTCCTCCTCTTGCTCTCCCCGTCCTCACTCTGCACCAGCCACACGAGCCTCACTGTTCCTCCAACACACCAGGCGTGGTCCTGGCCCAAGGCCTTTTCACAGGCCATGTCTCTGCCTCCAACAGCTGCCCCCAGATTTTCCTATGGCTGACTTCCGACACTTGGGTTAGTGCATGCGTCACCTCCTCAGGGAGGGGCCCCCTGCCCACCTCCAGTGAAGCTAGCCCAACACTCACCTTATTATGCACCAACTGTATAGTAAGCCCAGAGATTTCAACTGTGGAAATTCATCCATCGATCCAATCACTCCCGAAACTCTGGACCCTCCAATTCAGGACCTGGGCCACCCAGTGTCCAGCTTTGTTTTTTCGTTTTGTTTTTGAGACGGAATCTTGCTTTGTCACCCAGGCTGGAGTGCAGTGACACGATCTCGGCTCACTGCAGCCTCTGCCTCCCAAGTAGCTGAGATTACCGGTACACGCCACCACGCCCGGCTAATTTTCATTTTTGTAGTAGAGATGGGGTTTCACCATGTTGGCCAGGCTGGTCTCGACCTGACCTCAGGTGATCTGACCACCTCAGCCTCCCAAAGCGCTGGGATTACAGACATGAGCCACCGCACCCAGCCAGCCTAGCTTCTTTGTGTTCATTGGGTGGTTCATTCATTCACTCATTCATTCATCATTCAAGCAAATGTCTGTGAGCGCCTATTCTATGCCACTGAACCAGCTGGGCTGGCCCTGGAGGAGAATCAACTTCCCCTGCAATTTCACTCTCATCAGTCCCCAGGCTGGTCTAGGATTTGTTTAGACGTCCTCATATTGCAGAGCTCATTCCCTAAGAATAACCATCACCAATACCAAACAGTATCAAGTACCACCCATAGTGGCGAGTTCTCAGGGTGACTACAACATCTGCTCCCAAGCCCAGCTCAGCCCAGACGGAGTGTGCCATGTCAAAGAACCCGAGTTCAAATCCCATGTCCATTTCTAGCCCTTGGACAAGCCCCTACCCATTTTGTCTCAGTTTCCCTAGCTGTAAAATGGAGATAGTGGTACCTCTCTTGTGGGCTCAGCACCATGCCTGGTACACAGCTGGTGCTTAATAAATGTGTCCTGTTACTTAAGGTCTGGTGGGTGTAGGTCCTGTGGCCGCTGTCCATGAGGGTGAACAGGGTGGGGAAGGGGTGGGTGGAGTTTCTGCACATCAGGACACGGGGCGTGGTCCATGCAAATGAAACGCAAATCCGACGCAAATAAAAGTCTGTGGGCAATGCGGGGTCCTGCACAAGGCAGGAGGGCAGGGAGCACGCGTTGGGGGGCTACTGGGGACCCCGCGAGCTGAGCCCAGGCGCAGAGACGCTGACCCACGTCCAGCCTGGCTTTCAGCGCTCCGTGTAAATGTTTACCCCTGGCCAGCTGCCAGGCTCCACGCCGCCCCACACTGGGCAGCCAGGGGGGGAATGTAAACGCGGGCTTCGGGGCCACAGGACGCTGGGGAGGAGCCCAGACAGGGTCAGGGGTGGTGCGGAGTGTACATGTGAGTCGTTAAACACTGACTATATGCAGTGATCAGGAAGCCACCGAGCACTCAGAGCAAGGGGGAAGCTCAGGGCACTTCTGGGGGCCCACGGATACCCCTGCACCAGCCAAAGGCTGAAGTGAATAGGGTAGGCGGTCAGGGAAGGCTTCCTGGAGAAGGTGCTGTCCAAGCTGAGATTGCAAGGGGCATGGAAGCCAGGTACAGTGGCTCACACCTGTAATTCCAGCTCTTTGGGAGGCCAAGGTGGGAGGATTGCTTGAGCCCAGGAGTTTGAGACCAGCCTGGGCAACACTGTGAGACCCCCCTCTCCCTATAAACAAAAAATTAAAAATTAGCCAGGCATGGTGGCTCACACCTGTAGTCAGTCCCAACTACTAGGGAGGCTGACACGGGAAGATAGCTTGAGCCTAGGAGGTGAGGTGGCTCACACCTGTAATCCCAGTACTTTGGGAGGCCAAGGCAGGTGGATCACCTGAGGTGAGGAGTTCGAGACCAGCCTGGCCAACATGGTGAAACCCCTTCTCTGCTAAAAATACAAAAATTAGCCAAGCATAGTGGCAGGTGCCTGTAATCCCAGCTACGCGGGAGGCTGAGGCAGGAGGATGGCTTGAACCCGGGAGGGGGAGGTTGCAGTGAGTGGAGATGTCGCCACCTGTACTCCAGCCTGGGTGACAGAGCGACTCTATCTTCAAAGAAGAGAAAAACCAAAAAGAAAAAGGGGGTATGGGAGCGGGGAGGGGGGGAAGAAGTGTTCTCCATGGAAGGGCCTGGCTGTGCAAACGCCCGGAGCTGGGACTCAGTGTCCGGGACAGCGCTGGTCCACTGCTGCTCACTTCTGGGCCTGCTTATCCATCCGGATGGGAAGCAGACTCAGAGAGGGGCAGAGTCACTGGAGGACACCAGTGTGTAGGGAAGTGTCAGCCCCAGGTTCCTGCCTCCAGACTGTCCTCAACACTGCCCCCCTCGTGCCCTTGTCCCACAGTGCCACCCGCAGAGAACGACCTCTCCTGCTTTCACTCTTCCCCCTGGCTCCTCAGCTGCAGCCGTTCCAGCCTCCTCGCTGTTCCTGGGATACTGCATCACACTTGGTCTGGCCTCGGGGCCTTTGCACTGGCTGTGTCCCCTGCCTGTGATGCCATTCTCCTCTGCCTGGCCAACTCTTACCTTTGTTCACGTCTGGACCCTGTCATCGGCTCCTCAGGAAGGCACTCCAGGACCCCCAGATGGGGGCGGTTCCCCGTGACTCCTGGCACGGAGCCCAACCCCTTCCTTGTTCAATGGTTCCTTGAGGAATCATTCCCATGTGATTATCGATCATTTGGCAGGCGTTGTTCAAAGTCAAGGACCCCACTGAGTCCTGGCTCAGCGCCCTGCGCCCACTGGTCGCCGGAGGGACAGACCGGGGCGTGCGGCTGACCATCCCGTGCCCGCAGGCTGAGGATGCAGCGTTGGAAGGCGGCGGCCTTGGCCTCGGTGCTCTGCAGCTCTGTACTGTCCATCTGGATGTGTCGAGAGGGCCTGCTTCTCAGCCACCGCCTCAGACCTGCGCTGGTCCCCCTGCGCCGCCTGCCTCGAACGCTGGACGCCCGGATCGCCCGCCTGGCCCAGTGTAAGCTCCTCCCCTTTGTGGGGTGACATACCCCCAATGTAGGGGGTGAAATTTCAGGCAGTGGATTAGGAAGTGGAGGGGTCATAGGTCTTTTAAAGATATGCGGCCGGGCGTGGTGGCTCACGCCTGTAATCCCAGCACTTTGGGAGGCCGAGGCGGGTAGATCACGAGGTCAAGAGATCGAGACCATCCTGGTCGACACGGTGAAACCCCGTCTCTACTAAAAATACAAAAAATTAG
>NW_016107368.1:3768220-3781922 GCF_001604975.1 Cebus imitator | reverse complement strand
AAAAAAGAAAGATAGGGCTGCCAGCTCCGTTGCAGGGAGGCAGGGACAGACATCCTAAAAGATTATTCAGGGTCAGGCATGGTAGCTCATTCCTATAATCCCAGCACTTTGGGAGGCTGAGGCAGGAGGATTGCTTGAGCCCAGGAGTTCATGACAAGCCTGGGTAACACAGCAAGACCCCCATCTCTACAAAAAGCCTTTAGAAATTAGCCAGGTGTGGTGGCGCATGCCTGTAGTTCCAGCTACTTGGGAGGATGAGGTGGGAGGATCAATTGAGCCCGAGTTCAAGGCCGCAGGAGCTATGAGTGCACATCTACACTCCACCCTGAGCAACAGAGCAAGACTCTGTCTCCAAACATTATAATAATAAATAAATTTTCTAAAAAAAGATGGGGTGGAGGGAAGTTGCAAATTCCCCCAGTGGCCTGGTGGAGCTAGGATGACTTCTGGGAACCGGGGTCTTTCAGCTCAGCTGTCACAAGGAATTAGGCTCTGCCCTAAGGTCCCCTGGGGGCCAGATGGAGATTAGACCTGGGCATTCGCCCGGTTGGCCCCGCAGCGCAGCGTGGGGGAGGGGTGGGAGGAGAGAGAGGCTGGATCTGAGGTCCCAGTGACCTGCCCCAGGGGACAGGGACCAAGGAGAGGCAGGAGATGGAGTGCAAGCTAAAAACCATGACAGAGACCCAGAGATTCAGGGGTAAGGAGGGCGGAGAAAGAGAAAGGAAAGACAGGGTTGAGGGCAGACAGACACAGGCAAAAGTGCTGCTGTAGGGACATGGAAATACCCACCCTGAGGGCGAGACCCTTTCCCAACTCCCCACCAACCCTAGTGCCTGCCCCACTGCAGGTGCCATGGGGCAAGGGCGGTATGTGGGCCCTGACTCCCGTGCCCACGCACATGTCCATGCGTGCAGACACTCTGAGGTGCAGATGCCAGTAAGGTGCATATACAGCACCTTTGGGTGTGTGCCACGAGCACGCCTGTGTGCACGTCTGCGCCCGCCCCTGCCAGCCCACACAATCCTTTTTTCTTGTCCTTACAATGCACAAGGGTGGCCTCCTCCGGCACGAGCTCCACGTCTGTCCTCCCAGCACTTCCCTCTGCAAGCAGTGAGAAGTCCTTCCTAGGACACTGGGACAGAGACCCCAGGCAGGGCCCCCAAAAGTCAGTGCTCCAGGACTTGCGGGGCAAATCATGAATGGAGGAATTTCAGGCACTGGGGAGGGTCAGAGCCCATGGGCAGGTGCCTGCCTGCCCTACTGTAAAAAGGGAGAGGCCACTGAGTCCCCAAGTCCCCATGTTCCAGGCTCCATGGTGGAATTTCAGGCTGAGGACCTTGTGTTCCGGTCCCTGTGCAAGCAGCCAGCCCCGTTGCAGGGAGGCAAGGACAGACATCCTAAAAGATGATTCGTAGTTTATATGGAATTCACATTTAGCCCGGCATCTGTATATCTGGCAAGCCCACAAATGTCTGCCCCAATGCACCCCTCCGGGGTGTGCCCCTAACCCCCCAGCACGGTCCCAGTCGCTCCAGTCCCCCTCCAGGGCTTAAAGAACATGGAACAGGTTGCTCAGTCATCGGCCGCCCCCCAACACCGACTTCTCACCCTCTCAGCCCCAACCAAGGCAGAGATTCTGCGAGCTCATGGAACAAACAGGGAAACGGAGGCTGAGGTTGCAAAAGTGGCGAAAGTGGCAGAGTCAGGCTCTGAGGCTGGGTTTGTCCGGTTTCTGAGACCCCCTGTGGGAACAGACACCTCCCCCACCGCCCTCCGGAGACAGACAGCCCCTCCTCCCCCAGGGCCACCCAGAGGCTCATTCTTTTGACAGCCAGGTGCACCAGCCTTGGGGGCAGGTGGAGACTCAACCCAAGATTTCCTCTCCCTAGCACAGGCGTGACGGCCACCTGCTGTGGGGCTGGGAGTCCCCCGCCTGCAGGTCCGGCAGCAGCGCTGCCTGTCATTCCAACGTCTGCGCTGCCCTCCCGGGGCTTCAGAGTTTGGGGGTGGAGCCAGCGCTTGGGTAATAAATTTAGGCTGTCAGGCCCTGGGAATCGGTGACTTGGGCACCTCTTGGCGAGTGTGGGAGAAGGCGGCTGGACCTGGGCCAAATTTGGGTGAACGATGGAGGCAGGAAGAATGTCCTTTAAGCCTGTCTCTGTCTTGGCCACTTGCTAATGGTGTGACCTTGGGATGGTCCGTTTTGTCATCTGTCACATGGGGTGGCCCTGCCAATACCTGCTGCCACCCCATGGAGTGGAGTCCCCACACAGGCCTCGAACACAGTGGGCTGCAGTGCCTCCTGCTCCTCTGCATTCTAAGAAGACCAAACACCCCGGTTAGCTTCTTAAATGGGGAAACTGAGGCTCCACTGCACGAGCAGAGCAGCGGGGATGGAGTCTGGAAAGCCCTGGGGCTGAGAGAAGACGTTGGGGACTGAAGAGGGGGCTCTAGAGATAGACACCTATGACAGCCTCACTGAAGAGGAATGGGGGCATGGGAAGCAGCCCCCTAACACTCCCCAGAGAGGGTGCACCAGGGTCCTGGGGCAGCCCAGCATAGAGGCGGGGTCTAGATAGGGTTAGGATGGAGGACGGGGAGAATGGAGCAGCAATGGGGTGAGAGTGGGGCCCAGAGGAGGTGAGTTCCAGACCCTGGTCAGCTCAGCTCAAGGTGGGATGGGCTGGAAAGCGGCCTAGAAAGGGGGAACCAGGTTCTGGGCAGCCGATGAAAGGGGCGCTGGACCAGCGTGGGGGTGTGAGTGTGCACGTGCCCCTCAATGCCGCCCAGAGAGGGTGCATGAACAGCTCAGCAAGAGGGTGGGGAGATCTGGGATCTGGGAGCGAGATGAGAGGCCGTCCAGGCCTGGCGTCCCAGCAAGGGTCTTCGTTTGCAGGGGTACAGCGGAGGCTCCCCTGCACCCACTGACCCCCCTTCTTTCTCTTCCTCCCCTCGCAGACCGTGCACTGCTGCAGGGCGCCCCGGATGCGGTGGAGCTGCGCGAGCTGACGCCCTGGGCAGGGCAGCCCCCCGGTCCGCGCCGCCGGGAGGGGCCCCCGCGGCGGCGCGCGCGTGAGCGGTCGGGGGCGCGGCCGTGCGGGCTGCGCGAGCTGGAGGTACGCGTGAGCGAGCTGGGGCTGGGCTACGCGTCCGACGAGACGGTGCTGTTTCGCTACTGCGCAGGCGCCTGCGAGGAGACCACGCGCGTCTACGATCTGGGGCTGCAGCGCCTGCGCGAGCGGCGGCGCCTGAGGCGGGAGCGGGTGCGCGCGCAGCCCTGCTGCCGCCCGACGGCCTACGAGAACAAGGTGTCCTTCCTGGACGCGCAGAGCCGCTACCACACGGTGCGCGAGCTGTCAGCGCGCGAGTGCGCCTGCGTGTGACCCTACCTCACCCAGCCGGCGCGATGGCCACGCCCCCCGCCCCGACGGCACCACCGACCGGCCCAGCGGCAGACTGCGCGTGCGCAGAGCACGTTGGCGCGGCCTCGTGACTCTCGCGATAACTGTACTGAGATAAAGTGTGGGAAATGGAGCAGGCTCGTGATTCACCCTCGGCGAGGGGCTCGCGGGTGGGCCGTGGGGCCGTCTCCGCCGTGAAAACGGGGACCAGTGGGAGGATGCCGTTTGCTTTGGGGGAAGGGTGGATGCAAAGGAAAACAGGGTGAACCGGGCTACGTTGGGAGAGACCGTCCTTCCCGCCTCCCTAGGGGTCCCTCTGCGCGTTCCCGGCGTGTCCCCACCTCTCGGCCGCGTGGGCTTCTGGGGAAGGGGATGTATGCTGCGGAGGAAGAGACCGAGGTCTAGATGGACCCAGTTTCCGCAGCTCGTTCCCGTCCTCACCTTTCCGCGGTGTGGGCTTCTGGGGTCTAGGTGGACCTCGTTTCCCCAGCTTGTTCCCCCGTCTGTACTTCTTTGCTGTATGGACTTCTGGAGAGGGGAAATGGAGCCACACTGCACAAGGAGACTGAGGTCTCGCTAGACCCAGCTCCCCAGCGTCTCCTCGTCCGCACTTCTCCCACTCTGCGGGCTTCTGGGGAGGAGGAAGGCGGAGCCACTCTGGATGAAGAGACTGGTCCAGGTGGTCGCACTTCTCCTGCTCTGTGGGTTTCTGGGGAGGGGGAGGGGAGCCACTTTGTGGATGAAGAGACTGAGGTCCAGGTGGACCCAGTTCCCCATCGTCTCCTCGTCCGCACTTCTCCCTCTCTGTGGGCTTCTGGGGAGGGGGAGGGGAGCCACTCTGTGGATGAAGAGACTGAGGTCCAGGTGGACCCAGTTCCCCTTCGACTCCTCGTCCGCATTTCTCCCGCTCTATGGGCTTCTGGGGAGGGGGACACTGAGGTCCATGTGGACCCAGGTCTGCCTTGCCCTACGGCCTCCTCGGGCCGGTCCTCCCCCACGAGAGTGAGCTGAAAGCCACTATCTCCTTCCACCAGCTACTAAAAATACCCGCAAGCTGCCCACCTCCCGGCGGGGAGGCCTGGGGCAGGCGCCAGGCCCATCCAGCCCGAAGCCGGCGCCTGCTGGGGTAGAGCTGGGTCCCCAGAGACCTGGGTCCTCTGCTCATAAAAGCCTTGGCTGGGCCTCGAGGGGGGATTTACGACGAGCCCTTGCGGAGGATGGAAAAAGCCCGGGACGGTGTTTAGATTTGCCCATGGTGTCACCTTGATGCTTGGCAGGCCTTGGGGGTTGGGTTCCCAGAATGCGGGAGGGGTCGGCGGGTCCCGCGGTCTGAGGGGCGGGGAAGGGCGGGCACTGTGAGCCCAGGGCGGGCAGTGGTGAGGCAGGACCCCTCCCCTCCTGCCCCTCAGACTGGGGGCTACAATTCTTCCCCTCAGCTGGGCCCCCTCCCCTCTCCCACACATCTGCCCCTTAGGCCCACCCTCTAACCACAGTGTCCGCCCCAGGCTCAGCCGGCCCCTCCCCTCCCTTCCCCCCCACAAAGCTGGAGGGCAAAGACCGCCCCCAGGGAGAATCCCTGGCACTTGGCTCGGCTCACGGGGACCCCCCCAGCTACAGCTGGACACACGGCAGCTAATCAGCAGGACTTCCCGGGGGCCCGAGAGCAGGGCTTGGCGGCCAGGCCCCAGCCCGTGGGTGGTCTGCTTGGGAAGCAGTTTCAGGGCTGCTGCTGGCTGGGGTCCCCGCCCACCCCCGCAGTCTCCTGACTGAGGTTTGGGGTGCTGGATTCCTCCACCGTTTGGGCTCAGACTGGCCTCCGCAGAGAGGCTGGAATTCTCAGATGCTCCTGAAGCCCCAGTGACGCTTACTGTGAGCCTCAGCTTCCCCATCCTAGATGGCCTGGCCTCAGAGAGAGGAGAGTTGTTCAGCCCAGGACACACATGGGGGTCTGCCGCCCAGAAGTTCCCCTGCCGCTGTGTATATGTGTGTGTGTGTTGTTCACCCTCCAGGGCCTCCCGGGACCTCGGCCTTCCTGTGCCCCACGAAGATCCAGAGTCCCAGCCACAGGCCGATGGCCCAGCCAGCCAGGGAATTGGAACATAAATAAACAGAGAAGCCCCTGCAGTCCCTGGGGGCTACATTCCCAACGGCGCAGGCCGCACACCGGCTGGGGGTCTGTCACACACACAAGGCACAGGGACTGTACAAGGGTTGAGCAGGAGGACCCATGACCCTACATGGGCTGTATGGGCTTCTGGAGAGGCACACTGCAAGAGGAGACTGAGGTCCAGCTCAACCTGCAGTTCTCCCACTCTGTGGGCTTCTGGGGAAGACAAAGGCGGAGCTGAAGTTAGTAGAGGGAGGTGGAGCCACTCTGGATGAAGAGACTGAGGGTCCATGTGGACCCAATGAGAGAACTACATACTCAAAAAGGGACACTCTTTTTTTCTTCTGTCTAAACGCGCCCAGGCTGGAGTGCAGTTGTGCAATCACTGCTGACCGCAACCTCCGCCTCCCAGGTTCAAGTGATTCTTGTGTCTTAGCCACTGGATAGCTGGGATTACAGGCACCCACCACCAAGCCTAGCTAGTTTGTTTTTTGTGTGTGCGGTTTTTTTTTTGAGACAGTCTCACTCTGTTGCCAGGCTGGACTGCAGTGGCTCGATCTTGGTTCACTGCAACCTCTTACTCCCTGGCTCAAGCGATTCTCCTGTCAGCCTCCTGAGTAGCTGGGATTACAGGCACCCGCCACCACGCCCAGCTGATTTTTTGTATTTTTTTTTTTAGTAGAGACGGGGTTTCACCATGTTGACCAGGACAGTCTCAATCTCTTGACCTCTTGATCCACCCGCCTCAGCCTCCCAAAGTACTGGGATTACAGGCGTGAGCCACCGTGCCCGGCCAATTTTTGTATTTTTAGTAGAAACGGGGTTTCACCATGTTGGCCAGGATGGTCTCAATCTTCTGACCTTGTGATCTGCCCGCCTCGGCCTCCCAAAGTGCTGGGATTCCAGACGTGAGCCTCTTCGTCCTTCCCGGCTAAATTGTTTTTTTCTATTTTTAGTAGAGATGTGGTTTTACCACGTTGGCCGGCTGGTCTTAAACGCCTCAGGTGATCCTCCCGCCTCAGCTTCCCAAAGTGCTGGGATTACAGGTGTGAACCACCACGTCCAGCCTGAGAGAACACTTTCAAAGTCACTTCTCATTCACAAAAGCACACTGCATCACACCTGTAGTCACAGACACACACTCGGAGTGCACACATAGCCTGAGTCGCCATCCTGTTCATCACACCTGCAGACACACTTGTGTCCACGCACAGCCCTGCGGCAGCCACACAGCGAAAGACCCACATAGACACAGAGAGCCTTGCACACTCAGAGAGGGGCCTCTGAACTGTCCCACATGCGAAGGTACACTCAAGGGCAAGACGCGGTGGCTCACGCCTGTAATCTCCACCTTTTGGGAGGTTGAGGCCGGACAATCGCTTGAAGCCAGGAGTTCAAGATCAGCCTGGACAACAAAGCGAGAGCCCCGTGACGGTGCATGCTTCCAGTCCCAGCTACCTGGGAGGCTGAAGTGGGAGGATCGCTTGAGCCCAGGAGTTCCAGCTTGCAGTGAGCCATGATCATGACACTGCTCTCCCATCTGTCTCTAAAACAATAAATAAATAAATAACATACTCTCAGGCCGGGCACAGTGGCTCACGCCTGTAATCTCAGCACTTTGGGAGGCCGAGGTGGGTGGATCACTTGAGGTCAGGAGTTCGAGACCAGCCTGGCCAACATGGTGAAACCCCTTCTCTGCTAAAACCACAAAAATTAGCCGGGCATGGTAGGGCACATCTGTAACCCCAGCTACTCGGGAGACTGAGGCAGGAGAACTGCCTGAACCCGGGAGTTGGAGGTTGCAGTGAGCCAAGATTGTGCCACTGCACTCCAGCCTGGGCAACAGAACAAGACTCCATCTAAACAAAAAACCAAAACCAAAACAAAAAATGACATACACTCCCAGGGCCTTCACGTTCAGTCTCACACCTGGAATAATCACCACACGAATACACATGCACACACAGTCGCACCCACAGTGACACGTTCCTGGCAGCCATACACTGAGTGTCGCCCCAGCCACGTGCACCCCCATGCTGAAGGTCACTGACACACCCACCCCCCTTTTTCTCGGGGAGCCTCTGCCCTTCTCCGTCCTGTCCCTAACACCTCGGCTGACTTAACTGGCCCCACCTGGCACTGTGTCTGGGCGGGAAAGTTCCCCTTGTCCCAGCCAGGTCCCACTTTGTCCCCCAGACAGCTGGGACCCCACTCCCCACCCACACTGGGCCTTCCTCACCCCACTCAGTCAGCCCACCCCAAGGAAGCAGCTGGAGATGCACTTCCCAGGGCTCTGACACCTGTCCCCGGGGCCATAGAAAGGTCTAGAACAGAACACTTGGGACCAGATCACTGTTGGTTGGGTGGCCATCTTATGGATCATAGGGGGTTGAGAGTAATCTGGCCTCTCCCACTAGGTGACCTCATCCNGGGAAAGTTCCCCTTGTCCCAGCCAGGTCCCACTTTGTCCCCCAGACAGCTGGGACCCCACTCCCCACCCACACTGGGCCTTCCTCACCCCACTCTAGAACAGACAGGTCTAGAAGCAGCTGGAGATGCATCTCCCAGGGCTCCGACACCTGCCCCCAGGGCCATAGAAACTTCTATCTCTGGACACTTGGGACCAGATCACTGTTGGTTGGGTGGCCATCTTATGGATCATAGGGGGTTGAGAGTAATCTGGCCTCTCCCACTAGGTGACCTCATCCCCCTCCCGCACTTCCATGGCCAAAAATATCTCCAGACCTTGCTGAGCGTCCTAAGGGTAGAATCACCCTGGGGAGACAACCACTGTCCTAGAATGAGAAGAACACATCATCAGTTTTCTTTTCTTTTTTTCTTTTGAGATGGAGTCTTGCTCATGTTTCCCAGGCTAGAGTGCAATGGCGAGATTGCACTCTCTGCAACCACTGACTCCTGGGTTCAAGCAATTAACCTGCCTCAGCCTCCTGAGTAGCTGAGATTACAGGTGCCTGCCACCTCGCCCAACTAATTTTATACTTTTAGTAGAGATGGGGTTTTACCATGTTGGCCAGGCTGGTCTCAAACTCCTGGCCTTGTGATCTGCCTGTCTCGACCTGCCAAATTGCTGGGATTACAAGCATGAGTAACCACACCTGGCTCTTTTTTTTTTTTTGAGATGGAGTCTGGCTCATGTTACCCAGGCTAGAGTGCAATGGCGAAATCTTGGTTCACTGCAACCTCTGACAGCCAGGTACAAGCAATTCTTCTGCCTCAGCCTCCCAAGTAGCTGGGATTACAGGCACCCGCCACCACGCCTGGCTAATTTTTGTATTTTTAGTAAAGATGGGGTTTCACCATTTTGGCCAGGCTGGTCTTGAACTCCTGACCTCAGGTGATCCACCAGCCTCAGCCTCCCAAAGTGCTGGGATTACAGGCATGAGCCACTGCACCCGGCCACCTCATCGGATTTCCTTGCAGTATGACATCTGGAAAGGGTACAGTCTTTGTCTCTCTGCGCCCCTCCCAGGCAGTTAACAACATCACAGACAAATCAGCCGGAACTCTCCCTTGTGGATGGGCCCCAAGAGTGCCAGTTCCCAGGGCCCAGTGCCTTCCAGGGTGAGGTCGCAAGGAGGTGAGGCTCCTAGCAGGTGAGATGCAGTGTGGCAAGATCTCTGGGGCCAGGTCCCAGTGAGTAGAGTCCCCAACAGCCAAGATCCCCAGCAGGCGAGGTCACCAACAGCTGAGGTCCCCAGCAGGTGAGGATTCCACAGGGGATGCTCCTGGAAGCAGTGAAGTATGTAAGGTCCGTGGTAAGTGACATTCCTAGTCACCAAAGCCTCCAGCAGGTGAGGCCCCAGGCAGGTGAGGCCCCAGGCAGGTGAGGTCCCAGGGAAGTGAGCCCAGCAGATGATAAGGCCCCAGGTAGGTAAATCCCCAGACTAGTGAGTCCCTAGGTGGGTGAGGTCCCGCTCAGTGAGGCCCGGGGAAAGCGCGGTCCCCGGCAGCCCAGGCCCCACGCCGGCCTCTCAGGTGAACCAAGCGGCTATGCTGCGCACCGTCTGGTACCTGGGTTCCTGCTGCAGCTTCCAGCAGGCCTGGCAGAAACACCGTGCCCAGCTGAAGAAGCCAGGCCGCAGCGTCTCCCGCCAGCGAAAGTAGCGCAGGTAGCGGGCGTGGTCCTTGTCCAGCGCCTGCAGGTACTGGGCCAGGTCCTTGGGGCTCTGGAAGTCGTCCACGTGGATGAAGGTGTCGGGCGGCAGGAACTTCTCGTAGTTGCTCCTGCTGGGGCCCAGCACCACGGGCACGGCCCAGGCCCCCATGGCGTTCTTCCACAGCTTCTCGGTGATGTAGTCGGGGTGCAAGGAGTTCTCGAAGGCCAGGTAGAAC
This sequence comes from Cebus imitator, assembly GCF_001604975.1. NCBI lineage: Eukaryota > Metazoa > Chordata > Mammalia > Primates > Cebidae > Cebus > Cebus imitator. The sequence goes on along the minus strand of NW_016107368.1, from coordinate 3,772,061 downwards.
TTGTACTGGGACAGCGTCTCCATCATGGTCCCCTGGGGCAGCGGCTTGTGGGAGCGCCCGTACACGTCCACCTTGAGATGCGCCTGCAGGGTCTGGTAGTAGCGCACCCTGGCGGACTGTGGATTCCAGTTGGACACCGCCCAGGCCACCAGCTGGGTCTTGGCCGAGAGGTTGAGCGGTGGGTGGGCAGGCTGGCCGGACCACGGCTCCAGCCAGCCGTAGGGTGTGAAGATGTCGGAGTCGCGGCGGTAGGACATGGTGAGGTTGAAGTATCCGTCCAGGGCTTGCAGTTTCCAGCAGTGGCTGGGGGACTCCATGCTGAACCAGACCCAGCGCTGCCCCGGAGGCCTGGTGCGGGGCGGGAGCCGGGCCCTGGGGTTTTGCATAATGTCCCAGTGGTGCACGATGACCGCGTCTGCCTGTGGGTACACCTGGCGGTTGGCAGTGATGTGGCAGTCAGCCGTGCCGGGCACCATCTCTGAGCAGCGGGACAGAGCCACGGGTATGTTAAAAGGCCACGTCCACAGCAGGATCAGGAGGGTGGGGCGGGCGGGGGTCCCCGTGCTGTCCTGGCAGTGGGACCTATTGGGAGCCCCAGTGACAGGTTTCACTGCCATGAGGGACCCAGTGGCATCATCTCGGTACACACGCAGGTAGGAGAAGAAACACACAGCCACCAGCAGCTGAAACAGCAGCCCGGCCAGACAGTGGCGCCACGGCCATCGTGGCTTGGCGGGGCCCAGGAGTTCCATGGGTCAGAGGAGCTGGAAGAGATGAGAGAGGAGTGAGGGTCATTGGTGACAATGGCCTGCTTATCAAAGCTCCCAGCCGTGAGTCCTTAGAGGAGCTGCCATTATTCCCATTTCAGAGATGAGAAAACCGAGACCAAGTGACTCACAGCAAAAATCAGCACAGCTGGTGTCTGAACAAAGGGAGCTTGGCCCAGAGTCCACTTCCTCCCACCCATTAGACAAGCCCTTTCCCGGCATCCCCGAAGTCTTCCCCAGGCTAGTAAAATACATACGCCCTGGAGGCAGGGGACAAGGCATAGCTGTTCATCATTGCTCTCCATGTCCCTGGGGCAAGGCGTAAATCCATGACTAAGGCAGGGAAAGGTACAATGAGATTGGGTTTTTCAGGTCATATACAAGGTGACCGGCTGAGCACAGTGGCTCATGGCTTGTTAGCTCCAGCACTTTGGGAGGCCGAGGTGGGCGGATCACCTGAGGTCGGGAATTTGAGACCAGCCTGGCCAACATGGTAAAACCCCGTTTCTACTAAAAATACAAAAATTAGCTGAGTGTGGTGGCACACACCTGTAGATCCAGCTGCTTGGGAGGCTGAGGCATGAGAATCACATGAACCTGGGAGGCAGAGATTGCTGTGAACCAAGATCACACCACGGCACTCCAGCCTGCGTGACAGAAGGAGATTCTGTCTCAAAAATAAATACAGTAAGCCAGGTGCAGTGGCTCACGCCTGTAATCCCAGCACTTTGGGAGGCCAAGGCGGGCAGATCACGAGGTCAAGAGAATGAGACCATCCTGGCCAACATGGTGACACCCTGTCTCTACTAAAAATACAAAAATTAGCTGGGCGTGGTGGCATGCACCTGTAATCCCAGCTACTCGGGAGGCTGAGGCAGGAGAATTGCTTGAACCTGGGAGGTGGAGGTTGCAGTGAGCCAGGATCACGCCACTGCACTCCAGCCTGGCGACAAAGCGAGATTGTCTCAAAAATAATAATAGTAAATAATAAATAAATAAATAATACATTAATTAATAATAAATAGCTGGGTTTGGTGGCTCACGCCTGTAATCGCAGCACTTTGGGAGGCCGAGGCAGGCAGATCATCTGAGGTCAGAAGTTTGTGACCAGCCTGGCCAACATGGTGAAACCCCATTTCTACTAAAAATACAAATATAAGCCGGGCATGGTGGGTTGAGCCTATAATCCCAGCTACCCAGGAAACTGAGGCGCAAGAATCACTTGAACCGGGAAGGCGGAGGTTGCAGTGAGCCGAGATCCTGCCTGGGTGATAGAGCGAGTTGCCATCTCAAAAAAACATACATACAACATACAAAATAAAATAAAACATGTTAAAAAGACCAGCCTGGGCAACATGGCAAAATCCCAACTCTACTAAAAATACAAAAATAAGCCAGGGATGGTGGCACACGCCTGTAGTCCCAGCTACTTGGGAGGACTGCTTGAGTCTGGAAGTTCGAGGCTGCAGCGAGCTGTGATCGTACCACTGAACTCCAGCCTGGGTGATAGAGCAAGACCTTGTCTTAAAAAAAATAACCATCCTGGCCAACATGGTGAAACCCCGTCTCTACTAAAACTACAAAAACATTAGCCCAGCGTGGTGGTGCGTGCCTGTAGTCCTGGGTACTCAGGAGGCTGAGGCAGGAGAATTGCTTGAAACTGGAAAATGGAAGTTGCAGTGAGCCGGGATTGTGCCACTGCGCTCCAGCCTGGTGACAGAGCGAGACTCTGTCTCAAAAAATAAATAAATAAATAAAATAAAACAAAAATAAGGTAAGACACCGAAAACTTTCACTTGTACACCTTAAATGGGCTTGCTGTATGGTTTGTGAGTTAACTTCCTTGTTCTGTTGCCAGGCTGGAGTGCAGTGGTGCGATCTCAGCTCACTGCAGCCTCCGCCTCCCAGGTTCAAGCGATTCTCCTGCACACCACCATGCCCAGCTAATTTCTGTATTTTTAGTAGAGATGGGGTTTCACCACATGTTGGCTAGGATGGTCTCGATCTCTTGACCTCGTGATCTGCCTGCCCTGGCCTCCCAAAGTGCTGGGATTACAGGCATGAGCCACAGTGCCTGGCCTCAGATGAAGCTGTTTTAAAACGACCTAGTGGTACCCGGGCGTGGTGGCTCATTCTTATAATCCCAGCACTTTGGGAGGCTGAGGCGGGCAGATTACCTGAGGTCGGGAGTTCAAGACCAGCCTGACCAACATGGAGAAACCCCGTCTCTACTAAAAATAGAAAATTAGCCGGTGTAGTGGTGCATGCCTGTAATCCCAGCTACTCAGGGGACTGAGGCAGACGAATCGCTTGAACCCAGAATGTGGAGGTTGCAGCGAGCTGAGATTGCACCACTGCACTCCAGCCTGGTCAATAAGAGTGAAACTCCGTCTCAAAAAAAAACAAAAAACTAAAACAAAATGACATAGTGGTTGACTGCTTTCTCTGTGGGACCGAGCTGGTCTAAACCTTGCAGTGCTGAGTGGAGTTCCCTGCAGGTGACCTGAGTGTGATCAAAAGGGATCCAGACGCCAAGTCCCAAGTTCATGCCAAGGTTCTGGAAACAGACTCAAAACACAGGCGCTAGGGGACACTCCGAGCTCAGAGTGGGAGGGAGGCCGAATTTTGACCAATCACTGCTTTGCACTCGGGCTCTAGAGGCTCAGGCACAAGGTAAATTTTTATAAAGTCACTGATATTAAGATGGAATTATGTTGACCCGAGATTTATGGTACCTTCTCCTAGGAGACAACGAAGTCTTTGTCAATGACCTTCAGGAGGGTGGACTGGAGGAAACAAGTGATTGGCGGGGGGTAATTAGGACTGAGGTCCCACCCAAACTGAACCCAAGATCTCTTTTCCTATTAAAAGACAGAAAAATGCCGCTCTGGGGTGGGGCGCGGTGGCTCACGCCTGTAATCCCAGCACTTTGGGAGGCCGAGGCGGGTGGATCACGAGGTCAAAAGATCGAGACCATCCTGGTCAACATGGTGAAACCCCGTCTCTACTAAAAATACAAAAAATCAGCTGGGCATGGTGGCGCATGCCTGTAATCCCAGCTACTCAGGAGGCTG
>NW_016107368.1:3752445-3767598 GCF_001604975.1 Cebus imitator | reverse complement strand
TCCAGCCTGGGCGACAGAGCAAGATACTGTCTCAAAAAAAAAAAAAAAAGAAAAAAGAAAAAAAGAAAGAAAGAAAGAAAAGAAAAAAACCCTGCATCTTAAGTCCACCCCAAGAGAGGACAGAGAGAATCCAAGGCCAGAAAAGGTGAGTGCACATAGGGTGCCGACGGGGTCGGGGTGCAGGGGGATTCCACCCCAGAGCTCTGCCACGGAGATGGACGAACATCCCTTTCCTCCTGGTTTGGCGAATGACCTAGAACCTTCCCTGCCCTCCCCCACGGTGGTGCCCAGAAAGACCCCTGCCTGCAACTAGAGGGTGCTGACCAAATTCCGGGTCATGGACAGTTTGGTGACTTTCCGCCAGGATTTTGTGTCAGCCCAGCCACACCCAGAATCAGGGCAGGCAGGACGGGGGCCGAGGGGAAAAGGAACAGAGCCAGGAGGCTTTTCCTGGGAGGTCTCCCGGTTGGTTCCGGGTGGAGGAAAAGCAAAGGAGGAGAACTTACCTGGAGGGGCAGCGAGCGGTGGATGATGGCAGCCCACGAGGAGGCCACAGCAGGTTTCCTGGGGCAGGGAGGAGGTGCGAACAAAGAGAAGGAGGAACAAGGAAGTGTACCTTATGGCACACACCTTTCACCAGGTGACCTGGGGTGTTCTGCCTTGTGGCCGGGATGTCGTCTGGAAGCCTATTTCTGGGATCTCCTAATTTCACCCATAAGGTTGGATAAGGGTGCAGGAATTTGGAGACACAGGACATGACCCGGGCTCCACCTGCGGCCTGAAGGCTACGGGGCTTTGGGTGCATAGCTGCTCCATCCATCCATAAAGTGAAAAGGCTGATCTAAAGCACTGATTCTTTTTTTTTTTTTTTTTTTGTCCTCCTTTCTTTCTTTCTAAAGAAGAAAGCACTGATTCTCAAAGTGGGTTCCGTATGGGGCCCCATGGGTTTCTGGGGAGATGATGTGTGCTCAGGCGCAGTGGCTCACACCTGTAATCCCAGCACTTTGGGAGGTGGAGGAGGGTGGATCACCTGAGGTCAGGAGTTTGAGACCAGTCTGGCCAACGTGGCAAAACCCCATCTCTACTAAAAATACAAAAATCAGCCAGGAGTGGTGGTGGGCGCCTGTAATCCTAGCTACTCAGGAGACTTCGGCAGGAGAATCCCTTGAATCCAGGAGGGGGAGGTTGCAGTGAGCCGAGATCGCACCACTACACTCCAGCCTGGGCGACAGAGGGAGACTCCGTCTCAGAAGACAAACAAACAAAGAATCTGCGCAAAGCAGAGGGCCAGGTGCATCAAGGAACTGCAGGAACTCGGCAGGCTGGGTCTCCACAAGCGGAAAATGAGACAGAGCTTATTCTGGGACTGGGCCAAACTCAGTCACATTCAGCCATGGTCCGTGGTGACAAGTTTAGCACCAGGGTGATAAGAAGCCCTTCAAAGCTATGACTCACTGTAGCCTCCACCCCCAGGCTCAAGTGATCCTCCTGCCTCAACCTCTCGAGTAGCCAGGGCTACAGGCACGTACCACTACGCCAGGATGATTCAGTTTATTTGTTGTAGAGACGAGGTCTCGCTATGTTGCCCAGGCTGGTATCAAACTCCTGAGTCAAGTGATCTGCCCCCCTCAGCCTCCCAAAGTGCTGGGATTACAGGCGTGAGCCACTGTGCCCGGCTAGGTTACCATATTAATGAGATGTTTTATCAGGATATGCTGTGCACAGGCCATGGGGGGGGTGCAGAGAAGAGTGGAGAGGAAGAGTAGGATGTTTCAGGTGTCCCAGGAAGCGATGAGGGCCCTCTGCCCCAGAGTGGTGGCCGAGGCTTCCTCTGGTGGCCTCACCAAGTTCCTCTTATACCTCAAAAGCACTCCATTTCCCCACTCTGTCCTGTAAATCACAGAAGTCCAGGGAGCCAGGTAAGCTTCCCGGGATGGAGAGGAGAAAAGAACTGGAAGGCTGTCCTTGGGAGAGGATGGCCTTTAACTCTGTCACTAATTTGGTTTATGTTTTGTAGAGATGAGGTCTCGCTATGTTGCTCAGGCTGGTTCCCAACTCCTGAGCTCAATTGCTTGGGTTCTCAGTTGCCAGCAGTGCAGTGGCATGACCACGACACACTGCAGCCTCCGCCTCCCGGGCTCAAGCGATCCTTCCGCTGAGGCAGAAACTGGGTGCAGAGGTGACCGAGTCTGAAGTCCAGCCTCCACATATGCTGACTTCCCTGTTCTAGAAATCATTTCCAGGAGGCTGCTTCCTGTGGCCCAGGGTTCCACCATCTCAGTGCCCGGCCAGACCCAGGCCAGCGGTGGGCACTGAGGGGAAGGGGCCGGACTGGGGGCTGGCGTCTCCCAGGCAGGCCATTTCCAGAAGGGGTGACCTGAGTCTGCTCTCTGCTCATTACCTTGCTGGGGGCACTGTCTGTGACTGATTAAAACGTCACTCCTGGGGCTATCAGTCTTGGTGTCACTTCGTCCTGGTGTTCCAGGACAGGGGTCCCGATCACACCCCAAGAGAGGGCTCCTGGATCTCAAGCAAGGAAGGATTCAGGGCAAGTCCCTAGGGTAAAGTGAAAGCACGTTGTTGTTTTCTTGTTTTGAGACAAGACTTGCTCTGTTGCCCAGGCTGAAGCGCAGTGGCACAATCTTGGCTCTCTGCAACCTCCACCTCCTGGGTTGAAGCGATTTTCCTGCCTCAGTTTCCTGAGTAGCTGGGACTACAGGCATGTGCCACCATGCCCAGCTAATTTTGTATTTTAGAACACCTTAAGAGATGGGGTTTTGGCCGTGCATGGTGGCTCACGCCTGTAATCCCAGCAGTTTGGGAGGCCGAGGCAGGCGGAATAGGAGGTCAGGGGTTCGAGACCAGCCTGACCAACATCGTGAAACCCCGTCTCTACTAAAAATACAAAAATTAGCCAGGCGTGGTGGTACGTGCCTGTAATCACAGCTACTCAGGAGGCTGAGGCAGGAAAATCACTTGAACCTGGGAGACAGAGGTTGCAGTGAGCTGAGATCGTGTCATTACACTCCAGCCTTGGCAACAAGAGTGAAACTCCATCTCAAAAAAAAAAAGATGCAGTTGCTCTGGTTCACATGCCTCTGAGACTGGGGCCCCAGGCAAGCCTGGATGGGAGGGATTCCATTCCACACAGCTGTGAAGACTGGGATCCTAAGAGAGGGCGTTCATTGCTGTCAGTCACTTGGAGTCTCCAATGCACCAGGCTGTCTCCAGCTGGACAGTGGTACTCTCTGCCCCCTGCCTCCTGCCTAATTCCCAGTCATCCTTCAGGGCTCAGTGCAGATACCTCCTCCAGGGAGCCTCCCCAGAGAGGGGTGCTCCTGCCCTCCCAGCCTGACCAGTCCCTTTCACTGGCTCCTCCAGCTGCCTCTGTCTCCCCCATCCTAGCTCAGGCCACACTGTGTCCCTTGTTTCCCCTGCTGGCCTGGGGAACAGAAAACCTAGAAGAGCAAGAGATGAAGGAAGGTGGAGTGAGAAACCCAGGGACAGGTCTCTGGTGGAGGCCCACAGGGCCCTGCCCTTCCACAGTGGTGATCACCAGGCAGTGGGGGGCTGTAGGGCTGGGCTGGCTGAGACAATGGTGCTCCTTGGGGCTGAGTCCACACTCCAGGCTGAGCTCCAATCACACCTGAACCCAGACTCCGCCCAAGCCCCAACAGCAAGGAAGTAGAGGTTGGTAAATACTTTACTGGGGCATTAAGGAATCCTGATCAATTTAACCACAGCTGCCCTTCCCAGCATGTCCTGTCCCTCAACAGGGACTGGAAATCAATCTCATGGTTTTTTTTTTTTTTCTTTTTTAATGAGACAGAGTCTTGCTCTGTTGCCCAGCCTGGAGTGCAGTGGCACGATCCCAGCTCACTGCAACCTTCCGCCTCCCGGAAGAATGAATCAAATGATTCTCCTGCCTCAGTCTCCTGCGTAGATGGGATTACAGGTACGCACCACTACTCCAGACTAATTTTTGTATTTTTAGTAGAGGCAGGGTTTTACCATGTTGGCCAGGCTGGTCTCGAACTCCTGACCTCGTGATCCACCTACCTTGGCCTCCCAAAGTGCTGGGATTACAGGCATGAGCCACTGTGCCCAGCTTTTTTTTTTTTTTTAAAGACAGAGTCTCGCTCTGTCGCCCAGGCCGGAGTGCAGTGGCCCGATCTTGGCTCAGTGCAATCTCTGCCTCCCAGGTTCAAGAAATCCTCCTGCCTCAGCCTCCCAAGTAGCTGGGACTACAGGCACATGCCACCACGCCTGGCTAATTTTTGTATTTTTAGTAGAGACAGGGTTTTACCATGTTGGCCAGGCTGGTCTGGAACTCCTGACCTCAAGTGATCTGTCCACCTCAGCCTTCCAAGGTGCCGGGATTACAGGAGTGAACCACCACGCCCAGCCACATGCTCTTTTGATAGAGCAGGGCAGAGGACAGAGATTCCTGGTGAGGTCACCCCACCCCACTCAAATGTGGTCATTCCCACACTGGCACTGTCGCCCACGGAGCTCCTGCCCAGAGATCCGCCCTGGCAGTTCACGGCGCACCCTCAGACTGGCCTTCAACCTGAATCCCTTCTTATGTCCTTTGAACTGGTTCCCTCCTCCTGGGACATCCAACCGCAGTCTGCCTTGTTCACGTAGCCAGGAGTCTGGAGGGCTGGGGCTGGGGGTTGGGATTCCCACCCAGGCCCCTTGGCCATCAGATCCACAGCTGGACCAGCCTCTGGCCACTAAGATCTAGAAGAGGGGCCGGGCGCGGTGGCTCAAGCCTGTAATCCCAGCACTTTGGGAGGCCGAGGCGGGTGGATCACGAGGTCAAGAGATCGAGACCATCCTGGTCAACATGGTGAAACCCCGTCTCTACTAAAAATACAAAAAATTAGCTGGGCATGGTGGCGCGTGCCTGTAATCCCAGCGACTCAGGAGGCTGGGGCAGGAGAATTGCCTGAACCCGGGAGGCGGAGGTTGCGGTGAGCCGAGATCGCACCATTGCACTCCAGCCTGGGTAATAAGAGCGAAACTCCGTCTCAAAAAAAAAAAAAAGATCTAGAAGAGGAGCTGCAGCCCATTACCAGAGATAGTGTGTGCTTATCCTGACATTGCTGTGTGACCTGAGAGATTTCCTGGCCCTCACCAGGCCGGTGCTGTGTGGGACCTCCCTGTCCAAGGGCCCGGAGTAGGGGATCACGAGGACCTCCTCACTGGGGTCTCTGCCCTCATCAGACCCCCAAGTCCTCCCTCAGCCTGGGCTGGGTGGGTGGTGGAGCTGCCAGCCTGCTGGAAATTTCTCTCCCCTTGGGGCCTCAGGGCTGGGAGCCAAGGGCAGCTGTCGCTAAGGAGTAGGGAGAAGGCCCACGGGTTGGGCTGGGTGTGCCGTGAACCACACGTGAGATCTGGGGCAGGCGGGAGGCAATGCACATTTGGGGTGGTGCCAGGGTTCCACAGGGGGCAGGCCTGGGTCCCCCAGTGTTGGCCAGGTGGCTGGGCCTCTGCCCCTGTGGGACCCAACGAGGGCTTCCCTGTCCCTCTAAGCCTCAGAGGAAATTCTAGCGGGAGAGAAAGAGAAGTTGAAAAAGGGAGCTGTTCATTCTGACATGAGTTCAGGTAGAGGTGGCGACCACGGGGGCTCCAGGGGTGCCAGGGGACAGAGCAGCCTGTCCCCACACCTCTTCCTCTGGGGACTGGCCCTGTTCCAGCCTGTTAGGAAGCCCTGGCCTGGGCTTCTGAGGGCCCTGATCCCCTCCTGGGACCCCTGGCTTGCAGCCAGGCAGTGGGGAGAGGGACCCAGGTGTGTGGTGTGGGTGGCAGGTGAGTGATGGGCCCAGCGAGGCTGGCTCAGGCCTGGGGTCACCAGGGGGCTTGGCAGAGACTCTCTAGGTCCCCCACACCCTCCCACCCTATTCCTCTCCACCATCCCACCTGGGCCTCAGGGAGGCATCACAGGCACCTCTGCATGTCTACTGTGCAGATGGGGAAACTGAGGCTCTGAGAGCACCTGGGATTCATCACCATCCTCTACCACCAGGTCCCCCTTGGCATTCTCCACAGAGCAGCAATTTCCCCCAAGCCCAGAATGTTCCAGAATGTTCTGGAAGTCCTCATTTACAGTCAAAGCCACCTGCAGCCCATAACTCGTGGAGCAGGCCTCTGTGCAGGGCTTACCTGACTTTGGAGTTCTTGACCTGAGATCTGACTTTCACTTCTGGCAGCTGTGTGGCCTTGGGTGAGTTCCTCAACTTCTCTGGGCCTTAGCCACCTTCTCTGCAAAGTGGAGCCACTGTCTGCACCTTCTTCAGGAGGCTGAGGTCACGCTGATCCCCTCAACATCCTGCGGGGTCTCTGCATACCCCCCTGCTGGGAGGAATGATTGGCCTGGGTCCCTGGTCCTCTGTGGGCCTCAGTTTCCCCTCCTGTAATAGTTTTTTATTTTTTTGAGATGGAGTTTTGCTCTGTTGCTGAGCCTAGAGCGCAATGGCACGATCTCGGCTCACCACAACCTCTGCCTCCCAGGTTCAAGTGATTCTCCTGCCTCAGCCTCCCAAGTAGCTGGGATTACAGACATGGACCACCATGCCCGGCTAATTTTGTATTTTTAGTAGAAATGGGGTTTTTCCATGTTGGTCAGGCTGGTCTCGAACTCCTGACCTCAGGTGATCCGCCCGCCTCGGCCTCCCAAAGTGCTGGGATTACAGGCATGAGCCACCGCGCCCGACCTGTAATATTTTAAGAACCCTACCTCTCCCTGCTCATCCACAAGGCCACACACACTGTCACAGCCACTGGCAGACACAGCTTAGAGCCCCATAGATGGCCGCACACAGCCCACTTCACCACACCCAAGGACACAGGTCCATGCAGACACAGCCTTGCATGGTCACACAGAGAGACACACAGACTCGGAGAGGCCCGCACACTCGGAGAGGGGCCCCCATGCCATCAAACACTCAAAGCCTCACTCCCAGGGACACACAGTCCATCTCACACTGGGAATCGCCACCACCCACGAACACCCACATGGCACCATGGGCGGGCATCACGACGCATCCACGGGCACTATCAGAGTCACGCCGAGGTCACACCCACGGTGATGCGTTCGTGACACCGACCTGCTGGTGGTCATACCGAGTGTCCCCCCAGCCATGTGCATACCCCTGCTGACGGTCACACACAAACCCTTCGACCTCCTCCTCAGGGGACGCTTCCCCTCCCTGACCTGTCCTGCACAACTCAGGCAACACATCCAGCGCCCTTGGGCCCTGTGCCCTGGGCAGAGAGGGTCCCTTTATCCCAGCCTTGCCCAACTTCACCTCTGGAGAGTGTGGGCCCCACTCAGCCCTTGGGGCCTGCATGTCCACTGTGCAAATGGGGAAACTGAGGCTCAGAGAACACCTGGGATTCACCACCACCTTCCAACACCAGGTCCCCCTTGGTCCTCATTTACACTCAGAACCCACCTGTGGCCCCTAAGTGGTGGAGCAGGGCTCTATGCAGGGCTTGCCTGACTTTGGAGTTCTTGACCTGAGATCTTCAGAAAACCGACTTTTACTTCTGGGTGCGTGCCAGAGCCCACTCCGGGAAGCCCGCTGGAGGAGAGGACCCCAGAGGGATCTGACCTCCACCCCCCCCAACCAAGCGGCTTGACCTCTAGGGCCATAGAAAGTTCTAGAACAGGGTTTTCTGCTCCTGGACATTTGGAACCATCATTGTTGTTTATGGGACCCCGACCTGTACATCGTAGCGGGTTCAGAGTAACCCCGGCCTCTACCCACTAAGTGACCTCATCCTCCCCTGGTTGTGACAACTGGAAATGTCTCTGGACATTGCCATGTGCCCTTGGGGGCAGAATCGCCTGCATGAGCACCCCATTCTAGAGTGAGGGACACAGGAGTTTTCCTCAAAGCATTCTTGTCTGGAAACGGTAAAGCACTGTCTGTACCTCTCACGGTTGGTTACAAACAGCGTAGAACCACAGGTCAGCCAGGCAGCACCACCACCTGGGGCAAGGCTTCAAGGGTGCCGGTTCCCAGGGCCCAGTGCCTTCCAGGGTGAGGTCCCCAGCAGGTGAGGCTCCCAGCAGGTGAGATTCAGTATGGCAAGGTCCCTGGGAGCTGGACCCCAGCAGGTCAAGTCCCGACAGGTGAGATCCTCAGTAGGTGCTGCCTCTAGCAGGCAAGGTCCCCAACAGGGCAGGCTCCTGGCAGCCATGAAGGCTGGCATGTGAAATCCCAGGTAAATGTCATGTCAGCCACCAAAGCCTCCAGCAGGCGAGGCCCCAGGCAGGTGAGGTCCCAGGGAAGTGAGCCCAGTAGATGATAAGGCCCCAGGTAGGTAAATCCCCAGACTAGTGAGTCCCTAGGTGGGTGAGGTCCCGCTCAGTGAGGCCCGGGGAAAGCGTGGTCCCCGGCAGCCCAGGCCCCACACCGGCCTCTCAGGTGAACCAAGCGGCTATGCTGCGCACCGTCTGGTACCTGGGTTCCTGCTGCAGCTTCCAGCAGGCCTGGCAGAAACACCGTGCCCAGCTGAAGAAGCCAGGCCGCAGCGTCTCCCGCCAGCGAAAGTAGCGCAGGTAGCGGGCATGGTCCTTGTCCAGCGCCTGCAGGTACTGGGCCAGGTCCTTGGGGCTCTGGAAGTCGTCCACGTGGATGAAGGTGTCGGGCGGCAGGAACTTCTCGTAGTTGCTCCTGCTGGGGCCCAGCACCACGGGCACGGCCCAGGCCCCCATGGCGTTCCTCCACAGCTTCTCGGTGATATAGTCGGGGTGCAAGGAGTTCTCGAAGGCCAGGTAGAACTTGTACTGGGACAGCGTCTCCATCATGGTCCCCTGGGGCAGCGGCTTGTGGGAGCGCCCGTACACGTCCACCTTGAGATGCGCCTGCAGGGTCTGGTAGTAGCGCACCCTGGCGGACTGTGGATTCCAGTTGGACACCGCCCAGGCCACCAGCTGGGTCTTGGCCGAGAGGTTGAGCGGTGGGTGGGCAGGCTGGCCGGACCACGGCTCCAGCCAGCCGTAGGGTGTGAAGATGTCGGAGTCGCGGCGGTAGGACATGGTGAGGTTGAAGTATCCGTCCAGGGCTTGCAGGTGCCAGCAGTGGCTGGGGGACTCCATGCTGAACCAGACCCAGCGCTGCCCCGGAGGCCTGGTGCGGGGCGGGAGCTGCGCCCTGGGGTCGTACATGATGTCCCAGTGATGTACGATGACCGCGTCTGCCTGTGGGTACACCTCGTGGTCGGCAGTGATGTGGCAGTCAGCCGTGCCAGGCACCATCTCTGAGCAGCGGGGCAGAGCCAGGGGTTTGTTAAAAGGCCACGTCCACAGCAGGATCAGGAGGGTGGGGTGGGCGGGGGTCCCGGTGCTGTCCTGGCAGCGGGACCTATTGGGAGCCCCAGTGACAGGTTCCACTGCCATGAGGGACCCATTGGCATCGTCCTGGTACACACGCAGGTAGGAGAAGAAACACACAGCCACCAGCAGCTGAAACAGCAGCCCGGCCAGACAGTGGCGCCATGGCCATCGTGGGTTGGCGGGGCCCATGGGTCAGAACAGCTGGGAAGAGAGGAGAGAGGAGTAAGGGTCATTAAGGACAATCACCCACTTCCTGGCCAAGCATCCTGACAGAAGCTGGTATAATTTGTGACACAGCTTGTCATAAATGCCCCCAGTGCCCCTGCGTTGGGGATTGAATTTATGACTCTGACAGGGAAAGGGTACAATGGGATTGGGTTTTGCAGGTTATGTAAGAGTTCTCCAGATACGGCAGGAGTTGACAGAAAGAGTGTCCCTTGGATGAGGAAAGACCCAGTGCCAAAGCCTGGTGTGGTGAGACACCTGAGCAGTTTGCAGGTAAAAGGAAGTGCTCAGGGCTGCCGGTTTAGGCTTGATTGTCTGCTCACTTGGTGTTTCAATCAACAAACACTCAAAGATAACCCCTCTGGCCCTCAGACACCCTGTCCCTATCCTAGGGGAAAGGCCGAGGCTTGGGGAGAGGTGGGAAAGATAGGAGGGGCAATGGGCAGGTGTGAAGACTCGGGCGGCAGGGGCTGACCAGGTGGACAGTGGGGGGACCTGGGACCCGAGGGAGGAGCAAGCTCGTGGCGAAGACCTGGAGCGCAGCACGGAACCGGAGGGAGCCCAGGACCCACAGAGTGGAGGCACTGGTTCTGGGATGACTGAAAAGAAAAACCTTCAAGGAGGCTAAGAGGGTGATCGGAGGAGGAGGAGGGAACCCGAGCCGTGCTTCGTGATGGGTGGGGTGAGGCTTGGAGGCCAGGGTGGGCTGTTTACAATTTTAAATGTAAATCTAAAATCTGAACAGTACATTTAAGAAAATGTATAGCCCAGGTCAGGGGGACTCATGCCTGTAATCCCAGCACTTTGGGAGGCCAAGGCAGGTGGATCATCTGAGGTGAGGTGTTCGAGACCAGCCTGGCCGGCGTGGTGAAACTCCGTCTCTACTAAAAATACAAAAATTAACCAGGCGTGGTGGTGAGTGCCTGTAGTCCCAGCTACTCGGGAGGCTGAGGCAGGAGAATCGCTTGAATTGAGCCGAGATCACATCACTGAGCTCCAGCCTGGGTAACAGAATGAGACTGTCTCAAAAAAATAATAGTAATAAATTTATAACACAGTGTCTCAAAAAATAATAATACATTTATAACAAAGTGTCTTCCTCTGTCACCCAGGCTGGAGTGCAGTAAAACATGATCTTGGTTCACTACAGCATTGGCCTCCCAGACTCAAACAATCCTCCCACCTCAGCCTCCGGAGTAGCTGGGACTACAGGCACACACCACCATGCCCGGCTAATTTTATTTACCTACTTACTTTTTTTTTTTTTTCTGAGACGGAGTTTCGCTCTTGTTACTGAGGCTGGAGTGCAATGGCGCGATCTCGGCTCACCGCAACCTCCGCGTCCTGGGTTCAGGCAATTCTCCTGCCTCAGCCTCCCGAGTAGCTGGGATTACAGGCATGTGCCACCATGCCCTGCTAATTTTTGTATTTTTAGGAGAGACGGGGTTTCACCATGTTGACCAGGATGGTCTCGATCTCTTGACCTCGTGATCTGCCCGCCTCGGCCTCCCAAAGTGCTGGAATTACAAGCGTGAGCCACCGCGCCCGGCCTTACTTACTTACTTTTGAGACAGAGTTTCACTCTGATGCCTAAGCTGGAGTGCAGTGGCGTGATCTTGGCTTATTGCAACCTCTGCCTCCCGGGTTCAAGTGGTTCTCTTGCCTCAGCCTCCTGAGTAGCTGGGATTACAGGTGCCTGCCACCACGCTCGGCTAATTTTTATATTTTTAGTAGAGACAGGGTTTCACCATGTTGGCCAGACTGGTCTTGAACTCCTGACCTCAAATGATCTGCACACCTCAGCTTCCCAAAGTGCTGGGATTACAGGCGTGAGCCACCACACCCGACCTAAATAAAAACTTTTTTCCCCACCAAACACAACACTACTGTTTTGGTAGAAAGCTATGTCACCAACGCCGCGGAAAATGTAGTGCCTACGTAGAGACGTGTTTATGGTGACCAATTTCCATATGATCGTCATTTCTTAGGATGAAAGAAAGGATGTGAAGTAGAAATAAAATATATCATTAAAATTAAATTGGCCAGGTGCAGTGGCTAAATTTTGTATTTTTAGTACACAGTTTCACCATGTTGGCCAGGCTGGTCTCAAACTCCTAGTCTCAGGTGATCTGCCCGCCTCAGCCTCCCAAAGTGCTGGGGTGACAGGCGTGAGTCATCACACCCAGCCCATTTAGGCTTTTTTTTTTTTGAGACAGTTTCACTTTTGTTGCCCAGGCTGGAGTGCAATGCTGCGATCTCAGCATGAGCCACTGCACCTGGCCAATTTAATTTTAATGATGTATTTTATTTCACCCAATACATTCAAAGCGTTATTTCAACATGTAATTAATGTAGAAAACCATTAATGATCTCATACACATAAGGAACAAAAGAAAAAAAAAAGAAAATTATTAATGAGCTACTTTACCTGTAATCCCAGCTAATTGGGAGGCTGAGGCAGGAGAATCACTTGAACCTGGGAGGTGGAGGTCGCAGTGAGCAACAAGAACGAAACTCAGTCTAAAAAAAAAAAAAGGCCTAAATGGTGACTTTTATGTTATACATGCATATATATGTACATATGGAATTACAATGAAAAAATAATATAACATGCCAAAAGCCATTGACTTATGGATTTGTACACCTTACCTGAGCTCACTGTAAGGTATGTGAATTACATCCCAATGAAGCTTTTATTTTATTTGCTGTTTTTTGAGAATATGCCAAGCAAGAAGCTGTTTTATTTTTTTTGAGGACGGGACACCTTGGGTCACCTGACCGCAGGTGGTTGGGCAGAGCCTGGCTTTAGCCCAAGTGCACTTACTCCCTCCTTCTGCTACCTGGTCTGGCCTCTGTCCTCAGCCTCCTGAGGACATGCTGTCATCCTGGGCACACTGCCCCCGCTGCCCGGGGAGAGAGTCTTGGGGCATCTTTATTCCCAACCCAGAACGCGTGGGAGACCTCGTTGGAAAGGTCTCCTGGCTCCATCTGTCCTCCCCTCGGACCTGGTCCCATCTGCTGTGATTCAGGATTTAGCTGGGTGGGCACGAAATCCCCTGAGGAGGGTCTGCAAGCTGTGTGGTGGCCTGGAATGTGGCCAGCAGCCCCTAGTCACAGCCAGGGGTCTTTCTGGGTGCTGTGTGTAGCAGGATGGAGGAAGAGATGGAAGGTTCTGGCTGATTTGCCAAACCAGGAGGAACTGGGCATTCTTCTGCAAAAAATATCTTGGGTTCAACTTGGCTGGAACCTCAGCCCTGACCACTCCTGAATCACCCATTTCCCCTAGCTTCCCCCAGTCTACCCTTTTTTTTTTTTTTTTTTTGAATTAGGACGGAGGCTCCCTCTGTCACCCAGGCTGCAGTGCAGTGGTGTGATCTCGACTTATTGCAAATTCCACCTCCCAGGTTCAAGCGATTCTCCCACCTCGGCCTCCCAAAGTGCTGGGATTACTGGCGTGAGCCACCACACCTGTCCCCAATCTTCCCTTCTAAAGGTCGTTAACAAACACTTCACAATCTCCTAAGAGGGGCCACCGTGAACCCAGGGCCATGTAATTCCATCTTGCTATCAATTGCTTTATAAAAATTGACCTGTGCCGAGGCTCCCGGGCCCAGTGGTGCAAAGCAGGAATTGGTTGAAGTTCAGCCTCCTTCCCATTCCTGGCTGGGACTGTCCCCGGAGGGCCTGTGTTTTGAGTCTTTTTCCAGAACCTTGGTGTGAGCTTGGGACTTGGCCTCTGGGTCCCTTTTTGTCACAATCAGGTCACCTGGTGGGATTTCCACTCTGCACTACAAGGATAAGACCAACTTGGCCCAACGAAGAAAGCAGGCAACCACTACGTGGTTTTTGAAACAGCTTCATCAGCTGGGCGTGGTGGCTAATGCCTGTAATCCCAGCACTTTGGGAGGCCGAGGCAGGCAGATCACCTGAGGTCAGGAGTTCGAGACCAGCCTGGGAAATGAGATGAAACTCCCGTCTCTACTAAAATTGCAAAAACCAGCTGGGTGTGGTAGCAGATGCCTGTAATCCCAGGTACTCAGGAGGCTGAGGCATGAGAATTGCTTGAACCCAGGAGGCAAAGGCTGCAGTGAGCTGAGACTGAGCCACTGCTCACCAGCCTGGGCAACAGAGCAAGAGAGTCCCTCACAAAAAACGCAAAACCACCAATATTTCCTGAGCACTTACCAAGTGTCAGGCCAGAACTGGTGGGTGAGTCACACAATACACAATCCTTATAAGGGAACTAACAATTAAAATTGTGGCCTTCTAGCCAAGTGTGGCGGCTCACACCTGTAATCCCAGCACTTTGGGAGGCCGAGGTGGGCAGATCATCTGAGCTGAGGAGTTCAAGACCAGCCTGACCAACATGGTGAAACCCCATCTCTACTAAAAATACACAAATTAGCCAGGCGTGGTGGCAGGCGCCTGTAATTGCCTTGCCTCTTTTTTTTTTTTTTTTTTTTTTTTTTTTTTTTGGAGATAGAGTCTCCTCTTGCCCAGGCTGGCGTGCAGTGGCGCAATCTGGGCTCACTGCAGCCTCCGCCTCCTGGGTTCAAGCGATTTTCCTGTCTTAGCCTCAGTAGCTGGGATCACAGGCGCCCGCCACCATGCCCAGCTAATTTTTGTATTTTTACTAAAGATGGGGATTCACCATGTTGGCCAGGCTGGTCTTGAACTCCTGACCTCAAGTGATCTGCCCACCTCGGCCTCCCAAAGTGCTGGGATGACAGGCGTGACCACTGCGCCCAGCCTGAGATGTTCTCTTCCCAACTCTGGGCGCTGGCCCCATGCTGGTGGCAGAGGCCTCCCCTGGTGGCTTTATCAAGCCCCTCTGTGTGCCTCAAAGCCACTCCCTTTCCTCGCCCCTTCCTAAAGAGGATGTCCTTAAACTCTGTCACTCCGAAACTGGGTGCAGAGGCCACAGAGCTCACATTTCACCTTCAGGTATCACAACTTCCCCGTTCTAGGAATCATCTCCTGGAGGCTGTGTCACGCTGGCCCTGACTTTCACCATCTCAGTGCCCAGCCAGACTCAGGCCAGTGGGGAGGATCAACGGGCCAGGGCTGGAGTCTCCCAGGCAGGCCATTTCCAGAAGGGGTGGCCTGAGTCTGTGCTCTGCTCATGGCCTCACCGGGGGCACTCTGTGTGACTGATTAAAACATAACTCATGGAGGCTGGGCACGGTGGCTCACGCCTGTAATCCCAGCAATTTGGGAGGCCAAGGTGAGCGGATCACCTGAGGTCAGGAGTTCAAGACCACCCTGGCCAACATGGTGAAACCCCATCTCTACTAAAAATTTAAAAATTAGTCAGGCGAGGTGGTGCACACCTGTAGTCCCAGCTACTCTGGAGGCTGAGGCAGGAGAATCGCTTGAACCCGGGAGGCGGAGGTTGCAGTGAGCCATGATTGGGACCCTGCACTCTAGCCAGGGTGAGAGAGTGAGACTCCGTCTCAAAAAGAAAAAAACAGGCCGGGCGCGGTGGCTCAAGCCTGTAATCCCAGCACTTTGGGAGGCCGAGGCGGGTGGATCACGAGGTCAAGAGATCGAGACCATCCTGGTCAACATGGTGAAACCCC
>NW_016107368.1:3744844-3752355 GCF_001604975.1 Cebus imitator | reverse complement strand
TGAGGCAGGAGAATTGCCTGAACCCAGGAGGCGGAGGTTGCGGTGAGCCGAGATTGCGCCATTGCACTCCAGCCTGGGTAATAAGAGCGAAACTCCGTCTCGAAAAAAACAAAAAACCATAACTCATGGGGCTGTCAGTCTTGGTGTCACTTTGTCCTGGAGCCCCAGGTTACACAGCGGTCCTACAGGTGTGAAGACTGAGGTCCCGAGAGAGGGCGCTCATGACTTGAATCACTGGGAGTCTCCAATGCACCAGGCTGTCTCCAGTTGGACACTCTGCCCCCTGCCTCCTGCCTAATTCCCATCCATCCTTCAGGGCTCGGTGCAGACAGCTCCTCCAGGGAGCCTCCCCAGATAGGTGGTCTCGGACCCTCCCAGCCAGATCAGCCCCTTCCACTGGCCCCTCCAGCCACCCCTGTGCCCCGATCCTAACTCAGGCCACAAGGATCTCTTCCCTCTGGCTCAGATGAGCCGAGACTTGCTTGGGGTGTGCAGTGATGCCATCTGTTCCCCTCGTTGGGGTCTTGGCCTTCATTGGACACCCCAGCTTCTCCCTCAGCCTGGGCTAGGTGGGTGGTGGAGCTGCCAGCCTGCTGGAAATTTCTCTCCCCTTGGGGCCTCAGGGCTGGGAGCCAAGGGCAGCTGCCACTCAGGAGGAGGGAGAAAGCCCACAGGCTGGGCTGGGTGCGCCGTGAACCACACGTAAGATCTGGCGTAGGCGGAAGGCAATGGGGGTTTGGGGTGGTGCCGGGGTTCCACAGGGGGCAGGCCTGGGTCCCCCAGTGTTGGCCAGGTGGCTAGACCTCTGCTCCTGTGGGACCCAAGGGGGGCTTCCACATCCCTCTAAGCCTCAGAGGAAATTCCAGAGGGAAAGAAAGAGAAGTTGGAAAAGGTAGCTGTTGATGCCGACAGCAGTTCAGGTAGAGACAGCGACCATAGGGGCTACAGGGGACAGAGCAGCCTGTCCCCATACCTCTTACCCCCTGGGGACGGGCCCTGCCCCAGCCTGCCAGGAAATGTGGCCTGCCCTACCGGGACCCCTGGCTTGTAGCCAGGTGGTGGGGAGAGGGGCCCAGGTGTGTGGTGTGGGTGGCAGGTGAATGATGGGCCCAGCGAGGCTGGCTCAGGCCCGGGGTCACCAGGAGGCTTGGCAAAGACTCTCCAGACCCCCCACACCCTCCCTCCCTATGCCCCTCCACCGTCCCACCTGGGCCTCAGGAAGGTATCACAGGCACCTCTGCACCTCCATTGTACCAATGGGGAAACTGAGGCTCAGAGAACCCCTGGGATTCACCACCACCCTCCATCACTGGGTCCCCCTTGGCATTCTCCAGAAAGCAACAATTTCCCCCAACACTAGAATGTTCCAGACGTCCTCATTTAAAATCAGAAGCCACCTGCAGCCCCTAAGTGGTGGAGCAGGGCTGTATGCGGGACTTGCCTGACTTTGGAGTTCTTGACCCTAAGATCTTCAGAAAACCGCCTGTCACGTCCAGCAGCTGTGTAGTTTGGATGAGTCCCTCGACTGCTCTGGACTTCAGTCACCTCCGCTACAGAGTGGAGCCCCTGCCGGGACCTTCTTCAGGAGGCTGAGGTTCACGCTGATCCTCCCATCACCCCACAGGGTCTCTGCATACCCCCTCTGCAGGCTGGAATGGTTGGCCTTCGTCCCTGGCCCTCTGTGGGCCTCAGTTTCCCCTCCTGTAATACTTTTAAGAACTCAGCCTCTCACTGCTCATCTACATGGTGCTGACATCACCAGAGTGGGGGAAGCCCCAGGCGACGGTGACAGAAACCTGGCACCCCTAGAAACCTGACCCTGGCCTCACCCCCGACCCCCTGGCACCAACACACTGGGGTCTGCCCACCCCTGGTACCCAGGCCCAGCCGGGTTCATGCAGCTTAAATTTCAGCCTGAGGTGGATGAAGGGGCGGGGCCTGGACATGCTTCATTTTCCGATTTCTAGCAATAAAGGCTGTGGGGCCATGTATTGTGGAGTGGAAATAAAGCCTATTGCAAAACCTTGTGTTTGGAAAAACAATAGCATTTACCTCCTGCCTGGGGAGAGAAAATTCCAGGGAATACACGGGGCGGGGGAACAAAGAGGCCTTTCTCTCCTTCTGGAAAGGTTTTGTGAGGTGTGCGAGGGGCAATTTTAGAATCAGAAAAGCCAATGGAGGTACTGTTTTTTTTTTTTTTTTTTTTTTTTCTTTTGAGATTGAGTCTCGCTCTATCGCCAGGCTGGAGTGCAATGGCACGATCTCGGCCACCTGCAACCTCCGCCTCTTGGGTTCAAGCAATTCTCCTGCCTCAGCCTCCTCCGTAGCTGGGATTACAGATGTCTGCCACCACTCCCGGCTAATTTTTGTATTTTTAGTACAAGACGGTGTTTCACCGTGTTGGCCAGGCTGTTCTTAAACTCCTGACCTCAAATGATCCGCCTGCCTTGGCCTCGCAAGGGGCTGGGATGACAGGCGTGAGCCACTGTGCCCGGCTCAGTGAAGGTATTTTCAAGAATGAAAACAGGAGAAGGTCTGTGGGAACCTGGAGCTTAAAAGCCTAATTTTCTTGGTTTGTTTTCGGGGGGTATTTTCAAGGTTTCTAAGATACCTGTCCGTCCGTCGGCAAAAATCACAGCCAGGAGAGTCAGCAACCTGGGCACCCGGCCCAGCCCTGCGGGGATCGTGAAGACGCCACTGTGGGAAGATGCGCCGGAATTTGCAGTCCACTCCATCCCTGCTGGTGTTCTCTGGAGAGCAGCAATTTTCCCCTACCCAGACTCTCAGAATGTTCCATAGCCCTCATTTACACTCAGCCTCCACCTGCAGCCACTCAGCCTCTCGGCCCAGCTGCAGCCCCTGGTCATGCCCCTCCCAAAGCATGACTGTGCTGAGATGGGACTTCAGAACAAGGGCAGAGCCTTACAAAAAATGAGCCCGGTGTGACGGCGCACACCTGTAATCCCAGCTACTCAGGAGGATGTGGCAGGAGAATCGCTTGAACCCGAGAGGTGGAGGTTGCAGTGAGCTGAGATCACGCCACTGCACTCTAGCCGGGGTGACAGAGTGAAACTCGGTCTCACTCAATAAATAAATAAATAAAAATATAAAGAGTCGGGGCGTGGTGGCTCACTCCTGTAATCCCAGCATTTTGGGAGGCCTAGGTGGGCGGATCACCTGAGGTCAGGAGTTCGAGACCAGCCTGGCCAACGTGGCGAAACCCCGTCTCTACTAAAAATACAAAAATTAGCTGTGCGTGGTGGCAGGTGCCTGTAATCCCAGCTACTTGAGAGGTGGAGGCTCAAGAATCACATGAACCTGGGAGGCGGAGGTTGCAGTGAGCCGAGATTGCACCACTGCACTCCAGCCTGGGGGACAGAGACTCTGTCTCAAAAAAAAAAAATCCTGTTCATTTCGTGGTTTGTCAGTGTCTTCCCCAGACTGGGTGGCTCACGGGGCAGGGCTTGGGTACCCAGTATGACCTGGCACCCAGTAGGCACTCAGTAGACAGGTGCTGAGTAAATGTCCCTGTCTGTGATGGAAGCTTGGACTCCCACTTGGAGAATTAGCAACAAAGAATAAAGATCTCTGGACTTTGGGACAGGAGTGACCCTGCCCCTACCCACCCCCCGCTGACCACCCCAGGGATTACAGCCTGTCTCAGGGAGATCTGCAGGTGAGGTGGCCCTCACCCCCATTGACACGAGGCAGGACCTCACAGGGCTGGAGACAGAGGAGCCCGGGTGGCAGGCGCAGGCAGACAAAGAATGCTGCGGAGGATGAGAACGAATAAACAGGCTCCTTGGATGTCAGAGGCTGGCGGTGGGGGGACGCTTCGAACCTCACGCCTGGCTGGGGATGTCTGGACAAGGCAGGCGGCCAGTGGGTGTCATCAGGGCTAAAATTAACCTCCACTTCCCGCTCGGCCCCTCCTCCCGGGCCAGGAGGGAGGCTGGGGCCCGGCCATCACTTCAGCGAGTGCTGTGTGCCGGACCTTGAAGAAATCAACGCACTCAGCCCTGTCAACAACCCCGACAGCTGGTATCAGTAATGGCATTGCAGTGTATCCCCACTTTACAGGCAGGGAAACCGAGGCACAGAGAAAGAGGGAGGCTGAAAGCCACACAACCCGCAAGCGGCGGAGTCAGGACTCGAACCCGGGGTTCAGGGAGTGGTGCTCTCACCCGAGTCTTCCCTGAAAGCCAGGGGAGAGGCAAGGGGCTCCGAGTGATGAGTTCCTGGGGGAAGTGGGCATGCAGCCTCTCACTCCCTCTCCCCCAGGGAGGGACCTCTCCAGAGGCTTCCAGAGTTACAGCAACTTTGGGTCTTTTTGTGTAAATTCCAAGACATGCCTACTGCGCCAGTGACCTGCCGGGGACCTAAGGCACCCTCGCTGAGCCAGAGAAGGGTCAAGGAAGGGACAGGGACAGGGCTGATGGGCAGATGGTGAGATATTCAAATACGCCCACTCCACAAAAATTAGCTGGAAGTAGTGGCAGGCGCCTGTAATCCCAGCTACTCCAGGGGCTGAGGCAGGAGAATCACCTGAACCGGGAGGCAGAGGTTGCAGTGAACCAAGATTGCACCGCTGCACTCCAGCTGGGGGAGAGAGAAAGACTCTTTCAAAAAAAATTAAAAAATTAAAATATTAAAAAACAAAAAACAGCCAGGCGTGGTGGCTCACGCCTGTAATCCCAGCACTTTGGGAGGCTGAGGTGGGTGGATCATGAGGTCAAGAGATTGAGACCATCCTGGTCAACATGGTAAAACCCCGTTTCTACTAAAAATACAAAAATTAGCTGGGTGTGGTGGCAGGTGCTTGTGGTCCCAGCAACTCAGGAGGCTGAGGCAGGAGAATCACTTAAACCCGAGAGGCGGAGATTGCAGTGAGCTGAGATTGTGCCACTGGATTCCAGCCTGGGCAACAGAGCGAAACTCCGTCTCACAAAAAAAGAAAAAAAAATGCACTCCAGACCAGCACAGCTGCTCATGCCTATAATCCCAGCACTTTGGGAGGCTGAGGCAGGAGGATCACTTGAGCCCAGGAGTTCAAGACCATGCTGGCGACATAGCAAAACCCCTTCTCTACCAAACAAAAATTACAAAAATTACTTTAGTATGGGGATGCGCGCCTGTAGTCTCAGTTACTAGGGAGGCTGAGGCATGAATCGCTTGAACCTGGGAGGCGGAGGTTGCAGTGAGCCAAGATTGCACCACTGAACTCCAGCATGGGCAACAGAGCAAAACTCTGTCTCAAAAAAAAAAAGCCGGGTGCAGTGGCTCACGCTTGTAATCCCAGCACTTTGGGAGGCCGAGGCGGGTGGATCACGAGGTCAAGAGATCGAGACCATCCTGGTCAACATGGTGAAACCCCGTCTCTACTAAGAATACAAAAATTAGCTGGGCATGGTGGCGCACGCCTGTAGTCCCAGCTACTCGGGAGGCTGAGGCAGGAGAATTGCTTGAACCCAGGAGACGGAGGTGGCGGTGAGCCGAGATCGCGCCATTGCACTCCAGCCTGGGTAACAAGAACGAAACTCCGTCTCAAAAAAAAAAAAAAAAGTTATGAATGATGCTATAAGCATATCCCAAGAATTGCATGGGATATACTTACGCCAAGCCACGATTCATCATCTTTCTGAAATCCAAACTTAACCAGATGTCTTGGATTTTTATTTGGTAACTCTGATGACTTTAGCTGGGCAGGGGTGGAGGCGGTTCCCTGCAGGGGGTAGGTGCAAAGAGCAAAGGCAGGCAGTAAGGAGGTGAAATCAGAGCCACACCAGGTGCTCAGGTGGCTTCCAGGACTCGGACTCCTTCCTTGATGGCCTTCCCAGGTGCCTCTGGGACCAGCGCAACGGAGGAGGCTTCGGGGCCTCCCTGGACCCCACCCCCAGCGCCAGCCCCTCACTACCTCCCAGGTCCCTCCAGCTGGGCTCATTATTCATCTTTAATGGTCCTCACTCAGCAGGGGGAGTGCAGGCCCGGAACACCTGGGACTCCCAGACTCTCAGCAGGCGGCCTCACTAATGGGGGTTGGAGAGTCCAGGAGGGGTGAGAAGGGGTCCCAGCCCACCGAGGAGCTGGCCTGGGGCAGGAAGTGTCCAATTTGAGGCGGGGGCGGGAAACAGACTTCTGCCACCCCCACCCTGCCATTTCCTTTCCTGTCGAGGCGGGAGACCAGGGAAGTGCCTCTGGACACCTTCACCCCTCCCAATCTCCACTTGGACGGGGTCCTGCTGGGCCCCCCAGACGCAGAGGGGGCTGCTTCGGCACTCCTGCCTCCCCATATCCCAGGCAGGGGTAGGATGGTTGCCCCAGCCTTGACCCTCCAGCTACCCACGTGCCAGGCTTGGTCGAGAGAATGGCTCTAAGGAGTGGAAACTGACCAGCAGAGAAGGATCTAGAACCTCGGACTCTTCGGTGCTCTTAGCCACTCTCCTGTCTCTCCTCTGAGCCATCACACATGCTGTTCCTCTCTCCTGAACAACCCTTTTCCCTTCCCCTGGAATCCTCCTTGGACACCCTGGATGGGTCAGGTACCTGCTCTGGGTCTCCATCTGCCTGTGTGACCTCATCACACCCTGCTCTGCCCGAGTTACATGTAACTGCCCAGTTATGTGTTGTCTCCCCCGCTGGGCTGTGCACCTTGGGAGTGGGGACTTGGTCTATCTTGGGCAAGGTCCAGCTCACAGTGGACAGACATGCTCTGGTGTCAGTCATAGCTGCCCCGGCTCTGCTCCCATTTGCTGTGTGACCCTGGATAAGTAGCTATGCCTCTCTGAGCCTTGTTTTCCCCATCTGTAAAAATGAGACACCAGCACCTCCCTCGTAACCCAAATTGCACTGAGGTGGCAGAGACATCATGTACAGAAGGTGCTGGAACTGTGCTTGGGACCCCAGAGGAGGGGCAGCCAGTGTTCATTTAAAATTTTAGACTAATTGGCTCACGCCTATAATCACTGCACTTTGGGAGGCTGAGGCAGGCACACAGCTTGAGCCCAGGAGTAGGAGACCAGCCTGAGCAAGATGGGGAGACCCCATCTCTATAAAATAAAAAAATATCAGGGCGTGGCGGCGCACACCTGTAGTCCCAGCTACTTGGGTGGCTGAGGTGGAGGATCGCTGGAGCCCAGGCACGGGGAGCTGCAGTGAGCTATGGTGCGCCACGAACTCCAGCCTGGGTGACAAAGGGAGAGCCTGTCTCTTAAAAAACAGGCAAGGATGGCATGGTGGCTCCTACCTGTAATCCCAGCATTTTGGGAGGCCGAGGCAGGCGGATCACCTGAGGTCAAGAGTTTGGACAACATAGTGAAACCCCGTCTCTAATAAAAACACAAAAATTAGCCGGGCACAGTGGTGCACATTGGTGATCTCAGCTACTTGGGAGGCTGAGGCAGGAGAATCGCTTGAACCCGGGAGGTGGAGGTTGCAGTGACCCGAGATCGTGCCCCTGCACTCCAGCTTGGGCAACAAAAGCAAAACTCTGTCTCAATTAAAAAAAAAAAAAA
>NW_016107368.1:3741083-3743164 GCF_001604975.1 Cebus imitator | reverse complement strand
AAAAAAAAAAAAAAAAAAAAAAAAGACATGGCCAGAGTCCCAAATGCCTTGGGCATGCCACATCCCTGTGCCCTCAGGGTCCCCATCAAAGCACAGCGGAAGGTAGAGGGGGTGGACTGGAGATAGAGATCTTAGGAAGGGGACGGGAATTTGTCCTGGCTGGGTTCTGGCGGGAAGCTCCAGCCTTAAAGCCTAAAGCTGGATTGCTCATCACTTCGGGACTCCAGAAGACTGGGCGGAACTTGCCCCTCCTTGTCCTGCCTGGCTGAGCATCGAAGGCTAGAAGTCAAGGGAGCCATAATTCCCTGGTCCTGCTTCATCTCGAGCATGGCCTGTGTCCACAAGGGCCACGCAGCCAGTGAGCCACTTGGCCCATGGGGAAACTGAGGCACAGCAGCCCGGGCCTCCCTCCCTGCATAGCTCCTCTCTAGCCACCCTCCCTCCACTTGCTGTGGTCCTCCTCACAGTGTGGGTGCCCACAGGGGCCTGGTCTGGCCCCCAGCCCCACCATTGGCACACACAGGTCCCTCCTCTGAGCCAGCCAAGCCTCCCCTTGGGCTTCCTGGAAAGCTGGGTGGTCGGGCCGAGCTGTAAGATGCTCCGGCAGGCCTAGCCCCGTCCCTGGCCCCAGCCCGGCCCGCATCTCACCTTCCGGGGGTCCCCACTGGGCTCTGAGGCCTCGCTGAACCAGAGTAGAAAAGGTGTGAGCCAGGGCAAGGGCAGAGCTCTGGGGGGCCTCGCAGGGGGCCTGCGGGGGGATTCAGCCCAAACAGAGGGGCTGCAGGCAGTGTGATGGCCCGGCCCGAAATCTGCAGCCACCCCCCCCACCCCAGCTTTTTAAAACCCATCCAAAGTCTTCCATTCTGCCCTTTGTTTTGTTCTCAGCAGTCTTTCTAAAATACGTTTTACAGTTTACCTTCCTTCTTTTAGAGGTAAAACAGACTCGTGCCAGAGAATTCAAGATTCCAGAGGGTGACCAGGGTCTCAGCCGTCCCGAGCCCCACGCCGGCCCCAGAGGCTGCTGCTTGTTCTCATTGCTCCCTCCAGCCGTGTTCCACTTTTTCTTTTCCCCACGGAAACAACTTCTCGAACTGTAGCTGCCTCCTAACAGTGCGGCTCGGGTGCCTCTTCTTCGAGTGCAGAACTTCCCCCTCTTTTGTGACGACAGTGTAATATTCCAACCCCGGGCTGGACCATTGTCAGGCTGGAATACAGTGGCGTGATCGCGGCTCACTGCAACCTCCACCTCCTAGGTTCAGGCGATTCTCTTGCCTTAGCCTCCGGGTAGCTGGGATTACAGGCTCATGCCACGATGCCTGGCTAATTTCATTTATTTATTTATTATTTTCTCGTTTATTTATTTTGGAGACAGAGCCTTGCTCTATCCCCCAGGCTGGAGTGCAGGGACGCAAACTCAGTTCACTGCAACCTCCGTCTCCTGACTTCAAGTGATTCTCTTGCCTCAGCCTCCCGAGTAGCGGGGATTACAGGCTCATGCCATGATGCCCGGCTAATTTGATTGATTGATTGATATTTTGGAGACAGAGTCTTGCTCTATCCTCAGGTTGGAGTGCAGTGATGCAATCTCAGCTCACTGCAATCTCTGCCTCCAGGGCTCAAGCAATTCTCCTGCCTCAGCCTCCCAAGTAGCTGGGATCACAGCCACGCACCACCACGCCTGGCTAATTATTGTATTTTTAGTAGAATCGGAGTTTTGCCATGTTGGCCAGGCTGGTTTCAAACTCCTGACCTAAGGCGATCTGCCCGCCTCGGCCTCCCAAAGTCCTGGGATTACAGGCATGATCCACCACATCTGGCCATTTATTTTTTATTTTTAGTAGAGACAGGGTTTCACCATGTTGGTCAGGCTGGTCTCCAACTCCTGGCCTCAAGTAATCTGCCCACCTTGGCCTCCCAAAGTGCTGATATTACAGGCGTGAGCCACCGCACCTGGCCAAGACCTTACTTTAAAAAAAAAAAATAGGCCGGCCTCGGTGGCTCACGCCTGTAATCCCAGCACTTTGGGAGGCTGAGGTGGGTGGATCACAAGGTCAGGAGTTCAAGACAGACTGGCCAACATG
>NW_016107368.1:3731773-3740868 GCF_001604975.1 Cebus imitator | reverse complement strand
ACTGAGAAATTCGTCATTAGATGATTTTGCCATGACACGAGCACCCTAGCGTACACACACCCAGATGGTAGGCTCTGCTGCACACTGGGCGTTGTGGTAACCTAGACTATAAATCTGCACAGCAAATAACTGTACTGAATACTGCAGGCAGCTGTAACACGGTAAGTATCTGTCTCTAAACACCCACATGCAAAAAAGTACAGTAAAACTATGATATAAAATATTATGGAAGCCGGTGCAGTGGCTCATGCCTGTAATCCCAGCACTTTGGAAGGCTGAGGCAGATGGATCTCTTAAGGTCAGGAGTTCGAGACCAGCCTGGCCAACTTGACAAAACCCCGTCTCTGTTAAAAATACAAGGCCGCGCATGGTGGTTCACGCCTGTAATCCAAGCACTTTGGAGGCCAAGATGGGCAGATCACCTGAGGTCAGGAGTTCAAGACCAGCCTGACCAACATGGTGAAACCCTGTCTTTGAAAAAAAAAATACAAAAGTTGGCTCTGAAACAGCTTATAAAATAAAAAATACAAAAATACAAAAGTTAGCTGGGCGTGGTGGCACACGCCTGTAATCCCAGCTACTCAGGAGGCTGAAGCAGGAGAATCACTTGAACCCGGTATACAGAAGCTGCAGTGAGCTGAGATTGTGCCACTGCACTCCCGCCTCAGGACAGAGTGAGACCCTGTCTCAAAAATAAGATAAAATAAAATAAAATATGGCAGCTGGACACAGTGGCTCATGCCTGTAATCCCAGCACTTTGGGAGGCTGAGGCAGGCAGATCACATGAGATCAGGAGTTCGAGACCAGCCTGGCCAACATGGTGAAGCCCCATCCCTACTAAAAACACTTAAGTTAGCCAGGCGTGGTGGTGCATGCCTGTAATCCCAGCTACTCGGGAGGTTGAGGCAGGAGAATCGCTTGAACCCGGGATACGGAAGTTGCAGTGAGCCGAGATCATGCCGTTGCACTCCAGCCTGGGCAACAGAGTGAAACTCCGTCTCAAAAAACAAAAAACAAAAATTCCCTGGGTGTGGTGGTGGGTGCCTGTAATCCCAGCTACTGGGGAGGCTGAGGCAGGAGAATGGTTTGAAGCCCTGGGTGATAGAGTCTGTCTCAAAAAAAAAAAAAAAAATCTGACGGGACCCCCTTCACATACGTGGCCGTCAGTGATGGAAATGCTGTTACGCTGCACAGGACTGTGTTTGTTGAATGAATTCGGAGTCTTGCCCCGGGTCTGGAGAGCTTCTCTCCCTCTGCCTTCCCTCGCTCCACTGCAGCCATCATCTCATTAGGGGGAGGGTGAGAAGGACCCTGATCCCCCGCCCACAGTCCATGCCACCCAGGCGTCGCAGCAGGGCCAGGCAGGGTGCACAGCCACCCCCGAGTGGTTCTCAGGCCCCACCTCTGAACCTCCCACCCTTTGCAGACCTGGAGATTCATTCATTTGTTTATCCATTCATTCATTCCGAACATAGTTCTCCAGCTCTGCTGCGTTTCTCGGCCGGGTGCCGGGGTGAAGGCAGAGGATGTGACAGCCAGGAAACGTCCCAGCTCTCCATACATGTAAACAACACACACGATGGCGATATGGGATTTAGAAGCTGGCACGGGCACGGGCAAAACTACAAGGCAAATGGGTGTGCAG
Organism: Cebus imitator; assembly: GCF_001604975.1. Lineage (NCBI taxonomy): Eukaryota > Metazoa > Chordata > Mammalia > Primates > Cebidae > Cebus > Cebus imitator. The sequence goes on along the minus strand of NW_016107368.1, from coordinate 3,739,222 downwards.
TGCTGCTGGCCTGGGGGTGGCGGATGGATGAGGAGGTGGCTTGTGAGCTGAGGACTGAAGGAGGTGAGGGGTGAGCTCGGGACATCTGGGGGACAGGCATTGCAGGCAGAGGACACCGCCTGTGCAAAGGCCCTGGGGCAGGACTGTGCCTACAGTGTTGGAGGAAGAGTGAGGAGGCTTGTGGGGCTGGAGCAGTGAAGAGGGGGGTGGGGGGAGGGGATGGGGTGGGGGGAGGGGACGGGGCGGGACTGCAGGGCCTGGTGGGCTGTAGAGAGGACTTGGGCTTTTTCCCCCAAGGGAGGTGGGAGCCGTGGAGGGTTGTGGGCAGAGGAGGGGCGGGACCTGACTTAGGGACTCACAGGCGCCTTCTGGCTGCTGTGGGGAGGACAGACTGTGGGGCGCTCAGGGGGTAGCAGGGTGACCAGGGTGGAGGGGACTAGGTTTGTCGAGATGATGGGATGAGACCAGAGGCAGATTTGGGACAGATTCTGAAGGCCAAAGGGGTTGAGATTCGGGAGGGCAGGACCAGCCCTCCAGCCCCAAGGAGGGGCACGTGTCAGCCCCAGGGGGGTCTTCCCACCTGTGTCCCATCCCAGTCATGTCAAATACATTTCTAGGAACCCGAGGCCCGCACTGAACACAAGTTTAAAGGAGCTTGTGGGGGTACAGCTGTGCGCAAGCTGGCAGTGAGAACACCCTCCTTTTCTCACTGGGGCGTGTTCGTTCCAATCGCTGAGACCACTTAGAAAGTCTTAAAGGAACAACTTGCCATTTTCCAAACAGCTGTTATTAGGAGGAGAAGTAACACTTTTTCTTTTCTTGAGACAGAGTCTTGCTCTGTTGCCTAGGATGGAGAGCAATGGCATGATCACTGCAACCTCCTCCTCTCGGGTTCAAGCGATTCTCTTGCCTCAGCCTCCTAAGTAGCTGGGATTAAGGCACCCGCCAACACACCTGGCTAATTTTTGTATTTTCAGTAGAGACACAGTTTCACCACCTTGGTTGGTCAGGCTGGTCTTGAACTCCTGACGTCATGATCTGCCCACCTCGGCCTCCCAAAGTGCTTGGATTACAGGCGTTAGTCACTGAGCCCCACTCCAAAGTAACGTTTCCTTTAGTGTCTGCTACGTGCATCTCCTGGGCCTCAGTTTCCTCATCTGTAAAACAGGACTAATGCCTTACAGAGCTCACGAAGGGCTGCATAAAGGACTACAATGAGCCGAAAAATACTAACTGCACCTGCCTGGCAGGTGGGAAAGCTTGATGTTCCCCACACCCCCCCGTTTTTTTGGTCTTATGAACGTTTTCTTGGCTTGCTAAGAGCTTAGAGACCCCCGACGGCAGGGCCTGGAGGGACTGGGTCAGCGCCAGCCCAGGCCACTGTTGTTTTTATTTTTTGAGACCAAGTCTCACTCACTCTAATGGGGTTTTACCGTGTTGGCCAGGGTGGCCTCGAACTCCTGACCTCAAGCGATCTGCCCGTCTCGGCTTCCCAAAGTGTTGGGATTACAGGCATCAGCCACTGTGCCGAGCCAGGCCAGTGTTCTTGGAGCCTTGCCTCCGCTGGGGGCGTGTCTCCAGGACTGGGTTCTGGGAAGCAAGTGCGCGCCCCGCAGCCCCCAGGACCTCTCCTTGGCCAGGAGACGGCGGATCGCCCGCTGCTCTCCCTGCCAGCAGGCGTTTTGATGTCACTGTGTGCTCTGCCTGGACCACCCTCCTGCTAGGCACACCTGGAAAAGCCTCTTCATCTTTGGGCCCTCTCTGCTGCACCGCCTCTTCCTCTAGGAAGCCCTCCTAGCTCCCCAGGGAGGCTCTGCCCCTCCTCAGTTCCAGCCCTGACTGTCTGGGGCTGGGAAGAACGTTGTGAAGTTCGGGGGAAACTCCAGAAGGGTCCCCCACTGCCCCCCAGGGAGCCCGCGGGGGCAGATGTTCCAGATGGGGGCCCTCCTGCGTGTGGGGCAGGAGTGACATCAGCCCTCCACAACCTAGTAAATGTTTACGGGCCATGGGGCCTGGGCTTTGGGGTTCCCTGGAGACCAGCAAGAGGCCGCCCCCTCCTGTTCCATTCTTGGGGGGGGGCCTGTCCTGCAGGCAGGGTTGGAGGGGAGCTGGCAGGCCTGCACCAACCCTGGCGGGTGGCCCGGAATGGGCTGGGTGGGCAGAGCCCCTGGTCTGAGCCATCGGCTCCCCTGAACGCAGGGGGCAACTGTAGCTGGGGAGTGGGAAGGGGCTTGCTGCCTTTAAATTTCCAGCACCCCCCTCATCCTGGGCCTTAGTGCAAGGAACCGGCCCCAGAAGCGGCCTTGGTGCAGGGCTAAGGGTGACTGTCATGGGAGCTTGGACTGGTCCTTTCTCCCATACGGTCCTCAGTGTCCTCGGCTGCGGATTTGGAGCTGGGTTGCCCATTCCTAGAAGCTGTCACCTCCCGGCCGCTGCGGGCAGGATGCATGGGAAGGAAGGGGGATGAGGAGACAGAAAAAGACCTGAAATGTGGAGGAAGGGATGGAATCTGACGCCTGTGTCACCTTGAGGCTGGGGGCCTGGGGATGATCTTCCGGGCCCACACTGGCAGGCCGTGCTGTGGTGGGTGCTGCCCCCTGCCGGCCACGGTGGAGACAGAGGCTGGTGCCCTGCAGTGGACGGGATGCCTGCAGGGAGCGGAATCGTCTTTCTTCTTTGTGGGGCATCTCTGAGGCCCTTATTCCCACTTACTAGGTGGGCAAGCTGAGGCCTGGGTGTTGCCGTCCTCTGAGGGCACAAGGGAAGAATCAAGTGGTGGGATTTGAACCCAGAGCCTGTTTTAAAGGCTCGGACAGGGCCCCTGCCCCTCCTGGCTTGTGGTGGGTGTGTCTACCCTTTCTCAGGGAGCCCCAGCCCAGGCCCAGGCCCCCAGCCCTGCAGGTGGAAGTGACCCTGAGCTGTTGTGTGGCCCCGCTTGGGCCGGAACACATGTGGACATCTGTGCTGTCTCCATACAGGGCGGCCGGGGACAGTGGCTCATGCCTATAATCCCAGCACGTTGGGAAGCTGAGGAGGGAGGAATGGTCAAGGCCAGGAGTTTGAGACCAGCCTGCACAACACAGTGAGAACCCGCTCTACAAAAAATAAAAACATGCCGGGCGCGGTGGCTCACGCCTGTAATCCCAGCACTGTGGGAGGCCGAGGCGGGTGGATCACGAGGTCAAGAGATCGAGACCATCCTGGTCAACACGGTGAAACCCCGTCTCTACTAAAAATACAAAAAATTAGCTGGGCATGGTGACACGTGCCTGTAATCCCAGCTACTCAGGAGGCTGAGGCAGGAGAATTGCCTGAACCCAGGAGGCAGAGGTTGCGGTGAGCCGAGATCGCGCCATTGCACTCCAGCCTGGGTAACAAGAGCGAAACTCCGTCTCAAAAAAAATATAAATAAATAAATAAATAAATAACACAATTAGCTGGCTGTGGCGGTGCACAGCGGCAGTCCCAGCTACCGCGGAGGCTGAGATGAGAGGGTCACAGGAGCCGGGAGGTCAAGGTTCCTGTGAGCCACGATCCTGCCACTGCCCTCCGGCTCGAGTGACAGAGCAAGACTGTCTCAAAAAGACAATTTTTTAAGCAGAGGCAGGGTCTCACTGTGTTGCCAGGCTGGTCCCAGACTCCTGGCATCGAGCAGTCCTCCCACCTGTAATCCCAAGGTGCTGGGATTACAGGTTCAAACCACCACGCCCAGCCTACAAAATATTTTTTTTTTTGAGACGGAGTTTCGCTCTTGTTACCCAGGCTGGAGTGCAATGGCGCGATCTCGGCTCACCGCAACCTCCGCCTCCTGGGTTCAGGCAATTCTCCTGCCTCAGCCTCCTGAGTAGCTGGGATTACAGGCACGCGCCACCATGCCCAGCTGATTTTTGTATTTTTAGTAGAGACGGGGTTTCACCATGTTGACCAGGATGGTCTCGATCCCTTGACCTCGTGGTCCACCCGCCTCGGCCTCCCAAAGTGCTGGGATTACAGGCGTGAGCCACCGCGCCCGGGCTCAAAATATTTTTAAAAAATACGCCAGGCACAGTGGCGGCGGCTGCACCAGGTACTTGGGAGGCTGAGGTGGGAGGATTGCTCCGGCCTGGGAGCTCCAGGCTGTTTCTACTTGGGGGCTGACAGAGGAGATGAGGCTGAAGTGAAGTTTGGCTTTTCACCACATCGAAGCCCCACGGGCGGGCTTGAGAAAAGGAGAGATGGGTGAGGAGGGGAAAGGAGGGACCCAGCAGCCGGCCAGCTCCTGCTGTCCCCGGCCCACCAGCAGGCCCCGATCCACCCCAGCCGGAGCTGTGCACAGCTCTGCTCCCCTGGGTGGAGCCTGGAGCGCCCTCATTTACGGCCCACCGCGGCATGTTGGAGCTTGCAGGCTTCGTCTCCAGCTACCAGGGAGCCTGAGCCAGGTCTGGAGAAAGGGCCTGGGCGGTACCAGCATTCCGGGGCTGCCTAAATCGCCAGGCCTGACAGGCAGCAGCGGGAAGGGATCACAATTATTTCCCTTGTCGCTGCCACCAGCCAGGTGCTGAGAGGGGTCCTGTCCTGCTCTGCCCCAGCCTCAGGGGCTCCAAGTGACCTGTCAGATGGGGACAGATGCTGGGCCAACCTGTCTGGGGCTCTCCGCTCCAGTGCCCAGGAATTTGGAGATGGGGCCTGGGCGTGTTCTCCACATGCTGTTGGCTTTGGGGACAGGCCCAGAGAAGGGATGGCTCATGATCTGCATGGGGGCTGTGACCGGGGCCGACAGCGCGGAGGGCAGGGCCGTGGCGTTGGGGCCCAGTTTCCACTTGCTGGCAGGTCACTTGCACGCTCCCGCCCTGCCCTGGGAACTGGTGGAGGCACAGAGGAGGGGGCGTGCCACAGCCAAGTCTCCCCTCTGCGGCTCCGGCCGGCCCCGGCCCGATGCCATCCCAGTTCTGCAGGGCCAGGCTGGTTCCCTTGGCAGGGACGGCAGGCGGCAGACGGGCGAGTGTGCAGGGGTCTTATCTCATCTCCTCTCCCCACTCCTGCCTGGATCCGCCCTCACTGGCCGCCGTGTCACCCTCACCAAGCCCTCTGGACACTGACACACACAGACATGGAATTTATTTCTGGATGCGTTCCGCAGGCGGGAGGTCCCGGCAGGCGCAGGGCTCACTCCCAGGGCTTTCGATACAGTCGCCAGCCCTCTAGCCGGCCCATCTTGAACAGGGCGGCTGCGATGCCGAAGTACACACAGCAGGCGGCGCCAATCTCGTAGTTGCGCACTGCGGGGTTGGAGGTGATGTCAGGCCCTGCTGGGTCTGGGCTGGACCACGATGCTCCACGCCCCAGCCGGAGCCCACCCTGGGAGCCAGACTGAGACCCCTGACAGGACTCTCTCTGCAGGGATTAAGTCACTTTAGAAGGCCCTAGACTCTGATGTGGAAACTGAGGCACAGAGGGGGGCCTGAGTCCAGGTGGCTTCCCAGCAGGAACCCAGGCTGTGGGTCCTCGGTCTGCCCCACGCTGACTGCCCCCTGTGAGAGGAACACTGTGCTGCCCCCGGCTGAGGCTGGGGCAAGGCTGGACACCAGGCAGTGGTCATGTCCGTGTGTCTCCGTCTCTCCTCTGCCCATGGCCGCCAAGGCCAGGCCACACAGCTGCCTCGTGGTCTGTGTACCGAGGAGTCCAGACGGTGCCCCCGCTTCCCCCGGCTCTCCTGCCCTGAAGCTCCTGGGCCAGAGGAGGAAGGAGGCCTTCTCCACGCACCAGGCACTCACAAGTTTTGAAGAGAGACAAGGAGGCTGGCCTGGGGCAGGGAGCAGTCCCAGCCATGGCTGGGTCACAGTCAAAATCTCAGCCTACCTCCAACCTCTGACCAGTTCTGGTGGGAGCCGGGGTGGGGCACGGCCGCCTCAAGGTCTTGTCACAGAGACGCAGTGATGGTGCGGGTCCTGCCCTTGCACCCTCCCTGTCTGCCTGCCTGGAACCTGCCATCCGTCACTCCCAACACGCCAGGCCGGAGCGGCTGGGCCAAGGGGGCTCGCTCACTCCTCCTGCTGGCCCGGAGGGCCCGAGTCTTTACAGCCTTTACAGGGCGGCGAACAGCCAGGCTCTTCCAGCAATGACAGCCTCAGGGCCCAGGCCCTGGCAGGCTGGGGGTCGGCCAGGGGCACAGGCGGGCACTGACCCCGAGCCCGGGCCCATGGGAGGGCTGGAGTGGCGTCTGGCTTGTGCTCCAGGCAGGCCTCCTCAACCAGGGCTGCACCCTCTGCTGGCTGCAAAGGAGGCCACTTCTCCCCCAGGTGGCCTCGGGCCACTTCATTCCTGCCCTGAGTCCTAATACCCGTATCTGTAAAGTGAAGGCTGCGGGGGCAGCTCCCCTGCAGGGCTCCAGGCAGGGAGAGAGGTGGCAGGGCGAGGACCAGCACCTCCTTGGCCAGTGGTGGAGATGGGCAGTGACCTGTGTCCTCTGACAAGCCATGGCAGGTGGAACGGGCATGGAGTGAGGGTGGCGGGGATGGGGCTCGTACAGGGTGGTCAGGACAGTGAAGGAACAGCTCTGCAGGCATTGAACAGCGCGATGGCCCTGGGGCAGGGCTGTGCCTGGCATGTTGGAGGAACAGCAAGGAGGCCCGTGTGGCTGGACCAGAGTGAGGAGGAGAGGCGGGGAGGAGACGCGCAGGGCAGCGGGGCCCTACATGCTGAGCCGAGGCCCTGGCGCCGTGGTACACAGCAGGCGCTTCAGCAGGAGCAGCTGTGGCCATGACTGAACTGGCTGAGGTTCAAGGGGGCTGCCTGGCTCCTTGTCCGGGATGGAAGAGAGGGCGCAGGGTCAGCAGAGGTCAGGGGTCGTTCTGCCATGCTGGGAGGAGGGTGGGTGGGGTGGGGTGGGGCCCACTCACCGCGTGATCCCATAGTCAGGCCTCCGGCGCAGCCACCGAGGAAATAGTTCAGAGGGTCGTCGGGCTTCTGGCGGACCTGGGCGGTGATGCAGGAGGTGAGGCCGAACACGGCCCCGACGGCGGCTGCGGGTAGACGGGAGGAGTGGGTGCTCAGCACGTGCCCCAAGGGGGGCACAGAGGGAGCCTTGTGCCAACGTCTGAATGGAGACCCACCACGGGCCGGCCGCTGGCTGTGCAGCCCCAGTCCTGCAGCTGATCTCCGGGGCCCCCCCACCCTACACATGTTCCCGATAAAGGAATACCCGACTTTCCCCTGGTGGCCGGGACCTCGGACACGGGCCGGGGAGTGAGGGAGAAGACGCAGCTGTCAAATGCGCTCCAAGAGCTGGGGCTGCGCCAGGAGAGGGCCCAGCCGTGCCCAGACCTGCTCACTTACCTCCGGTGAACGTGTACCGTCCGGCCCTGAGCGCTCCATCAAGGAAATTGCTCGCAGGATGGAGTATGACGCTGTAAGCAGCAGCGGTCCCGCCTGCGAGACAGAGGGGAATGGAGGGGAGGGGAGGGGAGGGGA
>NW_016107368.1:3727347-3731298 GCF_001604975.1 Cebus imitator | reverse complement strand
GTGGGAGGGGAGGGGAGGGGAGGGGAGGGGCTCAGACCCTGCTGCGGCTAAGCCCTCGCTGGGCCAGGTAGCCCACAGGGTGGTCTCTTTCCCTCAGTCCTCTTGATGTCCCCAGGTGGCTCCAGTAGCACCCCTTCTTTGCCCATGGTGCCCCTGGCTGCTGAGTGGCAGAGCTGGATTTGAACTTGGGTTTGCTGCTCCAAAGTTGGGGGGCCTCTCACTTCTTTCTGACCCCTCCAGGCCTCCCTGCCTCCGTTGGCCACTTTCTCAAGCCTGACCAGCACTGGCTCCCGCAGAGCACCTGCTGGGTGGCCATCACCCATGCTGGCCCTGGCAGGGCAGCGGCCGGCAGACGGATGCCCCTCCACGTAGTGGGCACAAGCACATGCCACAGACCTCCCTCCTGCAGTGGCGCCCCCAACAGGCCCTGGCACCAGCTTCAGCTCCAGGTTCCATCAATGGCTCTATTCTCCTGTGGGGCCCCGGGCTCCTGGGCCTAATCCCCCTTGGCGGCGGCCCCACTTCCCTGCCCGGCTGCCAATGCCTCCTCCTTGCCACTCTCGACCCCCTCTCGCCGACAGCTCGGGCCTGGGCTCGTCCCGCACACCTGGCTGCCTGGCCACTGCCCAGCCTCGCCAGTAGGATCAGCTTTTCTATCTCTGCCATCTCCCCTGGTCACCCTGCCCCTGACATTGGTTTCTATGCATGAGGGGCCTGGGCAGAAGCCAGGCCCAGAACCCAGGGCCAGGTAGGTGGCGGGGACAGAGGTTTGATCCCAGACCACTGACCCCACAGGGAGTCTAGGGGTGTCCTGGGTGAGGCCAGGGCCTGCCCAGCTTCACAAGCCCCTCCACAGTGGATGAGCAGATTGAGGTGGTGCGAGCCAGGCTCCCCCATCCTGTGCCTGACACTGCTCAGGGCAGACAAGCACCCCCCTCTCCCTACAGCCTAAAAACGGGCTAGTTGCAGGCAGGGACCTCCTGGGGCCAGCTCACCCAGAGAAAACAGAACTGCCAAGGACCGGACAGGCCACAAGGGCCCTCATCCTCCTCAGGGCCCAATGGGCTCAGCCCCGTGAGCCCCTCCTTCACAGGAGGCGAGGGACCTCAGAGATGCAAAGCAATTCCCGTGAGGTCACCCAGCACGGCCAGCCTGGAAGCCAGGCAGGTCTGACCAAAGCTCATGCTTCACCCACCACGACTGCCCCAGCGGGGTGGGCTCCAGCCCAGTTCCCCAACCAGCTGGACCCACAGGACTTCCCAGGCCTGGTAGTGACCCCCCAAAAGCACCCCAGCCTCAGATCCAATTCAGCTCATGGTGGTTCTGTCCCTCAGGGGCGGCTGGGGGGGACTCTCATACCCAGCAGTTACGTTCATATTCGGAGCAGCCCAGAGGAGAGCCCATCTGTTCACCCCAAGCACAGATGGGGAAACTGAGGCCCGGGATACGGAGAAACGGATCACATATAAGGATTGCCTTGTGGATCTGGTTTCTCCTAATCCCACGCCGACCCCTGGGATCCCTACCCAACCTCAGAAAGGTGGATGGAGGACCGGGCACGGCGGCTCACAGCTGTAATCCCAGCATTTTAAGAGGCCAAGGTGGGTGGATCATTTGAGGTCAGGAGTTCAAGACCAGCCTGATTGACATGGTGAAATACCACCTCTACTAAAAATACAAAAATTAGCTGGGTGTCGGGACGCACGTCTGTAGTCCCAGCTACTTGGGAAGCTGAGGCAGGAGAGTCACTTGAACCCGGGAGGTGGAGGTTGCAGTGAGCCAAGATCACACCACTGCACTCCAGCCTGGGCAAAAGGGTGAGATTCTGTCTCAAAAAAAAAAAAAAGAAAAGAAAAGAAAAGAAAAGTGGAGAGCAGGACTGCCGGGTCTGGGGGCTGCAGTGGGAAGGGGGTGCTACTGCATCCAGGGTAAGGGACTGGGGTCCAGTACAGGGCCACCCCAGGCCTTGCCACCTGCTCCTGGCCCTCAGGAGCAGGTGGCACACACACACACGTCCTCCCATTTCGGATTCTTTTATTTGTCAAATTATCTATTTTTGAAACGGAGTCTCCTTCTGTCTCCAGGCTGGAGTGCAGTGGCACGATCTCAGCTCACTGGGACCTCTGACTCCCTGGTTCAAGCAATTCTCCTGCCTCGGCCTCCCAAGTAGCTGGGATTACAGGCATGTGCCACCACGCCCAGCTAATTTTTGTGTTTTTAGTAGCGATGAGGTTTCACCATGTTGGCCAGGATGGTCTCCATCTCCAGCCCTTGTGATCTGCCCGCTTCGGCCTCCCAAAGTGCTGGGATTACAGGTGTGAGCCACCGCGCCCGGCCTATTTATTTACTTACTAACTGAAGAGGGATGGAGTCTATGAAGATCTTCGCAGACTGGAGTACAGCAGCACAGTCTCGGCTCACTCCAACCTCTGCCTCCTGCGTTCAAGCTATTCTCCTGCTTGAACAGGGTTTCACTTCATTGGCCAGGGTGGTGTCGAACTCCTGACCTCAGGTGATCTACCCGCCTCAGCCTTCCAAAGTGCTGGGACTACAGACTTCAAGGTGAGCCACCGGGCCCAACCTTGAAGATTCCTAATGAAAGGGGACTACCGGGCCGGGCGCGGTGGCTCAAGCCTGTAATCCCAGCACTTTGGGAGGCCGAGGTGGGCGGATCACGAGGTCAAGAGATCGAGACTATCCTGGCCAACATGGTGAAACCCCGTCTCTACTAAAAATACAAAAACTAGCTGGGCACGGTGGTGTGCGCCTGTAGTCCCAGCTACTCGGGAGGCTGAGGCAGGAGAATTGCTTGAACCCAGGAGGCGGAGGTTGCAGTGAGCCGAGATTGTGCCATTGTGCTCCAGCCTAGCGCCTGGCAACAGAGTGAGACTCTGTCTCAAAAAAAAAAGAAAGGGGACTACCAGCCCTGGCTGGGACCTGCTGAGTCCTGATCTAGGGCTGGGCCAGCCATAAGAGTCTCATAACCCTCTCATCTCAAGGGGGAACCACTGACAAGGCTCAGTGACGCCCTCAGAACCCAGTCACCGAGGGACTTCTGGGCGGAACCTCCTTATGCCGCCCCCATATGCAGTGGTCCTGGCCAAGGGACCCCCAGCTCATGGACCACGCCTGATACAGTGAGTGTGCCCACCATCCTCTATCCCTTCCAAAGTCCTTGCACTGGGAGTGGGCGAGCTGCGACCCCCTGATTATCCCACAGAGGCCAAGGATGGCCCCATGCCAACTGTACCCAGCTGTCATCCACCTGTGGTGTCCCGCCACATCCACCCCTCCAGGAGCCCCCATGCCCTTCAAAAGTCCCCCTTCCTTCTGCTCTGCCACTGCTGCTTCCCTCTGAGCCTCCCACAGTGACCACCACAGTATGAATTCATTCAGTGACTAACACTCATTCACTTATTCATTCAATCACAAAGTTACCAAGTACCTAACAAGGTGCCACATTCACTCACAAATGGTGCCCACAGGATGCTTCATTCATTCATTCATCCATCCATAGTTATGGTGTGCCCACAGGTCCTGGGCTCTGCTGAGTACAGTCTCCCGCTGTCCGGGGTCCCCATCTCAGGGGAGCCAGCCAGGAAACAATTTATCTTCCTCAGATAAGAAGTGAGGGAAGCCCCGGAATGAAGTGAGTGGGGCAGTGAGGGGAAGACCCAGAAGCAAGTTTCAGCCAAGTCCTGCATACTGAGTGGAGCCAGCCACTGAAGAATTTAGGGAGAAGGCTGGGCGAGGTGGCTCATGCCTGTAATCCCAGCACTTTGGGAGGCCAAGGCACGCAGATCACCTGAGGGCAGGAGTTTGAGACCAGCGTGGCCAACACGGTGAAACCCCGTCTCTACTAAAAATACAAAAATTAGGCCGGGCGCGGTGGCTCAAGCCTGTAATCCCAGCACTTTGGGAGGCCGAGGCGGGTGGATCACGAGGTCAAGA
>NW_016107368.1:3716044-3727078 GCF_001604975.1 Cebus imitator | reverse complement strand
CGGGTACCTGTAATCCCAGCTACTTGGGAGGCTGAGGCACGAGAATTGCTTGAAAATGTGAAGTGGAGCTTGGAATGAGCCAAGATCGCACCACTGCACTCCAGCACGTGTGATAGAATGAGACCCTGTATCCCCCCACCAAAAAACTAGGGAGAATAAATGTTACCCTTGAAGACCCCTGGGCACTCTGGAGGGTTCACAGAAGCCACTGACCACCCCTAAATCTAAATCCGACACCATCAGAGATCCCCTGACATGGCACCTCTGTCAAAAGTTCCCACTTCTGGCCAGGCACAGTGGCTCACGCCTGTAATCCCAGCACTTTGGGAGGCCGAGGCAGGTGGATCACAAGGTCAGGAGTTCGAGACCAGCCTGACCAACATGGTAAAACCCCGTGTCTACTAAAAATACAAAAATTAGCTGGGCGTGGCACCGTGTGTCTGTAATCCCAGCTATTTGGAAGGCTGGGCAGGAGAACTGCTTCAACCTGGGAGGCGGAGGATGCAGTGAGCCGAGATCGCACCATCGCGCCCCAGCCTGGGTGACAGAGCAAAACTCCGGCTTAAAAAAATAAAACACAGGGTGCGGGGGCTCACGCCTGTAATCCAACACTTTGGGAGGCTGAGGCGGGCAGATCACAAAGTCAGGAGTTCCAAACGAGCCTGGCCAATATGGTGAAACTCCGACTCTACTAAAAAACACAAAAATTAACGGGGGCGTGATGGCGGGTGCCTATAGCCCCAGCTACTCGGGAGGCTGAGGCAGGGGAATCCCTGGAACCCAGGACATGGAGGTCGCAGTGAGCCAAGATCGTGCCACTGCACTCAAGCCTGGATGACAGAGCAAGATTCTGTCTCAAAACAAACAAACAAAGTTCCCACTTCCCCCTCTAAGACCCTCTAGGGAGCCTCCCCTGGCCCCAGAGGCTCTTCACTCAGCAGCACCACACTGCGGGACAAGCTGTCTCCTCCAATGGCCTCCTGGGACCGCAGCCCACCCATTTCGTATTCATGCACGAGGAACACACACACTCTCTCTCACATCAACACCAACATACGCATCTTTCTGAGTGTCAGATCCTATCCCCTGGGTGGCCCCTTGAGCCCTTTCTCCTGAAGACCCTCGATAAGGATCTGATGGGAACAGTCCTTGCTTCAGAGACCCCTAGGAGGGGGTCAGCCACTGGATTCACAGCCCAGCTTTGAAGGACCCTGCGGCAGTTAATATGCTTCTCCAAACTTCAGTCCCTACCTCTAAGAAATGGATATACAGGCCGGGCGCGGTGGCTCACGCCTGTAATCCCAGCACTGTGGGAGGCCGAGGCGGGTGGATCACGAGGTCAAGTGATCGAGACCATCCTGGTCAACATGGTGAAACCCCGTCTCTACTACAAATACAAAAATTCAGCTGGGCGTGGTGGCGCGTGCCTGTAATCCCAGCTACTCAGGAGGCTGAGGCAGGAGAATTGCCTGAACCCAGGAGACGGAGGTGGCGGTGAGCCGAGATCGCGCCATTGCACTCCAGCCTGGGTAACAAGAGCGAAACTCCGCTCAAAAAAAAAAAAAAAAAAAGAAATGGAGATATAAGAACGGTCTGTCTTACTATGGATAAGTATGCAAAATATGGGAGTGATGCCCTAATTCACCTCCCAATGGAGCCGCAACTGTGGCCAGGTCCGGTTTTACATATGCTGGAAATACAGAGGTGACCAAAATGATTCCTCAACTTACACACACACCAGCCATGATTTTTTTTTTTTTTTTTTTTTTTTTTTTGAGACAGGATCTTGCTCTGTCGCCCAGGCTGGTGTGCAAAAACGGTGCAATCATAGCAAATCAGAGTCTCAGACTCCTGGGCTCAAGTGATCCTCCTGTCTCAGCCTCCCAAATAGCTGGGACTACAGGTACGCACCACCATGCCAGGCTGTTTTACTTTTTTTTGAAATGGAGTCTTGCTCTGTCACCTAGGCTGGAGTGCAGTGGCACAGTCTCAGCTTACCGCAACCTCTGCCTTTAGGGTTCAAACAATTCTTCTGTCTCAGCCTCCCAAGAAGCTGGGACTACAGGCGTGCCCCACCACACCTGGCTAATATTTGTATTTTTAGTTGAGACAGGGTTTCACTATATTGGCCAGGCTGGTCTTGAACTCCTCACCTTGTGATCTGCCCGCCTTGGCCTCCCAAAATGCTGGGATTACAGGCGTGAGCCACTACGCCCGGCCCCTTTTACTTTTTTGGCAAAGATAGGGATCTTGCTATTTTGCCCAGGCTGGTCTGGAACTCCTGGCCTCAATCAATCCGCCCACCTTGGCCTCCTGAGTGCTGGATTACGGGTGTGAGCCACCGCTCCTGGCCCAGTGTGTAAAGATTCTTGGCCAGGTGTTGTGGCTCACACCTGTAATTCCCAGTACTTTGGGAGGGCGAGGCAGGCAGATCACCTGAAGTCGGGAGTTCGAGACCAGCCTGACCAAGATGGACAAACCCTCTCTACTAAAAATACAAAATTAGTCAGGGTAGTGGTGCATCCCAGTAATCCCAGCTACTCCAGACGATGAGGCGGGAGAATCGCTTGAACCCAGGAGGCAGAGGTTTCGGTGGGCTGAGATCCCGCCATTGCACTCCACCCTGGGCAACAAGAGCAAAACTCCTCTCTCCACCCTCAAAAAAAAACATTCTTAATCAGTGGAGACTTCCAGCGCCATCTGGGACCTGATGAGTCCCAACCTGGGGCTCATTAAAGAATTAAAGACATAGAATTAAAGGCATGATGCCCATGAAATGCTCAGGGTGGAAGGGATGAGACTCTGAGGTCTCCCCTATAAGAGAATGCCAGGGCTTGTGGGCCCCTGTCATTCCCTGCAAGGCTACCCTCAGTAGCTCCTGATCCACCTCACCTAGGACCTCTCTGGCGGTCCTAGTAAAAGCTTCAGCTGTCCCTGACCACCCAGCACCCCTTGACCACAGAAAGAACTCATCCCACCCCAAAACGTTCTCAAACTTCTGTACCGCCCTCAGATGCCCAAATCATGACTCATGACCCCCTCTAATAATCTGGTTAACCGTTGGAAAGTCTCGTGGTCCCCTGGCTCCTTGGACTCTGATAACGGCGCTGTCTCACTCAACAATTTCCCGGAGTCTGGCGATCGCTTGGGACCTCCTTAGACAACCCCAGGGAATAGTTTGTCACATGTCACGACCCCCAATGCCAACCCTGCTGGACCACCTGCCAACATCCATTTCACACAAGATACCCCCCCACGGCCGCCCAAGACACCTCGATAACGACCACATGCGTACCCGCGAGACTCCCAGCTCCGTTCGACCCACTCAGACAGCCCCCAGTGACCCCAAGACCTCACAGCGCTCCCGGCCCTCCACTCTCGGGGCCCGACCAGCACCCACCGGCGACGGTGCCAGTAGCGGCGGTGCTGACGGCTTTGCGGTGGCAATCGGTGCCATCGGGGATGTCCCAGAACTGACTCATAATCCTCGGCGCCATAGCCCGCAGCTCGTACCCCGCACCGGGGGACTCAGTCGACTTTGCAAGTGCAAGGGCAGATACCGCTGGCTATCGCGAGACTTCCCGGGCTGCGCGCGCAACCTCCCGGGCGCGAAGGCCGGCAACAAGCGCGCAACTTTATTGATAGCCGCGGACATGGACAAGGTTGGCACGCATGCGCCAGGAACAGGCCTAGTGGAACAGAGCCGCACGTGCATCCCCAGGCCGATTCCCAGAGGGGGAAACTGGGAACGACTGCGATCAGTACAGACAGATTTCGCTAGTCCCAGCTCAGTGAATCCTAGGTTAGGGAGGGTTTGACTACCAGAGAGGGGAACTAATATAGAGAAAGGTCCAGGCTCAGGCTGGAACGGGCGGGACTCCACTTGACGGGAGCGAGACGTCATTGTGAGGCGGGCATGGCGGGTATGTGCCCACACCCTTGTCAGAATCAGTATGGGGGGTGGTCATGCCCTGTGGTCAATCACCAAGCTGGAGTCGGAGCCGCGTGCTACTGTTATGGGGCGTGGACAGGGGACGGGGATTAGCGGGAAAGTGACCAATGACAATATTAGAAGCTCAGCGGGACGTTGCCTCTGTCCAACCAGCGGCTGTCCCACGCCCTAGGCCGGATGAAATACACAGGCGCTTGGCTTGGGGGCGTCACTAGAATTGGATTTGACCAGTCCGAGACTGTATAAGGAATGAAAGGGCGTAGCCGTGCCTGGATCTGCCCCTGACAGGCAGCGGGATCGGGGGCGTGGTCAGGCTTGTTGTTTCGAGGGGTCCGGGCCAATCCTGGTGTTAGCTTTCAAGTCGGGCGGGGACAATATCAAGGTGTGACCAATCACGTTTCCAGAGCCTGAGTTGGGCGAACCGCTGGAGAATGTGGCCAATCTAGGGGCGTGGCTGTCACGATCTGGTCCAATCCTAGAGTGAACCCGAGCTCGGCGGCGGAGCTTCTTGATGCCGGAACCAGTGGTAGTGTTTGGGTTTGAGGAGAACACGACCCAGCCCTGTGGGGCGGAGTCTAGCGGGGTCAGCGACCAATCGCGCCGAGGTCCAGAGAGGCAGGGCCCTCCCGGAGGCGGTGCCTGTGTGGGTTCCGGGCCGCCCGGGGGTGTGCCCAGGCCTGCACAGCTGCCTGGGCCATGTCGGCGCCGCCCGCCCTGCAGATTCGGGAGGCCAACGCGCACCTGGCAGCCGTGCACCGGCGCGCGGCGGAGCTGGAGGCGCGGCTGGACGCTGCGGAGCGCACGATGCACGCCCAGGCCGAGCACCTTGCCCTCCACGACCAGCACCTGCGCGCCGCCCTGGACGAGCTGGGCAGCGCCAAAGACCGGTGAGGTCCGGGGTCGGCCAGGTGGACTTCACCGAGGCTGGAAAGCGAGGAAGGGCAGGGGAACAGTGTGCACTCGTGTGGAAGCGGGACTGCTTATGGGGTTGATAAACAAACCAAAAAACTCGAATTAGCAATCAGTATGTAAAGTTGAGAGACGTGGCACAGGTGTGGACCTCTAACTTCAAACAGGGCCCACCTTCCCACAGGTGCCGAGCGACGCAGTGACCACCGACCACCCTGTATAGGCACTGGGAGCTGTAGCAGGCTCGTCAGCAGGGGAGAAGGGAATCACATTAGCATTTTAACTTTTTAATTTATTACTATTATTTGAGAGGGAGTTTCGCTTTTGTCGCCCAGGCTTGAGAGCAGTGGTGCAATCTCGGCTCACTGCAACCTCCTCCTTCCGGGTCCAAGCAGTTTTCCTGCCTCAGCCTCCTGAGTAGCTGGGATTACAGGCGTCTGCCACCTCGCCCGGCTAATTTTTTGTATTTTTACCAGAGGCGGGTTTTCACCATGTTGGCCAGGCTGGTCCTGACCTCAGGTGATCCGGCCGCCTCGGCCTCCTAAAGTGTTGGGATTACAGGCGTGAGCCACTGCACCCGGCCTAAATTTATTATTTTTGAGGCAAGGCCTCACTCCGACCTTCAGGCTGGAGTGTAGTGGGACGATCTCAGCTCACTGCAGCCTCGACCTCCAGAGCTCAGGTGATTCTCCCACCTGTTTTCCGAGTAGCTGGGACTATAGGCGTGCACTACCACACCTGGCTTTTTGTATTTTTTTGTAGAGACAGTTTTGTCATGTTGCCCAAGCTGGTCCTAAACTCCTGTGCTCAAGCAGTCCTCCCACCTCACCCTTCCAAAGTGCTGGTATTACAGGCATGCACCACCACACCTGGCAGATTAAAAAAAAAAAAAAATCCTTTAGAGATGGGGTTAGACTGTATTGCCTAGGCTGGCCTCCAACCCTGGGCTGCTCAAGTCATCCTCCAGCCTCAGCCTCCCAAAGTGCTAGGATTACAGGCATGAGCCACCATGCCAGCCTGTATCAGCATTTTCGAAGAGTCCCTCTGGCAGCTGAGGATGAAAGAGATGAGACAGACACCCAGGGAGGAGGGAGGAGCTGGGGCCCAGGTGGGAACTATTAATTCAGAGCAAATTGGACATATTCATTCATCTTCACTGAGCACCTACTGTGCGTCAGGCAGTATACTGGGTACTGGACCACATCGGTAAGACCTACTCAGCCTTGCCCATTGGGTGTCCACAGTCCAGTGGAGAGAAAGACATATCACTGAGCAGTTACATCATTGGTGGTCAATGGCTGTGATGGAGGGGCATATGGGGCTCTGAGGGGTCCCAGAGGGAAGGCTGCCTGGAGGAAGAGCCTGCTAAGAACAGATGGGAAAGGATACTGGAAAAGAAGGAACTGCGGGAAGAGTGAGGGGATGAAATAAGAGGTCTCATAAGAAAATGGCATAAACTGGCCGGGTGTGGTGGCTCACGCCTGTAATTCCAGCACTTTGGGAAGCCAAGGCAGGCAGATCACCTGAGGTCAGGAGTTCGAAAGCAGCCTGGCCAACATGGCAAAACCCTATCTCTACAAAATCTTTTTAAAAAATTAGCTGGGTGTGGAGGCACACACTTGCAGTCCCAGCTACTCAGGAGACTGAGGCAGGATAATCGCTTGAACCAGGAGGCAGAGGTGCAGTGAGCCGAAATGGCGCCACTGTACTCCTGCCTGGGCGACAGAGTGAGACGGTCTCAAATGAACAAATGCCATAAATGAAGTGGCTTAAACCAGAGGTTTATTTTTCAGCATTCTGGAAGCTGGTGTCTGAGAGCAAGGTGCCAGCACAGTCAGGCTAAGGGAAAGGCCCTGTTCCGGGCTTGCAGATGTCTGGCGGGCAGAGAGAGCCAGGGAGTCCTTTTGTATTTCTTGATATAATCGCACTAAGCACTACTTCCATTATAGAGACCCCACCCTGACAACCTCATCTAACCCTAATCACCTCCCAAAGGCTCCAGTCTCCAAATACCCTCGTACGATTAGGCTATGTGTCCCCACCCAAATTTCATCTTGAATTGTCATCCCGTAATCCCCATGTGTGGTGGGAGGGACTGGTGGGATGGTTTCCCCTTCATGCTATGACAGTGAGTTCTCGCAAGATCTGATGGCCCAGTGCACTGGCTCTTGCCTGTAATCCCAGCACTTTGGGAGGCTGAGGTGGGCAGATCACCTAAGGTCAGGAGTTTGAGACCAGCCTGGCCAACATGGTGAAATCCTGTCTCTACTAAAAATACAACAACAACAAAGAAATTGGCTGGACTCGGTGGCATATACCAGCAGTCCCAGCTACTTGGGGCGCTGAGGTGGGAGGCGAAGGTTGCAGTGAGCCGAGATCACACCACTGCACTCCAGCCTGGATGACAGAGCTAGATTCCATCTCAAGAAAAAATGAACAAATAAGTGAAAATGGGAGATCTGATGGTTTAATAATGGGCCCCCCCTTCACTGGTCTCTCAGTCTCTCCTGCTGCCCTGTAAAGAGGTGCCTTCCATCATGATTGTAAGTTTCCCGAGTCCCCCCCAACCAAGCTATGTGGAAATGTGAGTCACTTATATCTTTTTCCTTTATAAATTACCCAGTCTCAGGTATGTCCTTAGAACATCATGAGAATGGACTAATACATCTCCCACTGGGGTTATGGCTTCGTCATATGAATTTGAGAGAGAAAGAAACACTGTTTAGGTTGGGCACAGTGGCTCACACCTGTAATCCCAGCACTTTGGGAGGCAAAGGCAGGTGGATCACTTGAGGTCAGGAGTTCAAGACCAGCCTGGCCAACATGGGGAAAACCCGTTTCTACTAAAAACACAAATATTAGCTGGGCGTGGTGGTGGCATGTGCCTGAAAAGCCAGCTACTCAGGAGGCTGAAGCAGGACAGTTGCTTGAACCTGGGAGGTGGAAGCTGCAGTGAGCCAAGATCATGCCGCTGCACTCTGGCCTGGGCAACACAGCGAGACTCCTTCTCAAAGATAATACGCTGTAATCATAATTATAGGCGGTAGCTAACGCCTGTAATCCCAGCACTTTTGGAGGCCGAGGTGGGTGGATTATGAGGTCAGGAGTTTGAGACCAGCCCGGTCAACATGGTGAAACCCCATCTCTACTAAGGATACAAAACATCAGCCAGGTGTGGTGGCGCCTGCCTGTAATCCCAACTACTCGGCAGGCTGAGGCCGGAGAATCACTTGAACCTGGGAGGTGGAGGCAGCAGTGAGCTGAGATCACGCCATTGCACTCCAGCCTGGGTGTGGTGGTGGGGGTCTGTAATCCCAACTACTCGGGCAAGACTCCGTCTCTAAAAAAAAAAGTAAAAACAACAACAAAAACAAACATTCCATTCATGACCAGGAAGGGCCCTGAGGCAGTGGTAAGGAATGCGGGCTTTATCCCAAAGGTGATGGGGAGCCTCTTGGGTTTCCGAAGCAGGGAGGAGCCGGCCCTGAGGTCCTCGGTTCTGTAATCACCTCCTTTTGCCTTCCTGCCAGCGAGATTGCCACACTCCAGGAGCAGCTGAAGACGTCGGAGGCCACTGTCCACAGCCTGCAGGCCGCTGTGCAGCAGAGGGATGAGCTGATTAGGCAGTTGCAGCACCGGGCTGAGCTGCTGCAGGACATCTGTCGCCACCGGCCACCCCTGGCTGGGCTGCTGGCTGCCCTGGCTGAGGCTGAGCACCTGGGGCCCCTCCCGGCCAGTAACCCCAGCCGCCCACCCCCTGGTGGGCCTGGTCCACCCCTTGCCAACAGCACTGGGGAAGAGGCAGACAGCGACCACCTCCAGCCTGCAGTGTTTGGGACCACAGTGTGAGCTGGGATGCAGATTCCAGTATAGACACAGAGGGCACCGCTGTCAGTGTCCCTCCGAGTCACCAGTGTCCTGAAGGCGGACCCTATGGCAGAGCCACAGTCCTGTTTAAGCATTAGAACAGGCAAAACAGTCAACGGTTTCAAACAGGCCCACAGGCCAGATGCAGATGTGTAACCCAGACAGAGGTGTTCTTGTTCATGTGTTTGTTTTTAAACTTTGAATCAGTCATCCTGGCTAAAAATCTGGCAGTGCATACACAAAGATCTGGATTTCTGGCAAGACTTGGCCATGCTTGCCTGGAGTCCAGGGCACCCTCTTTAGCCAGGGTGTGTTTCTGTCTTTTTTTTTTTTTCTTTTTTTGAGACAGAGTCTCACTCTGTCGCCCTAGCTGGAGTGTAGTGGTGCGGTCTTGGCTCACTGCAACCTCCACCTCCTGAATTCAAGCGATTCTCCTGCCTCAGCCTCCCCAGTAGTTGGGATTACAGACCCCCACCACCACACCCAGCTAATTTTTGTATTTTCAGTAGAGATGGGGTTTCACCATGTTCGCCAGGCTGGTGTCCAACTCCTGGCTTCACGCGATCTGCCCACCTTGGCCTCCCAAAGTGCTGGGATTAAAGGTGTGAGCCACCGTGCCACACCAGCTTCATTTTATTTTCTTTACTCAACTTCTTACCATCAGAGTGTAAGCTCTATGAGGGCAGGAATTTTTGTCTTGTTCTCTCTTTGTCACCAGTGCCTGATACATCCCAGGAGCCCCAGGAGGAACAGGATGGATCTGTGGGCTCCTAAAGGGAGTCAGGGGACCCCTAGCACATCTGCTGAGGTGATGAGGCCCCTTCCAGCCAGCCTTTTTTTTTTTTTTTGAGAGACAGAGTCTCGCTCTGTCACCCAGGCTGGAGTGCAGTGGAGTGATCTCGGCTCACTGCAATCTCCGCCTCCCGGGTTCAAACGATTCTCCTGCCTCAGCCTCCAGAGTAGCTGGGATTACAGGCACCCGCCACCACACCTGGCAAATTTTGTATTTTTTAGTAGAGACGGGGTTTCACCATGTTGACCAAGCTGGTCTTGAACTCCTGAGCTCAGTTGATCTGCCTGCCTCAGCCTCCCAAAGTGCTGGGATTATAGGCATGAGCCACTGTGCCTGGCCCTAGCCTAGCTTTTGTAGCAAGCAACTGTCTTTTTATATGCCCTAGAGAATCTATTTTTGAACTCCTTGTTTTGTGCTGTCCTTCTTACCCAGAGACATTCAGGGTGCTTTGCTTTTTATCAAACCAGGGAAAGGAGAAAACTCCTGTGCCTTTCTGTGCCAGCCTGTCACCCTGGCCTGGTGGGCAGCCATTCCCCTGCCTCTTAACTCAGGGAACTGTCATACCAGGAACCACCGAGGGACACAGCCTGTTTCAGCCCAGAAAGGCTGGAGGCCACCCACAGCCCTCAGGATGGCGCCTGCCTGCCTGCCTGCCTGGCAACAGCGACCCCTCATCGCAGCAACAATGGCCCCATTTTCTCCTCTGGATGAATAAGGAAGGGAGTTGTTTGTACAAAGCAAAGGCAGGCTGTGGCCTGTCTGTGCTCAAGAATAAACCAGATGATTTCTTGGCCTGGGTCCTTCATCCTTTCATCCTGGCCTGGGGGCGAGAGGGGGCCCTCTGTGTTGTCTGTGCCTCATCGTGGGGTCCTGCTAGGCCAGGCAGAATGTAGGCAGCTTGTGCCAAGCACTCTCTACACCTGACTGCATCTCATCTTCAAGGTTCCCTGTAGACACAGGCTTTGTCCTCACTTTACAGCTGTGGAAAGCAAGGCCCAGGTCAGGCGTGGTGGCTCATGCCTGTTATCCCAGCACTTTGGTCAGGAGTTTGAGACCAGCCTGGCCAACATGGTGAAAACCCAACTCTACTAAAAATACAAAAATTAGCCAGGTGTGGTGGCGCGCACCTGTAATCCCAGCTTCTCGGGAGGCTGAGCCAGGAGAATTGCTTGAAAGCGGGAGGCAGAGGTTGCAGTGAGTGAAGATTGCATCGCTGTACTCCAGCCTGGGCGACAGAGTGAGACGCGGTCTCAAAAAATAAAAGAGGTCCAGATGTGTGAACGGAAAGACTAGGGATCTGGAGGGCTACAGCCATTTCCAGTTTCTGGGGACGTTATTGCTGAAATTCTCTTTTTCAGATGGAGTTTTGCTCTTGTCTGAAAAAAAAAGAAAAGGCCAGAGTACAATGGCGCGATCTCGGCTCACGGCAACCTCAGCCTCCTGGGTTCAAGTGATTCTCCTGCCTCAGCCTCCCAAGTAGCTGGGATTATAGGCATGTGCCACCAAGCCCGGC
>NW_016107368.1:3673736-3714656 GCF_001604975.1 Cebus imitator | reverse complement strand
AGATGCCAAAACAGCAGTACATAATCGTGGTTATATTAGTTCTGTACATAGAAAAAAACTGCTGCTTGTAACACTCAGACACGAAAGTATTTCTCTATTTAAATAATATTGGATTGCAGTGAGCCATCAGGATTTTGGCAGCCAGATGTCACTGTGGTTTCTCATAAAACTGATGTGACATTAGTGGTGGCCTGAGTCAAGATGCTGGGTGGCCTGTAACCTATAGATTGGTTTCAGACTCCAAAGGCAACCACTTTTTCTTTTTTTTTTTTTTTTTTTTTCTAAGACAGAGTCTCGCTTTGCCATCCAGGCTGGAGTACAGTGGTGTGATCTTGGCTCACTGCAACCTCTACCTCCAGGGTTCAAGTGCTTCTCCTGCCTCAGCCTCCCCAGTAGCTGGGATTACAGGCACGCATCGTCATGCCCAGCTATTTTTTTTATTTTTAGTACAGGTAGGGTTTCACCATGTTGGCCAAGCTATTCTCAAACTCCTGACCTCGGGTGATCTGCCCACCTCGGCCTCCCAAAGTGCTGGGATGGCAGGCGTGGGCCACTATGCCCGGTCTCTTTTTTAGTTTATTATTTTTTTTAGAGGCAAAGTCTCGCTCTGTAACCCAGGCTGGAGTGCAGTGGTGCGATCATAGCTCGCTGCAGCCTCCAACTGCCGGCTCAAGTGATCCTCCTGCCTCAGCCTCCCAAGTATGTGGGACTACAGGAACTCACCACCATGCCAAATTTTTGTAGTTTTTGTAGAGATGGGGGTCTCACTATGTTGCACAGGCTGGTCTCAAACTCCTGGGCTCCAGTGATCTTCCCGCCCTGGCCTCCCAAAGTGTTGGGATTACAGGCATGAGCCACCGCGCTCAGCCAAGGCAACTTCTGATAATACAGTTGTGTTGTGGCGAGGTAAGGCCAGGCCTGGAGAAGCCTCCAATGATCCGGGGGTCTGGACCCATAGTGGGTCCCCAGACAGGGCCCACCTTGCAAGTCCTGGGGAACCCACCCATGTTAGTGGGCAGGTGTATCCGATGTCTCCGTTGAAGGCTTTCAGTGAGGTGGCCTCGTCCCTTGAGGTTTATGTCCGGGATCAGGGCTGTTCCTCCACTTGGGGCCACAACCTCTGGCTCCCCGCCTTGTCAGGAGCAAGCCTACCAAGTCACGTTTCAGGCCTGAAAACCAACAACAAAAAATTAGTCAAAGTCCCGGGCCACCAGTGACAAGCTACTTGGCAGTGTGCTCTGAGTGTTCCTCAGGCTCAGCTCAGTCCCTGTGGATTGCAGGACCTGGCCTGGGTGGGAGGTCTTGGGGCCCTAGGACCTGGGCCACCTGGGGTTTTTCTGTTGTATAATAGAAACAGGGTCTCTGTATGTTCCCCAGGCTGGTCCAAAATCCTGGGCTCAGGTGATCCTCCCCCTAGTCCACCCAAAGTGCTGAGATTTCAGGCATAGGCCTCTGTGGCTGGTTGGAACCTGGGGCCCTTTTGAACTTTGATTCCTCCGCAATTTTGTCAGCCCTGGCTCAGGCTGAGAAGCCCAGAGAGGGAAAGGGACCTGCCCAGAGTCACACAGGAATTGGGCCTCAAGCCTCCCCAGCCACTGACTTGTTTCCACCCAGGGCATTTCAGTCCCTGCAGGCCAGAGGCCTGCCCCTCCTCCTCAGGGCCAGCAAGGGATGCAGTGCCACAGGGATCTGGCTGTGTCCCAAGCCCTGTGGGGCTGGCAGTGAGTAAGCACTCAGGCTGCCCCGCCCCAGCACAGCGCATTCATGCAGCTGGGCCCCGCCTGGTCTCCAGAGGCACCTTCCACTAGCAACAGTTTCCCCGGGCACAACACAGCTAACACAAGGCCTGGCAGGCAGGACTCTGGGACTGAAGCAGGCCTGGTGAGCGTCTGAACAAGGGGCAGTCGGCCAGGGTGGGCTTGCGGGAGTCCCCACCTTGACCTCTTTCCCTTCCAGCTGCCCAGAGAGCCCAGACCCAGCATGGACACTGTGGACGCCACCATGGAGAAACTCCGGGCACAGTGCCTGTCCCGCGGAGCCTCGGGCATCCAGGGCCTGGCCAGGTGAGCTGCACCCTCACCTTCCTGACCCCCGTCTCTGAGACCACTATTCCAACGGTGTCCCCTCCCCACCAGGTTTTTCCGCCGACTGGACCGGGATGGGAGCAGATCCCTGGACGCTGATGAGTTCCGGCAGGGCCTGGCCAAACTGGGGCTGGTGCTGGACCAGTCGGAGGCAGAGGGCGTGTGCAGGAGGTGGGACCGTGACGGCAGCGGGACACTGGATCTGGAGGAGTTCCTTCGGGCTCTGCGGGTAAGGCCCCACCTCGAAGCCAAGGCGTGTGCCCTGGGCGTGGGGTGACAGAGGATGCTGAGATGTGGAGACAGGGGACTCCTCCCTAAGAGCTGCTAAGAGGCACCTGCCAGGACATTCCCAGTGCTCTGCACAGGGTCTTGGGGCTTTGGGTCCGCCACACACCACCCCCAGTCACCACCTCCTGTCCCAGCCCCCCATGTCCCAGGCCCGGGAGGCAGTCATCACAGCTGCGTTTGCCAAGCTGGACCGCAGTGGGGACGGTGTGGTGACGGTGGACGACCTCCGAGGGGTGTACAGTGGCCGCGCCCACCCAAAGGTGCGCAGTGGGGAGTGGACCGAGGACGAGGTGCTGCGCCGCTTCCTGGACAACTTCGACTCCTCCGAGAAGGACGGGCAGGTGGGTAGCTGCACGGGGGGTTCCCTTCAGAGGCAGCCCCGGCTGTGCCCCCTCACAGCCCTCTGTTCCCAGGTCACGCTGGCGGAATTCCAGGACTACTACAGCGGCGTGAGCGCCTCCGTGAACACGGATGAGGAGTTTGTGGCTATGATGACCAGTGCCTGGCAGCTGTGAGCCGCTCAAGCTCAGCCCTGCTGGCCTGGCCTGTCACTCCCCACCCCTACCCAAGACTCCCCCTTTCCTGGGCCCCTACTCTCCTGGTTAGTCACACCACAGGGCGGGGAGGGGCAGGTGGGGGGATGGAGGCCGCAGGACCGGCTAGACCAGGTCCCTGCTGGGTCGCCAGGCGGAGGTAGGACAGAGGTCTTAACAGGGGTCACTGGCACAGGGCCCCAGGGAGAAACACTCTCCCCACCCACGCCATGCTGACACGAGGCCTTGGAGCCCCTGTCGATGCCCCTGCCGAGGCCCCCCGATTCCCCCCACCCAGCCTGCTGCTCCTCACCCCTCCCTTGGAGGTCCCCCAGGAAGCCAGGTGACTCGGGTGGAAGGCTGTGTGATGAGGCCGTGCTGGAAGGCAGTTTGGACCTGCCCAGGTGTGGAGCGAGGGGCAAGGGGCATCCTAACCTCAGAAACCAAAACAAAGCCTTAGGAAAAAAAAATCTGTAAATCATCAGCACCAAATCAGAAGATGGCAAATGGGGAATAAAGACAGTAGTTAAGACCATACCAGTGAGCCCAGTGTCTACCTGGAGCAGCCTGAGGCTGGGAGCCCTGGGCGGGGGACAGAAGTCTGGCCGCTCCCCACAGGGGCGGGGCCCGGCAGCAGGGGTGGGGGGCCAAGTGTGGGTGCCGGTGGAAGGCCAGGGCTGTTGCTGGACCCCGGCGCTGGCGAAACTCGGGGTGGGAGCATGAGGCACCAGGCCACTGGAGGCTCTCACCAAGGGAGGTGGAGGCTGTTCCTGGTCAGGGGCTTCCAGAGGCCCCTGGGGGATGCAGAGGCCAGCGTTTTAGGTAAAAGTTTAATGTAGTTCCCAAATACATTTCATATGACAATCTTACAGAAATGTTCCAAAACACATGGGCGTTATCTGGTTGTACTCGTCACTAGCTGGCTAAGGCTTAAAGCAGAGACGTGTGACTGGGTCTCTCGGGAGGGCCTCTGGTTCTTCCCTGGTTCAGGCCTGCTGGGGGCTGTGGGCCAGGGCTCTGGCGACCTAGAGGAGTGGGCGGCACAGCTGCAGAAGGCGGCCTTCTCTTAACCCTCTGATGGTGGGGCTGGGAGATTTCCTCTGAGGTCCTGAAGAGGCCCTGTGCCCAGAGGACCTCCTCCTCGGCCTCCCCAGGTAGGTGGTGCCAGCTGGCTCTTGGCCACGCTCCAGGGTCAGGTGGGCACAGGCGTCCACTCCAGTGTGCTGCGTGCTTGTGAGACCGCCTGTTCTGGGACCAGCCCCCAAGCTCCTCCACCAAGACCTGGCGAGGGGCCCCCTCTGGCTCTCACAGAGGCCCCTGGCCCTGGACAGTCCTGGGGGCAGTGATGCCTGTGGCTGGAGAGGGATGGCCAACAGCGGGAAGCAGTTTGTGCCTGGTGCCTGATGACACTGAACCACGTAACAGACAGGGATTGGGGGCGGGCAGGGGACCCTGGGAACCCTCCCAGGTCCAGTGACCTTTTCCCAAATAGGCACTCTTCAGGCCTAGGCCAGACAGGGCCCCAACTCCTCAGTACCCCCTGACTCAGCCTGGAGGAACCTGGGTGGGAAACAAGTGGGGTCCCTGCCCCCTACCTCAGAGGCCAGAACCACAGGAGGGACAGACGCCTCGACAGAGCTGTGCCTGCTCAACGCTCGAGAGCATCTTAACCTAAGAAACCAAAACAAAGCCTTTGAAAATAAAAAAAGATGTAAAATATACACCCCCCCAATCAGAAAGGGAGAAACGGGAAATGAAGATAGTAGTTAACAGCACATCCAACGGGCCCAGTGTCTACACTCGTGTGAGCAGCTCCCCAGGCTGGGCGGGGGTCCCAGGCCTGTAGTCGGAGACCCCCGGGCGGGGGCAGAAGGCCAAGGGCCAGCTGCTCCCCACAAGAGCGGGGCGCCGCAGCAGGGAGGGAAGGGTGTGGGCGGCGGCAAAGCCAGGGGCTCTGGCTGGACCCAGAGGCTGGCGACACGCAGGGTGAAGGAACGAGGTCTCCAGTCCCAGTGAGAAGCTGTGACAAGTCTTAATGTGCCATTTCAATTCAAAGGAAGGGAGGGAGGAAATGTTCTTGTTTGTTTCACTCATCAATATGATGAGGTCTCATGTCCCAAACCACATTCAGGCAGTTTCCGAGTCTGCTTTTGAACAGGACGCGCGGGTCCAGACTGTGGCCGGCCCAGCGGGGTGTGTGTTTCCCAGCCCCGCACCTGGACGCTGCCTGT
The DNA here is from genome assembly GCF_001604975.1 of Cebus imitator. NCBI lineage: Eukaryota > Metazoa > Chordata > Mammalia > Primates > Cebidae > Cebus > Cebus imitator. The sequence continues at coordinate 3,709,520 of NW_016107368.1, read as the reverse complement.
GGGGTGGGGGCGGGCGGGCGGGCGGGCGGACAGACGGACAAAGCAGCAGCCTGGTGTGCAGCCGGGCTCCCAGCCGCTATGTGCTCCCAGTTGTCTGCCCGTCCCCTTCGTCACCAGCACCTGCAGGGAAGCAGCAGCCCCGAGTCAGGATGGAGCCCGCACTTCGCAGGTCTTGCCAGCCCCACCAGGAGCTCGGCACTGGGTCAAGGATGGCTGACAGCCCCTTCTATCCCCTCAGGGCAGGGACCGCCCGGCTCACCGGCTGCGGTGGCCCCTGAAGGAGCCAGGACATCGTCATCGTCGCTGTCGTCCTCCTCGTTGGATGGGGCTGCTCCAGGCTCCGGGGCGGGCATCTTGGCCTCCTGCTCCTGCTCCACGCGGCTGCGCAGGGCCAGGATGCGGTGGTGCAGGGCTGCATACAGCTGACCTGTGTCCTTGGAGCTGGCCTGGAAAGGCAGGGGTCTATGAGACCCCTCAGACTCCAGTCCTACCCTCTCCTGCCTTCTACAGAACGCAAGTGCCAAGCCCCAAGGCTCAGAGGTGACACCACCACAAGGCCTTGTGGGGAGGCCACTGGCTCTGGGCCTGCCAGCCTCTCCCTGAAAAGACGCCACCACCCCCAGGTGGCTGGGAGGGCCCCAGAGGTCAGGGTTGGACTGGACTGTGATACCACAACATAGGACAGATGTGACTGCCCCACAGGGCTGTTAACCCTGAATGAGTCACAGCCCCTCAGCCAATCCCCAGCAGCTTCTCTGGGTCAGGAAGAAGACAGGACCACGACCTCTATTTCTGGAGGCTGGGACTGGCGGATACCATTGTGCTCCTTGTGTCCCAGACAGCAACTATGGCCTGTCCCCATCCCTACCGTCCTGCCTAATTTGTGTGCCCAAGAGTCCCCGCATGGCTGGTGGGAGGCGGGGTTCTGGATGCACCGTGTGGCCGGCTCACCGAGATCAGGAAGACCTTCACGCCCTGGTCCTCGGTGTCCATGGCTGTGATGCGGATGCTCTTCTCGCTGGCCTTGTCGATCTGCATCTGGGCCCACAGCTTGGTGTTGAGGATCAGTCGCAGGCTCCCCTGGGTCCGCATCACTGCAACCAACAAGGCCACTCAGCCTTGGCCCCCGGCCCAGCCACCTCCCAAACAACCAGCTCCTAGAGCCAGTGCAATCCAGAAGGAAAGCGACATCACCAGGCAAAAGCCCATGATCCTCCCAGGACCGGCCCACAGAGCAGGACCCTCCCTGAGGCCAGCCCTGGCACACTGCTCCCGGGTTGGGGCTCCTCCTCCTCAAACCTGGACCACTGAAGGCCGCAGCTGTGGGTGGCCATACGGGCTGGTGCTGCCAATCAGGGGCCACAGGCCACACGCAGCTTGTGAGGCTGTATTTGACCTATACAGGCAGGCACAGGATGGCAGTACCCTGGGGGGAGTGCTTAGACAGGAGCACGGGGTGGGCTGTGGGAGGCAGGGGCTGCCACTCGAGGTGTGTGTGCTTCCTGCGTGTATGTGACATCAGCCTCCGTGGAGTCCGTGCCCTCCCGAATGGCCTCCCTCGAGTGGACCAGCTCTACCCTCTGATTTCCTCAGGAGAGGCAGAGTAGGACTGCAGCTTAGTGTTTCCACGGAGAGGGCACAGGAAGACCCAGGAGAGCAGATTACAGAGAGCAATGGCACGGCCTTGCCTCTCTAGAGGATGTGACACCACCCTGGCCTGGGCCCATCCTGTGGACTCAGCTAAGCCCCAACCTTCCTGCCGGCCACCTCTCCCCACTGGACCAGGCCTGGAGAGGGTCAGAAACTTGTCCCCCTGCCCTGGCCCAGCGAACTGATCTCCCTGAGCCCAGGTGCCCACCCCAGAGGCCTAGCGGGAGAAAGATGCGGGTGGTTTTGCTTTCTCTGAGGCTGGGGAGGGCACTGCTGCCACGGGGCTACAGGCTAATGACCCCGGCAGAGGGGATGACCTAGGGATTCAGGGCTCCATGCCCCCTCCTTTCACCTACATTTGAACATTTCCATGAGAAAAAAGGAAAAACAGGACGTCCATGGGGAACAAAAGGGCCCGCAAGGACACCCCTGTCTGTACTGACCAGGGCAGTGTTTCTGAGTCAAGGTGCGTGAACACCACCCTTGAAGAGGGCCACCTGAGCGTCTGCTGGCCCTGAAACCCACATTTATGATAAAAGGATGGTTCTGGTGCAGTGGCTCACACCTGTAATTCCAGGGCTTTGGGAGGCTAGGGTGGGAGGACTGTTTGAGGTCAGGAGCTCAAAACCAGCCTGGGCAACAAAGGGAGACCCCAAGAGAAAAATTTTAAAAATTAGCCAGATGTGGTGTACATCTGTAGTCCCAGCTACTCAGGAGGCTGAGGTGGGAGGATCACCTGAGCCCAGGAATTTGAGGCTACGATCACGCCACTGCACTCCAGCCTGGGTGATGGAGTGAAACTACCTTTAGAAGAAAAAAAAGACATGCCAACATTTCAAATGTGCACACATACAGGCTGATTTCCCTAAGTGGGTGTGTATGCAGGTACTCCAAGCTAAATGTCCACCAATAAGGAAAAGCCTATTGACTGTCAATGGAATATTAAAATAGAACTTTTTCATAAAACAATATTATTTTATTTTAATTTTTGAGATGGAGTTTCGATCTGTTGCCCAGGCTGGAGTGCAGTGGCATGATCTCAGCTCACTGCAACCTCCGCCTCCCAGGTTCAAGCAATTCTCCTGCCTCAGCCTCCTGTGTAGCTGGGATTACAGACGTGTGTCACCATGCCCAGCTAATTTTTGTATTTTTAGTAGAGACGGGGGTTCCACAATGTCAGCCAGGCTGGTATTGAACTCCTCACGTCAGGTGATCCACCTGCCTCGGCCTCCAAAAGTGCTGGGATTACAGGCGTGGGCCGCTGCAATGGCCGCAAATATTAGACTTGATGTTTGACTTCTTTTTCCTTTCTATCATAAACCTGCCACTTTTACTGTCAGAAAATCAGTCTAAAAACTTCCATAGACTTTTGTCTTTTGACGCTAATAGGGTCATGGACGAGCTGGCAGCTAAAGTCAGTGTGTGAGGTGTTGTTGAGGGCTGTGTGCGGGGAAGAGGTTTGGGGGGCAGCTCTCATGGGGGAACTGACTGCCCCTTGACACTCACAAGGGCAGGGTCAGGACCTCCCTCTTTATTCCCTTTGGAACTGCATAGTCCCCAACCCTTCCCATGGGGACCCGGCCACAGCCCCTGCCCTCTGCAGCTCACCTAGTCGGGACTGTAGCGTGCCGTCGTCAGTGGACGCCATGTCATTGAGTCTGAGCAGCCCCCGGCCTCTCTCCACCCAGGACTGTGAGGCCTTGTCGAAGACAAACAGCTTGCACTGCATCTGGAACACAGCGGCCGCCGGTGAGCAGGGACACAGCTGGTGTCCTGCTGCGGCCGCATCCCGAGTTGCCCTTTAGCCTGCGTGGACTGCCCGGGCCAGCCGATGGCCTGGGGACCACCTTAGTCAGTTTTTTGTCCTGCCCTCAAGCTAGAACAGGCTTTATGGTGTAAAAGGGTATCTGAAATTACCAAGTGAGAAGCCTCTCTACACACTCTAGGACGGCTGCACCCACGTGGGGAAGCCGGAACCCTCACACACTGCCGGTGGGGAGCGCATGGCCCACAGCTGTGGAAGAGAGTCTGGCGGCTCCTCAAAACGCTCAACAAGGAATTACCATATGCCCGAGCAATTCCATTCCTCGGTATCTACCCAAGAGACATGAACGTTTGCTCATGTTCACACATTGCACATGGATCCGCACAGTAGCCTCATTCACAAAAGCCAAAGATGAGAAGCCAGCCAAGTCACAACGAGGGAGGAACTGGCACACATGGCCTGTCCCCACAGAGCCTGTCACTCAGTCCTCAGAAAGAATGAGGCTCCGACCCCGGCCGCAGCGTGGATAAAGCTCTGGCTCAGCGAGAAGCCAGACACAAAAGGCAGCATAGTGTGTTGACGCCATTCATAAGAAATGTCCAGGAGGCTGAGGGAGGAGGAGGAGTGACCGCGAGGGGGACAGTGCTTTCTGGGGGAATGGGACAGTGTTCTTTTTGCGGACAAAAATGTTCTACATTAGATTGTGGTGAAAGTTGTCCAAATCCATGAATATACTAGAAACCACGGAAATGCATGCTTTAAATGGGTAGATTATACAGCATGTGTATTATATTTCAATACAGTGGTTTTGTATATATAAACAAAAAAAACACGGGGCAGATATCCCTGGATGGCTTTCCACATATCCCCCTAAGGCAATCTCTTCCAACATGAACAGATTAAAACATGATAAGTGGGAAAAAAGAACAGCGCTCTTAAAACCCCACAATACGCCACCTGGTTTACAGACACAGACACTTGCTTATGTGTCAAAGGAGAGGAAGCAGATGGATGCTGCCCACCAAAGCCACCCAACCTGGGTGGTGTAGCCTCGGGAGGATGGGAAGGAGGGACGCCGACAGGGGTCAGTGGGATGGAAGCTCGGGCTGCACCTGATTTTTTCTCTACGAAGACACCACAGGATGCTAGGTGACAAATAATTACAGTTGCCAGGCCTGGGTGAAAAAAGATGTTTGTTGTGACAGTCTCTGTCATTCCCTGAAGCATCAAGACTGTCTCTGCCCAGGTGCAGTGGCTAATGCTGTAATCCCAGCACTTTGGGAGGCCAAGGCAGGAGGATCACATGAGGTCAGGAGTTTGAGACCAACCTGGCCAACATGGTGAAACCGTCTCTACTAAAAATTAAAAAATCAGCCTGGCGTGGTGGTACACACATGTAATCCCAGCTATTCAGAAGGCTGAGGCATGGGAATCCCTTGACCCCGGGAAGCAAAGGTTGTGGTGAGCTGAGATCACGCCATTGCACTCCAGCCTGGGCAACAGAGTAAGACCCTGTCTCAAAAAAAATTTAAAAAACCAAAACACAGAATGTCTCAAATAGATCCTCCTCCTCTGAAACCAAAGCCATGCAAGAAGCGTCCTAAGCCTAGGCTCTCCACAGAGCGTGGGGCCAGTGGCCCCTGTCACCTCAGGGGGAGCTGTGTGCTCGAAGGATATTGGCCCAACCCTTGGGGTTGGACCCCCAGGTGCATGAGGACCCAGGGCCACCAAGGAGGGGCCAGCCCCTCACCTGTAACACGTTGCTCTCCGCCTCCTCCCCGGTGATGACTTCCACTTTTTCCAACAGACACTTCCGCGCCGTTGCCTTGGTGTAGGCGGCTGCCGACTCGGCCAGGGACTCTGAAAAATTATTGGCTAAACGAGACTGACTGATTATTTGGCGAGGGGAGAGCGTAAGCTCACAGGAGATGAGAGGGCTGGTTCTGGTCTCAAGGACATCAGCTGCCCCTGGCAGGCCTGACCCAGCCACCCGAGTGGACCCTAGACACAGCCAGGGAATAGGGCCTTAGAAGCTTCCGGGAGACCGTCTGGGGGCCACCAAGTGTGGCCCCAGACTCCTGTGTTCCCGCTGAGCAGAGGACAGGGGGACAGTGAGGGACTCCTCCATGCCAGCTGCCTCCGGCTCCCTCCCCTCCCCACGGCTGCAAGGCGACAACATGGGCCCTCGAGTTCTTGATCACAAACCCCTCTCTCTGCTCACTGCAAGGCAGGGCCCGGGAGGTCATGCCCCCGCTTAGCAGCTGGTTCGCGTGTGGTTGTTGCCGCTGCAGGAGTTGGGCCCCTTATCCCTCCTGGCTGGGGGTGTGGATGGACCCAGTGTCCCCTCATCATCCCCCATGATGACCCACCATAAGCCCCATGCAGCGGTGGCATGGTAACATACCCTTCTCGGGGGTGGCCTCTTGGGACGAGGACTCGGACCCCGACTCGGCAGCTGCATTTTCCCTGTTGGCATCTGAACTGACCTCATTTAATTTTGGAAAGCTCTGCAAGGACACAAAGGCGTGTGAGGAAGAGGCGCTGTGTGGTCCGTCAGGGGCAGCTCTGAGCACCTCTCTGCCTGGTCCCGACATCATGCTGCCCCCAGCACTCCTGCCCGCTCCCGGTGACAGCCTGAACTGCCTAGGAGCTCTGTATGTGGCCCCTCAGGTGTCAACAAGAGGTGAGTGCCACCAGCTGACAGTCCCCTCAGGCCACACTGGTCACTCGGTCTGGGTGAGGCAAGACTTTCACGTATTTCATGAAATAGAAAAAGGGCAGCGTGGCCATGAAGGAAGCGCAGACCCGAGACCGAGCTGGAGCGACCAGGCAGCTCAGGGCAGGCCGGCACACAGTCACAGAGGAGCTGGGTGCAACTGAGAAGAAAAATGAACACACGTAAACAGGTAAGCAAGCCATTCTAGAACCCTCTCCCAGGCTGGCTGGGCTCTTGGGAACGGAAACGGGCCTTTCGTGTACCCAAGGCCTTGGCTGAGGTTATGTTCTCAGGAGCAGGGAGGCCAGCAGCCCTGTCCACTGGCACAGCTGGCCCCGTCCCACAGGACTTTTGTCAGCTCGCCTGGTGGAGAGGAAGCGTGGACCCCAACTGCCAGCAGGGCCCTGCAGCCTCCATGGAAGCCCATCTTGGGAAGAAGCTAGCCCAGGTCAGCAGGGAGGAGCCAAGAGGAGCGAATGCTGGCTCCTGGGCAGCCAATGGCCCTGGCCAGTCTTCACATCGAATCTGAGTGGGGTCTTCTCTCTCTCACTTGCTACTGAGGGCATTCTTATCTCACACAGGACAATGAGGTAGCCCCACTCTTCATGTCCCCTCAACCTGGGGCTGGTGCCGAGAACCTCTGGTCCCCAAGAACAGTCCCAACACAGCCACTCACCAAAACTCGCTCACTCATATTCTGGCCAAATACGAATTTGTTGCTGGAGGCGTCGGCATTATTGGTTGAGTTCTCTAAACTGAAAAGAAGACGTGCAGTAAGTGGGGGGCTGTCATGTGGGAATGTGGCCAGGCAAATGTGTGGGCACCCATGGAGCACACATGTGCACACACTGGCGCAGAGGGCACAGCGGAGGGGCGTCGCCCACTGCAGACGGGCTGGCATGTCAGACGAAGAAAGCCACATGCCTCCCCGTGCCACTGGAAACATGAACCCTTAGCTCACCCTGATGGAGGGGCCCCGCAGCATGAGGGAAGCCACCCCCACCTGCTCTTTCCGTCCATCTCCCAGGCAGGACACACTGTCTTCTGAGACACCTGGAGAGGCAGCCAGGCTGTGGGTAGCATCACCCCCAGCCATGTCAATCAAGGTCATGCTGAAGTCTTTGCCCCAGGTGCCCAAACCCAGGGTAAGGAGGCACCTGAGTTGCCTCTGGCTCTATTCCATTCTGGGCATGAGGTCTGCATGACAGAGGGCACCCCAAGAGCTGGGCTGTATCCTCCATGGGCCCCTGGACAACCCCACAGAACTCTGGTCCTGTTTCAGGCGTCCAGTGAATCCCAGGACAAGGCCCGCCTCTGGCCTAACCACAGTTGTGCCCAGAGTGGCAAATAAGAGAGAGGGGCCCGAGGGCAACTGGGTACCAGGCCTGAGTCAGGTACTGGGCCCACAGACCCCTCTGGGGTGGAGACCCTTGTGGCCGCCTGCGTCCCCACACCAGGCTGGCCATGGGGCCCAAGACACACACCTGGAACTGATATATTGAAGGAAATAGTTTGTCGCGGTTGGCGTGTCTGCGCTGGGGTGTCCAGCATTCTCCATGTCGGCTTCGTCCGCACTCTCATTGATCAGCTGGGAATGAGATGGAATGCTGAGTACTCAGGGAGGGGCGGGGGCCTGGAGCTCCATGGCTCAGCGTCTGCAGTGGCCCTGAGCTGCACGGTGCTGCTCGGAGACATGAACCCTCTCCTGTACCCACCTGTGTGTGCACGCATACATGTGCTGGGGGGCAGGGCTCTAATCAACTCCACCACTTTTTGTTCTAAGAGTTAAGATAGAAGAGACCAGCACGGTGGCTCATGCCTGTAATCTCAGCACTTTGGGAGGCTGAGGTGGGCAAATCACCTGAGGTTGGGAGTTTGAGACCAGCCTGATCAACATGGAAAAACTCCATCTCTACTAAAAATACAAAAATTAGCCAGGCATGGTGGCTCATGCCTGTAATCCCAGCTACTCAGGAGGCTACGAAAGGAGAATCACTTGAACCCGGGAGGCGGAGATCGCAGTGAGCCAAGATTGCACCATTGCACTCCAGCCTGGGCAACAAGAGCGAAACTCCATCTCAAAAAAAAATTTTTAAACAGTTAAGATGGAAGAGAGCTCCCAAAGCTTCAAGGAGTCTTTTCTACCTTGTTATAAAACCACACCTAAGAGGGCCTCTCCGTCAATGCTTCTGCACCAAGAACACAGAGCATTTCAGAGCTGGGATTTGGGGGTTTACTATGAACACAATAGAAGCAGCGTTTCTTGAGGGACTTTTCCCGGTCAGCCGCTTTGCTGAGTCTGTCAAATGCATGGTCTGCTTTAATCCTCCCAAGGCCAAGGAAAGGGATGTTAAGAGACCCTCTTTGACCAACAAGGAAGCAGAGGCTCAGAGGGTTAAGAAACCACGGCTCTGGCCAGGCACAGTGGCTCACGCCTGTAATCCCAGAACTTTGGAAGGCTGAGGCGGGAGGTCAGGAATTCAAGACCAGCCTGGCTAACATGGAGAAAGCCTGTCTCTACTAAAAATGCAAAAAATTAGCTGGGTGTAGTAATGGGTGCCTGTAATCCCAGCTACTCGGGAGGCTGAGCGAGGACAATCACTTGAACCTAGGGGGTGGAAGTTGCAGTGAGCAGAGATCATGCCACTGCATTCCAGCCTGGGCGACACAGCAAGACTCCATTTCCAAAAATAGAATCTATGGCTCACATACATTTGCCCTGGAAGGAGAGGCTGGGATTTGACTGAGACTGAAAAGCCCACACAAGTCTCTGACTTCCGTAAGAAGTGGACCCCACCAATTTCCAAGCAGCTGTTGCTCCAGTCTCCAGGCAGAGACTCCACGGGGCCTGAGCTCCATGGGCCAAGCCCTCTTGCCCTCCCTTCCTCCTTGGAGGGAGAAGCCACTGAGGAACTCTCTTTTGGCTTAAAGCCATGGCAACAGCAACATCAACTTTCCATGCTTCTCGACTTGGGCCTCTGCTGGGCAGTAAGCCACAGAGGGAAAGCAGAAAACATGAGCCGGTGCTTTCTGCATACTAGAGAGGTTTTCATTTATTTCAGGGTCCTCCACGCTGACACTACTGACAAACTGACATTGGGCCCAGATTATTCCTTGTGGTGTGGCTGTCCTGGGCACTGCAAGGGGAGAAGTGGCATCCCTGTCCTCCAGGAGCACCTCCCACTTGTGACAAGCACAAATGTCTCTAGATATAGCCATTGATACCGCCTCTCAGGCTTTGAAAGAAGCTTCTTGCCAGTGGAGCTGCTAGAGAGCCCACAGAACATTCCATGTCTGTGGCTGGGAAAGGTGGTGCTGGCTGGCCATGGTCATCCCGGATCACTGGGATGTGATCGGGGTCCAGGGTCACTGTTCCCGACCATTGTCAGCCTCTCCCCACCCTACAATCTCTGGCCTAGGCCCACATGCCTGGAGGGCAGCCAGGAGGTGGCAGACACTTTGCTTCCTTTCAGGAAGACAGTGTGGTCACCCCATCCTGCCTCACTTAAAAAAAAAACAAAATAAGGTGACGGTTGTTAATGGGGGCAATTCTGCTCCACAGGGAATACTGGCAATGTCTGGGGATATCTGTGGTTGTCAGATGTCAGAAGCATTGGGTGAGTGGAGGCAGCTGACCACATCACCCCACACCAGCAGCTGACCACACCATCCCACATCGGCACATGCACACCAGCCGCTGGCCACGCCACCCCCCATCGGCACACGCACACCAGCCGCTGGCCACGCCACCCCACATCGGCACACGCACACCAGCCGCTGACCACGCCACCCCACATCGGCACACGCACACCAGCAGCTGACTGTGCTGTGAGCCACAGGGTTGCCTCGCTAATACCTTCTTTGTTCCATGCTCCCCTCCCCCGTTAAAAGGCAAATCTACTGACTTTCCTCTGTTTAACCTGGGGAAGGCCTAAAAAAGTCAACACACTTGTTCAACAGCTCACATACCTTAACTCTGTCCCTCAAGTTCTGCCCAAATACAAAGGCTTGTTGTGTGGCGGGGTCTTTTTTCTCACAGGCTTCCTCTTCAGAGGCATTGCTGGACTCATTTTTCTGGGGCTCTTTCTCCTATCAAAAATGAAAACAAAACAGTCATCAAAACCAGTGCCATACTTAGCCCAGACGGAAGCCCAGCAATCCCACACCAGATCACAGACTCCACACGTCTCCTCTGCAGGTGCCTGCAGTCCCAGCTACTCAGGAGGCTGAGACAGGAGGACCGCTTGAGCCTAGGAGTTGCAGGGAGCTGAGATTGTACCACTGTACTCCAGCCCGGGTGACAGAGCAAGAACCTGTCTCCAAACAAACAAAAAGAAACGCCTGTGCCCTGCAGAGCCCTTAGTGCCCGCAGAGGACAGAAAATACCATGGATGCTCATCATTAGCTGGGGAACTAAATAATTTGGGCTATGACGGGAAGTAAAAGTACAGCACAGCTGTTACCGCCAAGAGGTAGGCAGGCCTCTGATATACCCACAACACATGGATCAGAGAAGAGCAGCTTGTGGGACATGGAAGTGTGATTCCATTTCTATTAAAGCAAACCCAGTCCCAAGTGTGTGCGCATGTGTGTTGAGGAATGCCCAGGAAAACAGGCCGGGAGAGAGAATTCAAACTACTAACAGGGGTTGCTGGGGGGCCTCTTAGCTGGATCTCTTAGCTGGATCGTGGCTTTCCACTTGTTACATTCTAGGATTTCCAAATTGTGTAAATATTTTCAACATGCAGGCATGACTTCTGTAACTAAATATCCTAAGACCAAATGCATTTATCTTGAAATAATGGAATATGGAGTTGCTAGTAACTTGTATATTTCTTTCTTGTACCACATGATCAAAAAGGTGTTGTAGAAATTTGAAAAGAAATTTTAAAAGGCTTTTGGCAGATCTCTGCGGTCTCTGGGCATGTGTACAATGGACATGAACGTGAGGCAGGGAGCGTTTTCCTGGGAAGTGCTGTGAAGGGACCTGACAACCGTGAACTTGGAGGCAAGAAAGGCTGCAGGCAGCTTCTGACCAGCTCAGCGTGTCCAGTGGGCAGGGAAGCCCGGAGTTACAATGCGAGGCCCAGAATCAGCGGATCACAGAGCTGAGGGTCCAACTGTGAAGAAAGTGAAGAGTTTAAATGTTTCTCTATGGTGCTCCCTAGAAACTCTGCTGTTGCTGACTCCACGCTGTATCCTTGTGCCTGTGCAAGAGTGAACGTGGCTTTTTAAAATTAAACACACACCGTGTTTGGCGACCTGAGAGTCCTCAGAGGATGGGCTAATCCCCAGCCCCACTGGGGCCGCCTGCAGACCGTGGGGACACGTCCCTGGCTCTTGGCTTTGTGCGCTGTGTGACCCCTGCTCACACTGACTGGTGCTCATCCCAGGTGGGCAAAGCCCACAGAGTCACCTGAGATGGCAGGCAAACAGCAAAATGTTTCCGACCACAGCGTATGTCTGTGTCCTGGAGGGGCCTGCTTAGAGGATTCACTTAAACTGATCATCAAATCCGGAGGCCTGTAACTGGTCTCAGACTCTGTGTGTGTGTAGGGGGGGGTGGGGGTGGGGGTGGGAGAGCCTCTTCCCCATTTTCCCAAAGACAGTACTGGAAGTTCCCCCATGGGTTGCTCCCGACATCCAAGCCCCACTTACAGGAGATGCCTCACTTAGCTCATGGTCCTGATGGGCAGTGTGTGCCATGTCTCTGGGTGGCTTGGAAAAGCCCAGGCTCCTGCTGCAGGGCCACAGAAGGACACACAAGCCGAGCCCTGCGAATCTCAACAGCACTGGGTGTTGTCAGAGGGCATCATGGGTGTGGCCCACGTGGCTCCACCACAGACCCACATGGAGCAGTGGCTTTGGAGCCAGACGCAGGAGCTAGGAATGGCAGCCAGTGGACCATGGGGTTCCAGGATTAACTTCAGCGACTGGGGCTGCCCAGCCTGCTGGAGGGAAGACAGCAAATCATGACTTCTGGGCTCAATGATTAGGAACCAACTGTGTGCACAGCTAAGGAGGGGCTCGGACAGGCAGGAAGAGGGACAGATTGAGGCCTCTCCAGCGAGGGGCAAGCTCTCGGTAGCTGGTGCCACCAGGTCAGCCTGTGTGCTCACTGTTGGGGACGAGCGAGGACACTGGGAGAGGGCAGGACGGGCTGGGTCACTTCTAGGTCCTTCTCCAACTCAGAACTGTACACCTGATCTGCTTGAGAGACCCCAGCGGTCAAAGCTTCCGAGCCATAGGATGTGGTGGAAGTGATCACTACTGTACTTCTAATTCAGCAAACAGGTTTGAAGGAGGGCCTGGGGATGTTTTAAAATTTAATTGTGGACAGCCATTTTCACCCTTTGAGCCAGAACATCTACCGGAGATGGAGGGGGAGGGTAACGCCGCAGGCCATGGACACGGATAGAGTGGAAAATAAACACACAGATCCAATCTGGCTTTTACACAGAAGACACCATGTGGTGTTACCCTAACTCTGACTTCAAATCCATCTCTGCCAACTTCAAAGGAGGCAGTTCATCAATGGCCCTTATTTCACAGTGGGTTTGAAACACACAGCTTTTGGCCCATATAATCCAATCCATATCTTCACTTAAATGGAACTCTTTTTTTTTTGAGGCAGGGTCTGGCTCTGTCGCCTAGGCTGGAGTGCCATGGCGTGACCTTGGCTCATTGTAGCCTCCACCTCCTGGGCTCAAGCAATCCTCCAGCCTCAGCCTCCAGAGTAGCTGGGACTACAGGTATATACTATCAGGCCTGGCTAATTTGTGTATTTTTTGTAGAGACAGGGTCTTGCTATGTTGCCCAGGCTGGTTTTGAACTCCTGGCCTCAAGCAATCCACCTGCCTCGGCTTCCCAAGCTGCTGCGATTGCAGGAGTGAGCCACTGTGCCCGACCTAAATGAACCATTTCTGAGATGACTTCCAAGGCAAATTTATCAACTGGAACCACACATATAGGAGTCTGAGAGGTGGTCTGGGTGTGGACGCAGAGAGGGGAGACGTTCCTCATGTAAAACGTTGCAAGATATCCACCAGCGACAGCCGTTCCTCGGGCCCTAGTGACTCCCCAGAGTGCAGTGGTTCTGGTCCCGCCTCAAGAATCACTCCCTCGAGACATGTGGCGGTCAGCCTGGGGCAACAGGCCCTTCCAGCAGAACTTGCCTGGGGGGCCCTCTTCTTCCGACTGACCCAGCAAAACCACCCTTGGGAATTTAGTTATTTGGTTTGTCAGGTACTGTGATTCACGGACCCCACTGAGCAAATCCAGACAGCCTACAACAGGCCCAGGTGGAAACTGCTGGGAACAGGTGACAGACAGCCCCCGGACACCACAGAGTGCTGGGAAGGTGGTCTTCCTGCTCCCAAGGGGCCCAGAACGCAGTGTTCCCCTGACCCAGGACCCACTGACCTCAAGTGCACGCACCTCATCGGCAGCTTCGGAAGGACTTCTCTGTGCAGGATTGTCAGGGGATGCTGCTGGCACTGCCCCCGTGCAGTCGGCTGGGAGGCTGACCCCATTGGTGCCACTGCTGGGGACTGCGGGAGGGAAGGAGAGTGGGGAATCACAGGTACTTGGCGGCCCTCCCACCCCTACTCATGTAGCTGAGGGGCCGAGCCCCGTCCAGTCCAGAGCCCTCCCACGGTGAAGCCCACAGCACACATGTCCTTTTTAAGGAAGGACCTGGTATCTCTACAAAGAGCCAAAATTCTTGGATTAAAAAACAAGAGAAACAAAGAAGAGAAACCTGCTGGGCACAGTGGCTTATGCCTGTGGTCCCAGGGCTTTGGGAGGCTGACGTGGGAAGACTGCTTGGGACCAGGAGTTTCAGACCAGCCTAGGCAACACAGCAAGTCCCCATTTCTAAAATAAAATAAGATAAAACAAATGAGCTGGGTGTGGTGGTGCACACTTGTCCCAGCTACTTGGGAGGCTGAGAGGTGAGAGGATCACTTGAGGCCAGGAGCTTGAGGCTGCAGTGAGCTATGACTGCACCACTGCACTCTAGCCTGGATGACAAAGCAAGACCCCATCTCTAAAAAAAATTAAAAGAAATTAAGAAAAAAGATGACCTTGCAAGTTTTTAAAGAGAACCCGTGAAGACTGAGGCTGAAGTTCTATCCGCAAACACACAGGGATAATCTCATTCCCAGGAGATGGCCTGCTTTTATGAAGGCAGTGAATGAACAAAGCACATTTCACCCACACAGTTGCACTCAGCCGAGAGCTGTGAGGAAGCTGTGGAACCGCCTCTCACTCCTCCATTGTCAGGGCTCAGGAGGCTTGGGGCTGGAGGCAGCTGGGGGGTGATTTAAAGGATCATCTTCCCTGATCTCTTTGTATTTCTGGTGCATTCAGCAGTCACCTCTGTCGAGACACCACTGTCCCAGGTGCGACTTTAGGAACGCTCTACCCTGCCGTCTGAGCCTGGGTGCCAGGGCTGCCGTTTCTTACCCGTCTGGGACAGCGCCTTTGGCTGTGGGGCTTGTAACACTGCCGGGCGAAGCACGCTCCGCTGCTGTTCCTTGGGCTTCTGGCTTGGCAGACCTGGGAACAGAAAGTAGCCTTCCCAGTGCCCCTGGACCCCTGACTACTCCCAGGCACTTCAGAGACTGATCCCTGGCAACCTATTCCAAACAGGCTAGACTTTGTAGGGAAGCACTTAAAAAAAAAAAAAAAAAAAAAGTTGAGGTTTTGTTCTTTTTTTATAACCTGACAGGCAGATCTGGCCATTGTTATTTTCATATGTGATTAAGTGAAATTCCCAGTAACCGATCATGGCTGTGAATTAATCCAGTTAGCACAGTAACGTGACGGGGGGTGTCGAGGGACACCTGTTCTCTGAGAGCTGGCCTCAACAGTCAAGTGGGGACAGTGAGAGGAGAGCAGTGAATTCACAGGCGGCTCCCCAGAGGCTCAGGACTCGGTGTGGGGTCATGTACAGGCACGTTTTGCACCTGTTTTTCAAAAACAGCCATGCTGAGGAAGTCCCTTTGCCAAACACAGATGGGACAAGGACCACAAGGGAACGTGTCTGCCCTATGCAGCATCCCCGGCAGCCTCACTAACAGTGCACCGTTGGAACGCAGCCGGCCTGCTAGCTGTGAACACCGTGGTATGCGGGGGCCAGAACACTCAGCACGGACAGGCTGAACCAAGTGCGCTACTGCTGGGCATGGAGCCCGTCCAATGCACCCCAAGCCTAGCCTGCTCCCGTGCTGCCAGCGCCCACTCTTTTAAGCACACAGGGCTCACGGTCAGGGGTCCCAACCTCCCTGCTCAGATAGCCTCTCTTTAAAGGAGCTTTCCAGGGCTTATGGGTCAGGTCACAAACGACCTTTCTAGAAAGTAGGCTGAGCCCGCAGTGTCCTAGTGTGGCTGAGCAGAGGTCTGAAGAGCATCAGAAAGCTACCCCCCTGCCTCAGGGAGGTAGGTGACCTACCTGCGCTGGGGGCCTGGCCGTGGATCAGCGTTGGTGGCTTCAAACGGAAGCCACTGCTCCTTTCCTCTAAAAGCAAGATAAAATATCAACAGTAGGCTGTCTGGGTGGGGGCTGGACCTAGGGGGCAAGGGCAGGAGAGGACTATGGTCTTGGTTTCAGTGACCTCGGGCCTGGAGAACCCGGGAAAACATCTCCAATTTACAACAGAAGTCCCGCCTGACCAGCAGGCCTGGAAGGCGCCTGGAGGAGGGGAGAGGAAGGGGTGGAAGGAATGACTGCTCTTAGGGCCAGCTGCTGACCATGGGGGCGGGTGGGGCATCAGCCACCCTCCCAGCTGCAATCTGCTGTGGGCTCAGGAGCTGATCTGCACAGCGACCCTGAACCTGGCCCTGAGATTGTCAGGGAGCCACAGAACTCAGGTGCCCAGCCCCTGCTTCCCTTTGCTAGAAGGCTTGTCCGTCAGAGGATACATCTGTGGCTGGGAAGAACCTCGGCACCACTACAGATGTCTGGGAAGTGTGACAGGTTTTTTGTAATGAAAAGGTCAAAGGTGGCAGATGGTGAGCCTGCCTCCCTTTCCAGATGTGCCTGCAGAGCTTCCCTGTCTCAATGAGGGAGCATTCCTGGCCACCGCGGAAGAGGCCAGCTCCCCCAGGCCAGAGTCTGGCCTGACAAATTCACAAAGCTAGAGGGGAAAGGTGAACACTCAGGGGCTCCCGGGATGGTTGGAGTGCCTGACCTCGCTCAGCCACCGTCCACAAGGACACCCTCATCTGTGTCTTGGCCACTGTGCCCATATGGGGAGTGGGGACAGTGGTCTAAGCAGATCCACAACAGGAAGGATTGTCATAAAAGGCCTGTGACTCAGGTAGGCAAGTCTGTTCCTGGGCAAGGCACAGAGACTGTGGCATTATGGCTCCTGGAGGTGGCCCTGCGTAACTGCTAAGCTCTACCCCTTGTCAGGCCACAGGACACAAGATCAATATACAAAAATCAACTGTGTTTCTAACACTAGCAGTGAACAAGCCAAAAGCAAAATTAAGAAAATAATTCCATTTACAATAGCACCAAAAGGAATAAAATATTTGGGAATACATTTCACAACTGAAAGTATAAAACACTGTTAGCACCAGGTGCAGCGGCTCAGGCCTGTAATCCCAGTGCTCTGGGAGGCTGAGGCAGGGGGACTGCCTGAGCCCAAGAGTTTGAGATCCCCCTGGGCAACAGAGCAAGACCCCAACTCTACAAAATATTAAAAAGTTAGCCAGGTGTGGTGGTGCATGCCTGTAGTCCCAGCTACTTAGGAGGTTGAGGTGGGAAGATCACTTGAGCCAGGGAGTTTGAGGTTGCAGTGAGCTTTGACTGTACCACTGCACTCCAGCCTGGGTGACAGAGCAAGGCCTTGTATCAAACAAAACAAAAACATTGTTGGAAGAAATTAAAGGAAAGACAATGCAAAGACACCCCCAAAGGTCACATGCTATCTGATTCCATTTTTGTGAAATGCCCAGACTAGGCAGAAAGCAGCTGAGCGGTTACCAGGGCTCAGGGAGGGGGCTGGGGCAGGCAGCAACTGGCGGGGATGTGGTTTCTTTTTGGTATGATGGAAATGTTCTAAAATTAATTACGTGATGGTCACACAACTCTGCAGATGTGCTAAAAACCATTCAAATGTATACTAAAATGATGACAAAACCCAAAACGCCCTGTCAACCCAAATTTTCAGACTCAAAATCAAATCAAGATCTAGCAGGCCAAGGAAGGGTCCTCTCTTGCTGTGCCCCAGATGTGCCGCTGTGCCTGGGCAGCAAGAGGACTGCAGCGACCCTTCTTACTATAATGGTTGTATGAGGGAGTTAAGCCCCAGGGCGTCCGGCAGCCTGTGTTAGCAGAGTTGGTGCCTCTCCGGTAATAGACTGGTCATAAAAAACAAATTCAGGAGAGCCAGATCCTGCAGGATGCGGGGGTGAGCTGCCAGATGCTCCTTCTCCGAGGGAAACAATCAATTACATTTCCAAAGCACGGAGCTATGCGGGAGAAGACTGGCAATTTAGATAGGTTTTAAAAGGTCAAATTCACAATTCAGGTAATTTTTAGCAAGCTCTTCAAGCTGGCTCTCGACGCTGATGTTTTGGCCACAGACTTGACTGCCCTTCCAAGCTCTGCTCCACGCAGAGCCCAAGCTAATGCTGAGGGGAGCCTGGGGGCTGGCCCAGACTGCCAGGAGGAAGCTGGAGCCTTGGATAATCCCTGCCACCGACCTGCCACTAGTGCTGGGCCTGGAGCCTGGCCCTCTCCAGAGCTGCAGACAGGCAAGCGTGCTCCAGGGGCAGCCAAACTCTGGAGGGCCCTGTCACAGGCCCTGCTCCATGAAAACAAGGGTGGTCTTTTCTCATTCCTTCCAGAAACTCTCTTCTGCAACACGGGTTGCAACACAAGTTGCTGAATCACAGCCAGAGCCCGACATCTGCCGCATACCCAAAGGGTGTGGGCCTGGAGAGGATGCCGCACCAGTCTCTGAGGGACACGCATCACTCCAGGAGGTTCCCCCTCCTGCCGGCAGCCTTTGCCCTCCTGGGAAGCCGGCAGGTGCCCTCTCTAAGGGTGCTTTCGCCTGCCTCAGAGAGCCCCAACTGATGTCTGCAGGAAGCCTGCTTGCCCCTCAGGGAGCCCTGATTTAACCTGAGAAGGGATCGCAACAAAACCACGTGCATCAGACGTTGAGATGGCGGCCTGGCTGGAGCTGGGGTCCGAGCATGGACAGTGCTGCTGCAGGGTGGGGAGGAAGTCCAGCCATGCGGAGGGCAAGGAGGGATGCCCAATGCATGGAGGACATTCCAGTGAATGCCACTCATCTTCAGCTCTGCCCGCGGAGGGCCGGGAGCAGGGCTACACCTGAGGCAGTGAGACTGCAGCGCACGTCGAACATTCAGACCTCAGTTTCTAAAGACCATGCTCCGTGAAGAAAGCAGCGCCCCCCTGAGAATGCAGATTCCAGGGCTGCAATGACAAAAGAAGCTGGGCCAGAGGCTCTTGTGACAAAGCAAAGGAAATGCTCAAAAGAACAATGGGGACCTGTCTGACAAGGCTTCCACTGGCTGAATCTGGGACAATCTGAACATTAAATCAAAACAGGTAACCACAGATGGTCACCCAATGATGCTGACAGGAGCTTTTCCACCCATGCTGACACAATCAATCAAGAAATAAACGTGGGGAGAAGGGCAAGCTCCTCCTTCCAGTGAACACCACTAATCGACACAGAAGGGACGGTGCTCAGAAAATCCCACAGGTGGTGCACGCCTGTAATCCCAGCTACTTGGGAAGCTGAGGCACGAGAATTGCTTGATAACCCAGGAAGGGGAGGGTGCAGTGAAATGAGATTGTGCCGTTGCACTCCGGCCTGGGCAACAGAGTGAGACTCTGTCTCAAGGGAAAAAAAAAAAAAAAAAAAAGGAAGAGAATCCTATGGGGCAGTCGTCAGCGGGAAATGTCACTCAGAAGACAGGACTGGGCACAAGCACCGGAGGGCAGGAGTGCGATGAGGTACTGGAGGTCCCGGAGTCTCTCTCAGAAACCATCCAGCACAAAGGGGAAAGGAACTGCGCAGTGGCGAAACCTAGCAGCCAGCACCGGATAGAGGACCACAGCTACCCTACTGGTGAGGGGACAAGTGAGCATTATGTGTCGCTTCTGCGATGTGTGCATTCTCATCCAAAACGCCACACCTGGGTCTCACCTCCAAGACACACTGCACAGGCCCCAACAGAGAGACTTCTACCAAACAGCTGACTTGTAATCCTCGAGGTTGTAAAAGTCAAGGGAAGCCTGAGGACCCATTCCCGATGAAAGTGGAGGTATGTAAGGTATGACCAAGGTCCAATTCCTTTTTTCTAATGGACTCATGGGGCTGACTGGAGAAAGCTAAATGGGATCTCCAGATAAAAGGGACAGAAAAACGCTTTGTAATTCTTCTGTAAGTGTTAAAGCTTTTCAAAATTAAAGCTAAAAAACAGAATGCCGGCAGGCGCAAGGATATGAAGTTTGCTTTGCAGAACTGATGTGAGGCTAACATGACTGCCTCCCATGCATAAGGGCACTGGGGCTTTAAACCATGGCCATGTTGGGGCCTGTGAAACAGCTGCCCAGCTCCTGAGGCTGGAGGGGAAGAGTCTGCGGGCAGAGAGACAGGAGGGAGGCCATCGCTCAAAAACCACAGAAGTGATCATGAGATTTGAATAGAGCTAAACAGCACAAATGGGTCCAGACACACGGCTTTAGTAACTCATCATCTAAGCAGAACCTGCCTCATGGCGGTAGGCTCCGCCCCCCCACCCAGACCACCACCGGCTGACGACACCTCAGGAATAACCAAGATCATGCCCTTCCTGAGGACCCTGAAACAGCAAGCCCCTCTGCAGGGTGAGACCAGGCGGTGGCTCAAAACAGTTTGTTAAGAGTCAAAATGACTGTTTGAAACGGGGCCATCAACTCAATGCTGAGAGTTATAAAAGCCCGCCTCTTCCCTTGACACAAACATCACGCCAGCAGCTAACTTATCTCACAAAGCTTTTGAAGTCAGCAATGAATTTATATAAGGTAGGCTGGGTTACAGAATTCAGGTTGTTAAACTCGCTTGTTAAATCTTTTATGAGGAATTTCAGCCACGTGGGAGAAACTTCCAGGAAACCTTGGAGTTGGTTCTCCAGTAAAGGCCAAAAAGGCAGGCTCCATATTCTTCAGGAAGGGGGAGCAGCTTTCCTTAAAGTTTTAAAGCTGTGATTAAACATATTTATCTGGCTAGATCTAAGCAATACTAATTAATGTGAGAATTTAATACACTGAAAAGGGGTCTGGAAAATCAGTAACTTCATCGGTGTTACCTTTGGGATGGCAGGGTGAGTGGGGAAGGGGCAGGGATTCTTTTTACTTGCTGTATTTCTGATTTACGTTAAAAAAAAAAAAATTATGGGCCAGGTGTGGTGGCTCACGCCTGTAATCCCAGCACTTTGGGAGGCAGGGGTAGGCAGATCACCTGAGGTCAGGAGTTCAAGACCAGCCTGGCCAACAAGTGAAACCCCCACCTCTACTAAAAAATACAAAATTACCCTGGTGTTGTGGTGTCCGACTGTAATCCCAGCTACTGGGGAGGCTTAGGCAGGAGAATCCCTTGAACCTAGGAGGCAGAGGTTGCAGTGAACTGAATCACACCATTGCACTCCAGTCTGGGCAAAAAGAGTGAAACTCCATCAAAAAAAAACAAAACAAATAACACCCCCTCCCATCATGAATGCATTACTTGTAAAAATTTTTGAAAAATGAGTAACACATTACCATACAGGTTGTTTTTAAAGGAACTGAGGCTCCATGCATGCAGGCCCTGCTTGCAGAAACAGAAACTTAAGGGGTTCTGAAGCCTCATCTCATGCGAGATCCCCAAACTACGAGCTGAAGAACTGGGGGAAAAATTTAACAGCTGAAAAAGAACTGACTTTAAATGCCCAGTGAAATCTGATTTTCCAACACCAATTGCTTTTCCTCCCAGGAGAACCCCCAGGCTCGACGGGAAGGCAGAGGGGCGGGGCCCACCTGGCTCTGAGTCGGAATTGCCTGCAGATGGCTCGCAGAAGCTTGATGGCATAATAACATTGTTTTTTGATACTGTCCCCAAGGAGGTGCAGGCGGGGGAAGGAACAGGAGGAAAAATAGCATGAGTGGGTGGGGTAGATCCACAGAGATCACCTCGTCCACCTGAGGGGTGGATTCCCATGTCCCAGGGGAGGAGACGGGACAGCAAGTGAACAGGGCATTCAGTCTTTCCCCCAGAAAAGCAAACCCCAAGACTCTCTGCGGCACTATGAGGGTCTCCAGCCCAACAGTCTTCATCTGTCTGATGACTACAAGTCAACTATGGTCTACTGGGGATACCCCCTTGTCCCTGCACTGCTGCAGGGGCGGCAGGTAGGGCAAGGCAAGGCAGGGAGGTGCCGGATGCTCCAGGCCACGTGGGAGCCCTGACTCCTTCTCACCTGTCGAGGCTTGCCCATGGGGTTCCCCTCCCTCACCTAAGATCTTACTTCACTAGGGCAACTGCTTCCCAGGGTGTGGGCTGGCCAACAGGTTTCCACAAATGAAGTGGAATTCGGAGGTGAAGAACTCACTCTATGCAGAGTGGAACCAAAGACATCACTGTCCAAATGATTGGTGCCCTCACACCTCCAGTTACCCTGAAGATCAAGAGCTGAGTGTCTCCTGGGGGCCGCCGTGCTGGAAGGGAGGTGATTTAGGCGGGCCAGGGGAGAAGAATGATTGGCAGCCCCTCGCCTCTCTAGCCTACATTCACAGCCCAACACCTCTTCTCCACACTGGTTTTTGCATGGTTCAGCAAGCATGGTTCAGCAGTGGGCAGTGATGGGGAAGGAATAAAATCAACAAGCAGGTGAAGCTCCCTCATTCCACAGAACACTAGTCCAAGGGCGCAGAGATCCTTAAATAAAGGATGTCAACTGCAGCCTGGACTGCAGGCCATCCAACAGTTCCGCAACATCCGGTCAGCAGATGACAGTGTAACAGCACAGGAGAACCTAACGCAGCCGTGCAAAAGGACGTGGCCACGTCCAAAATCAACACTAGCGGAAAGGGGTATGAAAGCGAGTGTGTGGAGGGGTGACTTCGGAAGAACGCCGGCTTCCTAGGCTATGCATTTCTGTTAACACATGCGTGACTTCAGTAAGCAGACACAACTTGACATCCCGAAGGTTCATGACTGTAAAATGATTTACATGGAATGGATTTCAGTTGGGTAACCGGAGAACTCCAAACCCTCATGTCTCTCCATGTTGGTGCTACAGACAGCTAAGACAGAGGTCACCGGACAATGCCTGTGGTGGCATTTACCCTCAGATCTTCAGGGGTGTCCCCATGGCAGGAGGCCGGGCTCTGAGTGTCCCGCTAAGTAGTAGTGATGGCGTTGTCTGCCCCCTGAACCTCTCTCCTGTACCAGCCTGTGTGAGTCCACACTCCGACCTCCATGCCTGTGCTCGGACCAGACCTCATGTCCAGGGCCTCCAAGCCCTTTAGCCTGCCCTGCTCCACAGTCTGACCCGGGCCCACCCTTCCAGGCCTCCGCAAGCTCCTGTCTTCTGGGAGTTCACAGCATTGCACACGGGCCTCTGCTGGGGCCTCCTGGCTTACTGGTTACTGTGTGTGTGTGCACCATGCATGTGCATGTCTGGGCGACTGCACTGGACTGCCCCAGGACTGCGTGCTGGGCACACAGCTGAAGGGTCAGGAGAATACCCCACCCCTACACCCCCAGTCTGTGCCCAGCCTTGGAAAGAGATGTCATTAACAGAGGCCCCAACAGGGCCCTCAGCAGTCAACCCCTTCCCTTCATTTCAGAGGGATGATCTCTTCAGTCTTCCTCAGGCCACTCTTCTCGCCATGCCATCAGTGTTGCTGATTCTAGACAGCGACACCTGGTGCTGCACTCTGGCAAGCTCTCACCTCACTGACCGAGCCCAAGCCTCAGATCGACTCTAACTGGAGTCAGGCAGGAAGGGCACAGCGGAGGACACGTGGTGCTGAGGGAAACGGTGGCTTTGTAAGCATAATCGCTTCACCATTTGGTAAGTTTGCATATTTTACCTGACTGTGAGGGCGGGAACTGGGTTAAAGAGGACGTTCTTTCTCGCTTGACAGGAGGGCAGTAATTTCCATCTTCTCGATCAGAATCTACGGAAAATGATGAGAAGAGGAGGAGAAAAATCAGGTTGCTTCCGTTTTTACAACAACCGAAGATGGTCAAAGGTGTTAGAGAGCTCCTTACCTTCTCCGCCTTCAGGACTGGAGCCACCAGCTGACCTCTGAAACAAGGAGCACACAGCCGGGGTCAGAGGGCATTAGGCTCACGGCAACCGAGCAACTCGTGGCTCCGTAAAAAATATCCCAACATGCACCGCGGGCAGCTAACTCCCAGAGCCCAGCACCTAAGTCTGAGCCAGGATTTCAGCCTGAAACTCAAAAATCCCCCAATGAACCTCTGCGCCCGGCTTCACAAACGCATGCCAACGAATCCTCTCAGCGGCTGGGAAAGCACCCGCAGCACCCGGATCAGTTTCTTGTTTCTCCACAGGTTACGCTAACTAGCCCGCCACCCCCAAACTCAAACAGAGCTGAACCTCCTCCAAACCCTGTTAATCCTGCCAAGAGCTGAAAAGCGACCCTCTCCACCCTTGAGGGCAGCGGAACTGTGTAAAACGGTCTCGTCACACTGGATAGAGTGGTTTCCCTTCCTTGCCCTGGAACATTCTACTGAGCACAACCCTGTCTCAAGGTGGGCTGTTATTCCCAGAGCAAGCGAGAGCTTGGATGTTTTGGACCAAAGCCCGCTTGTGAAGCGTTTAGAACAGAACCATCAAAGACAACGCCAAGTCACAGGCTGGGGGGAGGGGCCTGAAGAATTCCCTATTCCACAACCTTCAGTTTTAGAGTATGAACAACTAGCAACCAAGACTTAAAGTGGGTTCGTGACCAACCTGACCAACATGGTGAAACCCTGTCTCTACTAAAAAGACAAAAAAAAAGTAGCTGGGCGTGGTGGTGCACGCCTGTAGTCCCAGCTGCAGGCTGAGGCACAAGAATTGCGTGAGCCCAGGAGACAGAGATTGCAGTGAGCTGAGATCATGCCACTGCACTCCAGCCTGAGTGAAACCTCTGTCTAAAAATAAAACAAAAACAAAAACAAAACAAAACAAAACAAAAAACCACACCACTTAAAATGGGCTTGGTGCAGTGAGGCTGAGGCAGAAGGATTTCTTGAGCCCAGGAGTTTGAGACCAGCCTGGGAAACATGGCGAGACCCTGTATTTACAAAAAACCCAATCACACAAAAATCAGCTGGGTATGGGAGTGAATGTTTGCAGCCGCAGCTCCCTAGGAGGCGGAAGCAGGAAGATCACTTGAGCCCGGGAGTCTGAGACTGCAATGAGCTATGTATGATCGTGCCACTGCACTCCAGCCTGAAGGACACATCTCATCTCAAACAAACAAAACCCAAATTTAAAATGAGTAGTGGTGACCCTCTCCCCCAACACAACCCCTCATTTATGTCCCATCTCAGAATTTGGCTACCAGAGGCACAGTGACGAGTGAGTGCCACTCCTCCTGGCATACTCCCCGCAAGAGCAAGCAGAAAAGCCTTTTCTTATTTTCAAAACTGCTCCTTAGAGGTCAAGTTTAGCCAAATGAGGCCCGCCTGCCTTGACGAGCTGCTGGAGCTTACGGGAGATGATGCATGTGAAACTGCTTTGCAGACTGCAGAGAGGTCTGGGAAAGCAAACTGCAATAAATAAGACCGAAGAGCACAGGAGCCGAGGGAGACCCTTCTAAAGTTGGGGCGGCGCATTTTCCCATAAAGGGCCAGATGGTTGGTACTGCTGGCTTTGTGGGCCACATTTGGTCTTTGTCATACATTCTTCTTTGTTTTTGCTTTTATAATCCTTTAAAAAATGTAAACACCATCTTAGCTTATAGGCCCGGGGCTGGAATGTGTGGCAGTGAGAGCCCAGAGAAGGTAGGACATTTACTTGAAGTCACACAGCTCACTCACGACGGTAAGAAAAATCCTAACCTGGACTCTATCCTCCTGCGTGAGCTGACAACATGGGTTTGCGTCAGAAAAGCAAGCCTGGGCGCCTTGCTTGAGGCCTGTCTTCCAAGAAGGCTTTGGAAATGGTCCCAGGGGACTGTGTGAGCGAGGGCTGATTATCACTATCCCCACGAGATGACATCATCAAAATGTGTGGGAAACACAAAATCCTTGTAACACAACACTGAGTTCTATTAGTCACTGGGGCAGCTGTGAAAATACCGGAGCCCAAAACGAAATGCCATCAAGCAGGCTGGCCCTAGAGTCAGCAACAGCAGCAGTCAGGACAAAGGCACGAGGGGTGCAGAGGTCGCTTAGCTCCTGCCGCCTCTTGAAGGCTGGAAGAACTGTCAGCTTATTCCAGCTCTGCCATTTTCTAGGGGTGAAACCGTACCTTGTCCAGGCTTCAGCCTTCTCACCTGGAAAACGGGGATGCTAGTGCCTCCCTCGCAGGGGCATGAGGTGACAGGCAGGGCAGGTAAGATGTTCAGCCTGGTGCCCTGTGCACTGGGAGCAGATGATTACAATGCTCAAGACTCACACCTGATGAAGCCAAACTCGCTTTAGCGCTCAGGGCAGGCTTGAATGAGGAGTCAGGGGTGTGGTGACTCCTGGGTGCAGCTAGGAGGCCAGGGATCTGGACTGGGGGTGACCTTTCTAGAAACGCCAGAGCCTGGGGTTGCATCTGACAGTACTGAGCTGTCACCAGCTTGTCATCCCTGCTCTTGGGTAACATCAGTGGGGTGGGTATAGGCTCCAGCTATCGCTCATCCTCATACTCAGCAAGCAAAGGTGAGAGAAACACAGAGAACCAGCATCTGCCCACCTGGGTTGCCAAAGCCTTCGTTCATGCAGCCCAGCCTGGGCGTCCCATGCCCAGGCCAGCTACTGCCCTCAACCGGCCCTTACATCAGCCTCCTAGCACAGGCAGCTCCGAGAAACGACACCTGGCACAGCCTCCTTTCCCTTGGGATAACTCATGCCCTCCAAGAGCCCTGCAGGCTGGTTTTGGCTTCCAAATGCTCTGTGCAGGTTCCCGTCTGAGGTCAGCCGCCTCTGCACAGCCCAGTCTCCTCGGACGCAGAACTGCTCGCCTCACCTCTGCCTTCCCCAGCCTCACCGGTCCTCCTACCCGTTACTAACAGCAGGCCCAGGTCATCCCCAGACCCAAGTCCTATCCTGTGGCTGTAGGCTTTTCTCTCCCCTTTTAATCCAATGAGCATTTCAACTGTACCAAAATCTTTACACGGTGGCCTCCCTGGTCCTGGGTGATATGTCCCTTCCTGAATGACTTCTGGGACCAGGAGATGGCCACACTCTCCTTGGCCTCTGTAGACGACCTGCTCTCTCATCCAGTGACACCCTCCTTTACTCAGGTGAGAACAAACCCCTTGGTGAGATGACCTCTAGGCCCCTTAGACTCCTCCTCTGTGGCTTATTCTGATCCTGGGAGTCGTGTCACTGGTCCTCACAATAGGAGCCCACTTGGCATTCGTTCGACAAAAAGACACTGCATCCTAGGCCCCCTGAAGGCCATGGAGAAGCTGGAGAAGACCTGAGTCCAGCCTTATGGCGGGGCGCTGGTCCCCGAGCTCCCTTGTGTCTCCTCACCCCTGCATGGGATGTTTCCCCCGCCGCCTCCAAGCCTAACTCTTTGATTCACTGGTTATCTAGGTTAATTTCCACGTGTCAATTTCCTAGTTTCCGTTTTTGATTTACAATTTTATCTCCTTGTGGTTGGAGCACTTACTCTGTATTTCAATCCTTTTGCATTGGAGGTGGGTTCTGTGACCTAACAAACGGTCTCCCATGTAGCACTTTCCATGTGCACTTGAGAACGACGTGCACCCCGCTGTATGGGTGGGGTGTCCTACATGTCTGTTAGGTCTGGTTGGCTGGTAGTGCTGTTCAAGTCCTGTTTCCTCACTGGTCTTGTCTAGATGTTCTATCCATTACTCAAAGTGGGGTACTGCAGTCTCCAACTCTTAGGGCTGACGCGACTTTCTCCCTTCAGTTTTCTCCGTGGTTGCTTTGCATATTTGGGGGCTCTTTTCACACTACACCATGCCTCTCGGGGATCGTGGATGCTACGGATGCTCTCCCCAGAGCAGCATGTCCAGGTCAAGAGTGAGGCTCGAGGCTCCGGAGCAGCCCTGGGAACATTGTGGTGCTCCCAGGTATTCTGGATTCATCCTCCCCTTCACCCATCACCTCCAACCTGTCAGCGAGTCCCGTTAGCTCTAGCCCCCAGAGAACGCACCCTTCCATCCTGCCTTAGTGACCTCCTCAAGCATGGAGTCCCCTCGGCCGCCAGACTCTGGCCATGTGGCCTCCTGTTATCTGAACATGTTGACTGCTTCTGCCTCACTGAGTGCTGCTCCTCCATGGCGTGAGCACCCTCCCTCCAGGTCCTTGCGTGTCTGAGATGCTGTGAGCGCCACCTCTAGGGTAAGCATGCACTTACTCCCTATCCGCACAGCCCCTCATGAGCCCTCTCTGGAGCTACCCTGTTTTGTTCTATCACAGAGGGAAACGATCTAAAGGGTGTCTCCTACAACACAGTTCATCCACCCGACACCCAGGACACCCTGCACAGAAGGCACTTGCTGAGGACTTGCTGCATGGGTGGAGTCTGTGTCCCCCATGATGTCCCCTTCAGTGACCCAGAGAACAGGTGCCTAGGCAGGCAAGATTCAGATGCTGCCTGACCCCTGACCTCAGGAGACCCTCAAATCCGTGCCCTAAATCTCTTCTCTTGGTTCTGGAAAGGCTGGGAAGCCAAGGCCTGGGAAGGACAACACAGGAAGATTCCAACCCCGGGAGAAGCTCTTGCCAGCAACTCTCCACTAAGAGCCAGAGGAGGAAAGCAAGCTAACCCGCTGCCCACCTGAGGCACCGCCTGCACTTTGCCCTTGTCCAGGCCTCCCACACTGTACCTTGCTGGGATGGAGGGCCTCTCCTCTCAGGAGACGTTGGAGCTTGCTGTCCAGCTAGCTCATGCTGTCTTCCCCAAGGCAAACAAAGGTTTGGGGTGCAGGAAGCCCCTCTAAGCCACCCAGCCCCGCACATGGCCAACGTCAGCTTCACAAACATTAAAACGCCACAAACATTTTCCATTTCCCAGACTCGGCAGTCCAGGAGTCTGGACCTGTTTGGTGTCAAGGCAGTCTGGGGCCACCCCTCATCCCAAACAAGTCAGGGGTCCTCAGGGGTTGGTCCTGAACAATGTCTGGGACACACTCGGGGTCAGCCCCCAGAGGTCTGCAGCCAGAACTCAGGAGTATTTTAAGAGCAAGCTCCAGGCCGGGCGCGGTGGCTCACGCCTGTAATCCCAGCACTTTGGGAGGCTTAGGCAGGTAAATCACCTGAGATCAGGGGTTCAAGATCAGCTTGGACAACATAGCAAAACCCCGTCTCTGCTAAAAATACAAAAATTAGCCAGGCGTGGTGGCGCATGCATGCCTGAAATCTCAGCTACTCAGGAGGCTGAGGCAGAAGAATCGCTTGAACCCAGGAGGCGGAGGTTGCAGTGAGCCAAGACTGCGCCACTGTACTCCAGCCTGGGCAAGAGTGAGACTCCGACTCAAAAAAACAAAAACCAAACAAAAGAGCAAGCTCCAAGCACTCGAGCTTACTGGGGAGGAGCGAGGACAGAAGCAGGACACGAGAGCCTCATTTCCCCCCACTCCTCCTCCTCCTCCGCATTTCCCAAACTAGATCCACTGCCTGCGAGGGGCAGGACTTCAGGACGACACCCGGGAATGCTGGGTCAGCACCCATTTCAACACCGTGATGACAACATCCCAGATTAATAATAATGAGAAAAGATGAAGACGCCCTCCACCGACTCTGGCTGCAGGCTGGCCAGAGTGCTGATCACGCGCCTCTGCCGGCAGGGTGGCTGCTGACCGCGCAGCAAGCTCCCATCAGGAGCCACAGGGACCTTGCGGGAAGTAGCTCAATTCTGTGAGGCATGTGAGTCCCTGTTGCTAAGTACAAGACAAGGGGGCACATCCCATCTGGAATGGGAATGCAGGGGTAGGAAGCATTTGTTCTTTGCATAAGGAATTAAACAGTGAAAATCATGGTTATCACATTTATTAAGAATTGCCCTGTCCAAAACACGCGGCTCTTGTGAGACTGCCTGGTGTGGCCTCAAGGAGGACACGGGTGCCAAGGTAGTCCAAGAAAGGGGACAGCGCTTTCTGAAGCCGACCCGATGGATACAAAGATGAACAAGGAGGAAACAGGAAGGAATGGCACTGTCTACCCGGTCCCCTGAGAAAGACCAGAAAGCAAGGCCACCTCAGATAAAGTCCCTCTAGAAAACCATGGCAACCATGTGGTCTACCAGGGTCTCAGTGAGTCTGACAAGTTAGAAAATCTGGCTGGTCATGGCTGGATGCCTGGGATGCAAAAGAAATTGTGGGCCAGTTCAATGCTTTTTATTCTCTGACTGACACAACCAGCTCAGAAATTCTTGTCAAAAGGGCGGGCCCTGAGAAAACCAAGTGAGAGGCGGCTTCCACAGGTCTGAATGCTGAGGGGTGCTGAAGGCCAAATCCTGTGCAGGGGCTGGAAGGTTGGGGGAAGCTGTCTGGCCAGAGGGACTCATTCCAGAACCTTCTTAAGCTCCCTGGTGGGTCTAATAAACATGTCTGAGGCTCAGCAGGGCCTTGGCAGGGAGCTTCAGTCCAGTACAATTCCAGCAGGCTCAGAGTGAATGCCCAGAGCTGCCTGCTTTCTCTGGATCAAACAGAGAACTTAACTGGGATGTGGTTTCGTCTTCTTCAGACTGTCTTCTGAGAGCCAGGGAGTCTGATATATAGAGACTTTTTCCTGGTACTGAGTCTTCCATGGCCAGGGTTCTGACGAGACTGAAAGATGATAAGGGCCCTTTATAAGCAACAGTTCAGCGAGCCACTATTTATCACCAAGAACGCTCAGCTTTACATTCCCCACAAGGGACTGCGGAATAAAGCCAACTAGACGTGACGGATGAGACCTGCCGGGTAACAAGGGGGCGGTTTCCTGAACTCCAGTGTGATACACAGTGAGACCCAAATTTCTTCTGATGCAAACGAAAACAGTCTAAGTTCATCAAAGAAAACCTCAGGCCAAGCAGCAGCTGGGGTTGGGTTCCATCTGACTTGATCTATGGCCTAACTAACCTAAAATAAAGTTTATTTTGCTCTGGGCTCTGAGAAGGCCCGATTAGTAGAGAAAGCCAATTAATGGGAGCCCTCAGCAACCAGCCAGGGTATTCTCTGCAGACAGCCTGGGGGAAGGAGCCCTGGACGGCTCAGAGCTGTCACTAGTGGCTTCTGAGAGTGGGCGTCTGAAAGTTGCGAATGCTAAAACTACAAAGAGCATGTAATAGGCGTGGCCACCAGTGCTATATCGGAACATTTACACAGATCCCCGCAGCCCCCAATCCTGGCTCTCCCACGGTGACTACGAGCTCATCCCAAGGCTCTCTGCCATACAGCTTCACCTTTCACCTGCCAGTGTGGGGGACTGCTCGAATTCTCAGGATCGGAGCCTCAGACCCAAAGTCCCTAAGAATCAGGATGCTGAGATCTACCTTGGCCAGCCAGGCCCCAGAGATGAACACCTGGGCGAGGTGAGGCCCCTCCAGACACTCCAGCACACGCTCTGTGAGAAGTACGCAGGGCACAGAACAGCCTGTGTGCTCTGGAAGAGCACCTGCTGCCACAACGGTTCTGTGATCCGCTTGTCTGTTTGCTACTCTCATTCTAGAACCTGTTGCCTCTGCAGCTGGAGAGTCCTATGTGGGCTACATTTTTCAAACCCAGGCACCCCTGGGGTGGACCCTAAAAACTATCTGTTCCCAGAGAGCTGAAGATGGAAACCTTAGAGTAGCATTTCCCGTGCTCTCAAAGACCAGAGGCGCAGAAACTCACCATACCTGACTCAGGAGAAGTTTCCAGCAGCTGCTCTGCCAACAAAAGAAGGGCGCAGCCACCTCCTAATTCTCGTGATGGCAGCTGTCACGTGCGTTCGTGGGAGGCTGTGCTCCCAGTGCACTGTGGGACAAGTGCCTCCTGGCTGGACTCCTTTCCATGGATCCCATGTCTCGCCACCCCAAACCTACTTCTGCGCCACAAAGGCCACTACTGCCGATTCCCTCCATAGCCTCTGGCAAACGGTAAAGACTGTTGCTTCTTTTTCCATCACACACTGACTCTTCCAAAATGTTAACACAAGACTCCAACCCACCCGTGGCCGAACAGTGTTCCTTGAGTGTCCTGGGGTTTGGTGGCTGTAGCTGAATGTTAATGGTTTCCTTAAAAACGGGGAGACTGGTGTGTTCTAGAAGGAATCACTGAGGTCTGGGGTAAGGTTTGGGACTGTGCCAGGCTGGAAGGCTGCCTGGTGCTCAGGCAGGTAGAGCTGGGTCCCTTCTTTTCTTGTTAAGAGTCCTTTTTCCCTGTCCTGAGAATAGGGGTCTTCTGTCATGAGTTACCTAGAGGATGGAGTTTTCAATCCTGAATGTAGGATAATGTTTACCTTTCCCAATTTATCAAACTTCAAAAACCCAAGACATTTCTTGTTCTTGAGAGTTCACAGTCTTCTCCACCTATAATCTTCAAAAGGCTTCTTAATACAAAGATAAAGGGCTCAGGGGATTCCTTCTGGGTTCAAAGGAAGAGTCTTTTCTTCTTCCTGCTTTGATTGAAGACAATCAGTTCACCGCCTTAACCACAGTCCAAACACAATCAGTCTTGCAGAGCAATCTGTGCTGGAGAGCGCCTCTTCCTAGATATCAAAAGAAGCCTTAGCTTCTTGTGTTTCTAAGATGCTAAACTTCAATGCCCGCATTCAGGGAAACAAGAAAGAAAAATGGAAGGAGGGTGAAGGGGTCAGATCAGGTTTGGAAGGTTCTGCTTCACATGACTGAATTCCTCCTGACCCCTCATGTCTTTTTTGGGAAACAGGATTCACCTCTTGCTGTGGGTATACATTCCCCCAATTTAGAAAAGGCTAAAAAGGGACTTGATCTTCCCTGACTTTTCAGGAGCACACATTAAAGAGAGTTGGAAGAAATCCTTCTCATTTTTTTTTTGAGATGGAGCCTCACTCTGTCACCAAGGCTGGAGTACAGTGGCATGATCTCAGCTCACCACAACCTCCGCCTCCTGGGTTCAGGTGATTCTCCTGCCTCAGCCTCCCGAGTAGCTGGGATTACAGGCATGCGCCACCACGCCCAGCTAATTTTTGTGTTTTTAGTAGAGACGGGGTTTTCACCATGTTGGCCAGGTTGGTCTCAAACTCCTGACCTCAGGTGATCCACGCGTCTCGGCCTCCCAAAGCACTGGGATTACAAGCGTAAGCCGCTACGACCAGCCTCCTTGTCATCTTTTAAGATACCATCAGCCTAGTACAATGAGCTAGGGCCAGGATCTGAGGGACCCAAGGGGAAGGGGGCCGGTCTGGGTTGGCGTCTCCTTGGGCAATAGGAGTGCCAGGTAGGTGTGGACTTACCCCTGCCAGTTCTCGCGGAAAAGGAGGAAGCTGGGCTTCAGGAGCGGGAGGCGGAGGAGTGCTGGCTGAGGCACCAGCAGGGGCAGGAGGTTCTAGGGCATGCTCGCCAGCTGACTCGGGGTGACCCGTGCCATGGTGGGGGGCCTCAGCCTCCCCCCGAGGCTCCTCTCCCGAATCCGACAAGTCTTTTTGCTCTGCAGGGGACTGGGAGCACAAAAGACAATTTTCCTTCAATGTGAATAAAGGCTGCACCAGACAGCAGGGAGGGCGGGCAGGGGTCAGAGGCTGGAGACGGCTCAGCCTGCAGCAGCTCCTGTGCCTGGAAGGACGGTGGGGAGAGCAGGCACTTGCTGCTGGGTTCTGCTCAATAAAACCGGCTCTCACGGCTGACGAAAGGGAAAATGAGAGAGGATTGGGTGCCATGTGACATTGCAAGGAGCTCTGCGGTGTGTGAGAAGCAGGACCCTTGTTTCCAAAACTATAGTCTGCCTGACAAGGAGCTACTCAGCTTCCGGGCCTTGGTGATCAAGGAACACAGATGATCATGCAAAAGATTTAAATTCCTTTAGTATCTCAGAAATACTGAAGTGGGGGAGTTGGCCATCAGCACCATTTCTGTGCTTTAGGAAAGGGGAAAGTGGGGCTGGAACCCTACAGTCAGGGAGAAACCAGGGAGGCGGGGGTCAAGGGCTTCTGTTTCTCACTACAGTTCTTCTGGCACTTTCCACTTGTTCTGCTTACACCCAGGACGCAGAAAGTGCTTTCCCACCTCAGTGAGTGCAGGTGTGGGGTGACACACACACCGAGGGCTGGTTTTTGCATCAGCGGTAGGCGGGTAGTTCAGATGGAGGAGGGGGGCACATCCACAGAGCCCTTGGGCCTAGGATTCTCCCAGGTGCATCCTCAACACCCCGGGCAAGGGCTCATTAGAAAGCTGCCAGGCTGAGAGCGGCCGGCTCTGGAGTCTTCCTCCCCACAGTACAACACCCGGCATCCTTTAAGGTGGTTCTTGGGACTCCGGCAGGGCTTCGATAGGCTGAGAGCTCTGTGGCCGTAACTCCAAGACTCATTTCTTGAGAAACGGGTTACACACCTGGCGTCCTAAAACAGACAGGCTCCAGTCCCCAAACCTCCCTGTTAGCATTGTCCAATGACAGGGAGCCATTTCTCGTACTTGGTGACCTAAACGAGTACAGGGCTGCCCCGTCTCCCCATGGGCGTGGTGGTGTTTCTTCTGAGCGTGGAAGTGGCTGATCTCTTTAGACAGGGCTTGGGCACTACTTAAAAAGTAGGGATCTGGGAGGAGGAAAGGAACTACCGAAAGAAGATGTAAGAGAATGTTCACAAATTCCTAGGAAAGCAAAAGCAATCCTCATGTCTCAAAAGGACGCTGTTGCCTCTCTCTACCCAGGGCAGATCCACAGACCAGCCGCTCTCCAAACCTGCACAGGGCATTGTGGTCGGTCTGGCCGCCCACGTCTGGTGCTACTTTATGGTTAGACACTTAACACCTCACAAGAGAAAAATTAAACCAAGAGCTCTGTGGGGTACTGCCTATCTCTAATTAGAACCACCTGAATTCTTTGCAGCCCCTGCTTTTGAAATGTAAATATTCAAACACCCTCATGTAATTCAAAATGCTAAACAGGAGGACCAAGAAGAAAGTCATAAAGTGGAAATCCTGACATTAAAACAGGATGAAATTCATCATCTTTGGGTAAAAAGAATTGATTAGTACAAGTGTTGAGAAGTATTACATCACTTCCTCTTTCAGTTTAGAAAATTTCTTGGGAGAATTAAGCAATGTTATTCCAGCATTTTCTACCCAGGTCCTAGCATTTCTCCTGGGCAGGAAGAGTAAGCTCTCAAGAACCAAGATGAGGCCTGGGGTTTTCAACATGCCTGGTAAAATCAGACATCAAGATTCTGTCAGCCTTTGACCTCACCGTAAAATTCACATAGCTAGCAAGAACCACATGCACCAGGGCTAAGCCCGTCACCCTAACAGTAAGCCACAAAAATAGGTCTAAACACTCTACAACCACATTTTCAGTTATACTGTACTTTCTGCTAAATAGCCTTTCTGTAACTGCCTTCTGTCATTTTACCAAATGGGCATGATTCTGCTAGCATAACCTCAAGGCCTTCCCGCTTCAGGTTAACAAATGCTCTGGAGAGAGAGGAAATGAAAGAAATGTTTAGTGTTTACAAATAATGGAATAGCCCACATAAGGATATTTACATTCTCTTCACACTAAAAAGAAAAAAGAAAGAACTTTACCTCCATCCAAGGCAGTTAAGAAGGGTTTCATTTTTGCTGGCCCCCAACAATGGTGCATGTAAATGTGCATTTACAGCAGAGCCCTCCCCAGGAAGCCCAGGCATGGGAAGGCGGCAAATAACACTCCTGTGCTGCCGGTCTGGCCACGACTTCACTTTAGGCGCTAGAACTACAACTAAAACCATACACGGCTTTTTCTACCCTGGAACAACAGTAGGATTTGGCAACCTGACCCAAGGCTCAGTGATGCCACCAGCACCCACACGCAGGCCACTGTCCCAACCGGGAGTGTGCTGAAGCGCAATGTGGCACATCAATGGGATCTGAAAACTGCTGTGTGGCTTTGCCACTGAACAAAAACAAAACACTCCTGGGCGAGCAGCTTAAGGCCCTTTCAACTCCAAATCCTTTTTCTCAATCATGATTCGGCAATAAAACCCGAGCATACGGAGCTGTCTCCTTTGAATGGTGAGGGGGAATGGGGGAGAGGAAGGGGCTCTTTTACTTGCACCCCATCAGGTGGTCCGAGATCTCCTTTACTGAAAGGTAAGTCAGCTGGTCCCAAAGCTGATGAGACTTCTTGATCTTTGGGGATCAAGAGGTTGTTAAGGTCACTACAAGTGACATCTGAGGGACAATTAGGACAACTTAAAACACAGACTATAGGCCGGGCGCGGTGGCTCACGCCTGTAATCCCAGCACTTTGGGAGGCCGAGGCGGGTGGATCATGAGGTCAAGAGATCGAGACCATCCTGGTCAACAT
>NW_016107368.1:3649374-3673220 GCF_001604975.1 Cebus imitator | reverse complement strand
ACTATATATTGGAGGATATTACTGAATTAACATTTTTTTAGAAGTAACATGGTAGTAAGGCCACACAGGAGAATGGCCTTATCCCTATGAGACACCCGAGGAATAATTCAGGGGAGGAATGTCACGTGTGCACAATTTCCAGTATCAGAGCTGCAGGCAGCAATGTTAACAGCGATGCCAAATGCAGGATACCCATGTGTTTGTGGTATCATACTGTTCCAAGGATTTGAAATTTTTCAAAACAAAATGTTGAAGCACAAAGCCCGGGGGAGGGAGGGGACGGGACACTGCCTCAGAAAAACATCACAGCAGTTCTAACAGCTCACTCCCAGCTTGGCTTCTAGACAGCAACAAGACAGGGATAGGCCGATCATCTCCACAAGAGAGAATGAAACCAGGAGGACCCTGAAACCCTAATTTATGACAAACACTGCGGCTGCTCCCTGCAGGCCCTGGACCAGAAAGCCACGGAGGAGCAAAGCCAGCCGCCTGCCCTGTATGTTTACTTTCCACCTCACTCCTGAGTGGCAGAAAGGATTCCAGGGCCATGTGGACGCTGTCTTCCGACAGCAAAGCAAATGCCCATGAAGGCTCCTCCCGCCTGTCCTCAGCAGAGGTTTCCCATATGCCTCTTCGGTGATGGTGCCACAGGAGTGCGAGTGACAGAAGTGGACAGCTGAACTCCCAAGGCTGGAGGGCCGCTATTTTATTTTGTTAAGAACTATACTTGACGTTTTAAAAATGCCTTCCTAGCTGGCCTTCTGGTTCAACTCCAACTTGTTTATGTAATTTGCATAGACCCCTTGAAGGCCATACATACAAATTAGCCTGCAAATCACAAAGCAATAGAACCCCCTTACATGTGAAAACAGTACCGACACAGCAGCTAGTGACTTTCAAAGCACTTATATGTATCTGAGCAAATATTACATGTTACTATTCATCTTGCTGGTTGCCCTGAGTCTTCAGATTTAAAGAATTATTGATTACTATTATTTGTTTTAAACCAGGGGTGGCAAACTGTTTTCTGCAAAGAATCAGATACTGAATAACTTTTTTTTTTTTTTTTTTTTGAAATGGAGTTTTGCTCTCGTTGCCCAGGCTGGAGTGCAGTGGCACAGCTCAGTTCACTGCAACCTCCGCCTCCCAGGTTCAAGCGATTCTCCTGCCTCAGCCCCACAAATAGCTGGGATTATAGGCATACACCACCACGCCCAGCTAATTTTGTATTTTTTAGTAGAGACAGAGTTTCTCCACGTTGGTCAGGCTGTCTCGAACTCCTGACCTCAGGTGATCCACCCACCTTAGCCTCCCAAAGTGCTGGGATTACAGGCGTGAGCCACCGAGCCCGGCCAAATTATCTTAAGACTCTGCAGGCCACACAGTCTCTGTCCAAACACTACTGCTGTAGCAGCCATGGGCTACTGCAAAGGGGAGGGCTGTCGCTCTATTCTTGGTGGCTCATGCCCATAACCCTAGCACTTTGGGAGGCTGAGGCAGGAGAACTGACTGAAGCCAGAAGTTCGAGACCAGCCTGGGCAACACAGTGAGACCCTATCTCCAAAAAAATATTTTAAATTAGCCAGGTGTGGTGGTGGTGCCTACAGTCCCAGGTACTCATAAGGCTGAGGCAGGAGACCGCTTGAACCCAGGAGTTCAAGACCGCAGTGAACTATGATCATGCTCCCGTACTCCAGCCTGGGCCAAAGAGTGAGGCTCTGTCTCTCAAAGATAAATAAACACATAAACAAGTAAAATAAGACAATAACAGCAAAAAAAAAAAACAAAACGAAAAACAGGTGGCAGTGCTGTGCCTTAATTTGCTAATCTGTTTTAAAATAAAAACGGTTCAAAAGACGATCATAATAAAATGGAAAATTCTAGAAAATCCTGATTTTACTGAACACCTGAGAAACGACTGTAACATGACCAACAGAGCTCTAACACACCTGCTAGATATAGTGAACCTCAAAGAATCAGTATGTCAGCATGTTCAGCTTTCTTATTCTTTCATTATATAAAGTAACTTCCTTGTAGTTTCAGTAAACAACCTTTCCACTAGTTCCAATCAGTAGTTCACATCTGTTTCCCCGGTCCCTTGCTCGGTCCTGACTCATCCCGGTCACCTGCTCCAGTCAACTGCTTTGACCCCTGCTTACCCGCTCTGACCTGTCTGTAACTGTCCTTCCCACCAAACTACCCACCCCGCAACTCCGGCTCGGACCCCTGCTCCCTTTAAAATAGCCAACTGGAATTAGACTAGACTGCGTGGTCTAACCCTAGCCAACAGGGGAACGACACAGCAGTGGAGGCAACCTCCATCAGGCATAAGTACCCCTTCCCCTCCTTGTCCGGGTGTGTGCTCGCCATTGTTCCATCTGTGAGCTGCACTCTTCTATAGAAGTAAATTGCCTTGATGAGGAAATTTATATTCGAGTGCTACTTCTTTTGTGACACTCAAAATTCTACTTATAACACACCCAACTCCTCAGGCTTTTCTCTAAAATTAGAGGAAACGCACCAGTCCTTTCGAACTGATGGAACCTCCAAAGGACAAATCGTAAAGCCATGTCATTAAGCTGTACTGGTCAGGGCCCAAAGGAGAGGAGATAGCAGATTCAGATTTATCTTGGAAATACCACCCGGAAAACCAAAACAAAACTGGAAGAAAGTTCTCATACATTTCTGGATTCTTCTTCAGCAAAAAAATTAACAATGTAAAAGTTTCACGAATTAAAGTTACAAGCTTAGTAGATAAGCCCAGGCTGACACACAGGTATCCGGGGAGGGGTGTGTTGGGGGAGGTTTAGGACAATAGTTTTCCTCTTCTCCCCAACCCCACAAACAAACACAGCCACCCCCAACAGAACACTTGAACATTGCTTAGGAAAACTGGGCCACACCAAGATCAACTCTGGCTTCGGGACAGGATCTAAGACCAGTAGCTATGGGTCCCAGATCACCAGAAGAGCGGCTTCCAGCCTGGGAGCCAGTCACCTGTGAGGGGACCAAAGTCACAGGAGCACGGAGTTGATGAGATTCTCAAATGCTGTTATTGCCAACAAGATGGAGACATCCTCAAAATGCACCAAATTCAGCGCAACGCTTGGTCACTCTAAAATGTTGGGGTGAATATTAGGTGGGGAGTGCCGTCACTGGGCATCAGTGGGGAGGGACCATATATTATTTCTGGATAAACAGTGGGGGGTCCCCATGCAAACTGGGGAGTCATTGCCACACAGCACCAACTAACTTTCGACGAAACTCTGACCTTTCCACACTGATCTGTCAGAAAGGAAGAGAAGCCAATGGCTTCAAGGTAAACAGCATCCACTGATGTCTTATCATAGAACCCGGCTGCCTCGCCAATCAGACCTTCCACAGGCTGCCAGCTCATCACCATGTATCAGGCGACGTACTTTCAACCACACTGTGACCCAGACACCCCACATCCAAGGAAGAAGCAACCTCACAGAGACAGGGGATAAATATATGATGCAAACAAATGAACAATTACCCTAAATGCATGTATGGCAAGTTGGTTAGAGCCAATAAATCCAGCCTTAGAGGTCTTCTTTCCCCATAACCACCCCTGCTCTCCTCCTTTCTTTCCCTCCCTTCCTCCTTCCTTTCCCCCGCCCTTCCTTCCTCCCTCCCTGCCTTCCTTCCTTCCTGCCTTTGCCCCCTACTGTCCCTCTGCTGTTAGTTTTCCTAAGGTTCAGTGGCATTTCTTAAACACATGGTCAGGAATTTGAAAGAAACTCTCTAACAGTGTTGGAATAAACTGCGCTCTCTGAGCCCTTTCCGCAATAGACCTAACCTCGCTCCACGGTAACCTAAAGCCACCAGACCTTTCCCTCCAAGCTCAACGTGAAGGTGTAAAGACCTCTGCTTAGGTCTCCCCGTCTGTGGGCAGAAGTGGCCTTGGCAACACAACCTGGAAAAGAGACTCTCAGTGAAGAGAGAACAAATTAGAGTAACGAAGTGAAGAGACAACGTACCGGCCCCTTACCTTTTGTCCTTTATCCTTCTGAAACACAAAGACGGGCGGAGCAATGGCAGGCTTTTCTGCAAAAAGAAAAATTAGTTTTTTTCCCCCCAACACTATATGCATACAGTAAACAAAGCTACATTTGTTTGTAATAAGTTAAACATATATCCAGATAAAACTAACAACTCCGGAGAACATCAAATCACTTAGGACAGCGTCTTGAGTTGGACGCCTGGATGCACAGGTGTGTTAGGTGTGTGAAATGCACCCTGAATGATGTGACACGTCCCCTCTGCTGTATGCATTTATTATCAATAAGGAGCTTTCAAGACTCACGGAGAGTGGGCGTGTAAATGGGAGTGGGAGAGCAGTGGAGAGTATGGCAGCTGCTATTTGGCGCCATCAGCTGTGGCCTTGCAGGAATGTGGCACAGAGACACCAGCTTTTTATGTGGCACCTCCTGAGTTGCAAATGTTAAAGACTAACGTAACTTTTTAAAATTTACAGGCCAGAGGGCAACCAAAAAGAGCCACGCTGCTCATGCTCTTTGCAGAGACAGTCCTGCTAGAAGATCTCTAAGTGATCGCCAGTTGGGATGAAGATGTCTGGAGTTGTTACAGGTCTGAGAGTCCATCCTGAAGAGCAGCTGTTGAAGGAAGAAACACTGCCTCAGGGCCTTGGGCCTGCATGCACTTTGATGGACCGTGGGGGTGCTCCCAGGGCCTCTTTCACCACTCCGGGCCCAGAGTGGAGGCCACACAAGAGCAGCTCTGAATCTGGTGTGTGCCTGCTGTGGGCCGTGCACCGGTGCCTCCGCAGTGAGCAGGGTGTGGGCCGAGCCTTGCTTTTGCAGGCCCCCACTTGTGGGGAGCCAGACATTAGTCAGGAAGCATGCACTGTACATGAGCACGATGAAGGCGCTCCGCCTGCCATTGACCTGGTCTGCTCTGGAGTCCAGGGGAGGTCCCGAGAAGAGGGGGCTGTGCTGGGGTCTCAAGAACAACTGGAAGGGAAAGCAGCAGCAGCTCAAAGGCACAGCTCATAGGGTGAAGTGGGGTGGGGGCAGACAGTGGGCATGCTGAGGAGCTGGGGAAATGTAAAAGGCAAGGGGATGCCTGGTATTGGTTTAGGTTGAAAGTGAGCAGTTTGGGGAAGGGACAGTGAGGGTGGCTGTGGGGAGACCAGGTGGGTAGTGACTGAGGTGGAGAGAAAGGGACAGCACCAAAATGACCAAACAGATACCATCCCATTCCTGCAGCAGCAGGACAGACTCTGGTCTTGACCCTGGGCCAACCGTCCACAAGCAGGCAGCCCACTGATGGTGACATTTCCCACATTGTGCTCCCCGAAGCCTCGCCACACTGGGGCCCAATTCACTGGGCACAGCCAAGGCGAACACTGGGGTGGCTGACGTGCGCAGGACCCAGGGACTACAAGGGAGCAGGTGGGGGTCAGAGGGGTCTCCAACCAGACTTTCAGGCTTCCCTCAGCAGACTTCTTGCCAGCACAGCGCACAGGTGCCGCTTGACAAACATGAATGAATGTGCCTATGCCAGGCAATAAATTAAGTCAAAGGAATGCTGGGGGGACTCCAGGACAGAGCAGCAGCTTAGCCACATGGTGTCTGATACCAGGTCCCAGAGGCCTTCCAGTGCTGCCCCTGTACACCACAAGCCCAGCCGTGACCTCTGCATTTGCCTCCGTCAGCTGCCAGGTGACAAGATATACAGGAAGGAGTCAGAGTGTGAGTCAACTCGGCCCTCTCCAACCACATTTTCTTTAGGGAGCTACCCGCTGCTTCTTCCCCTTCCCCCGGTTCAGATGGGGCCAACCTCAGCCCCAGCTCCAGGCCTAACAAGGAGAGTCCCACACGCCTTGGTGAACACATGGCGCATGAACAAGGCCAGGCCTTTCGTTGGAGCTTCTGGGGCTGCGAAATGACCCTGAGGCTGCCAGCAATTGTGCCAGCAATTGCATGTCACTGAGGGGCCTTGGACCAGAGCCAACGAGAGGGAGGCAGAGGGAGGCTATGGAAGGGTACCTGGGGGTCAAGCTCTGAAAGGAGCCACCCACCTCCTGTTCCTGTACCCACCCTTGCCACCATTCAGCCCTCCTCTCCTTCTCTGCCTCTACTCTCACTCCCTAGATCTGGCCTCCAAAGAGCACCCAGAAGCACAGCCATGAAATGTACACTTAAAACTGCAATATCTCCCACAGACTAGAGGCTGAGTGCCTTGAGTCAGGCCACACCCGGCTACTCACCCTCCACCTCCCACCACGGTGGCACTGGAAAGCCTGCTGTCTCTGCACGTCCCATACTTAGGGTGCACTCCTGGACTTCTGCTTGGTTTAGTCCCGCTACCAAGAGCCCGTGGTTCACCTTCTTTTCTGTGGCCAGTGCTTATTCCTGCACGGACACCGTCTCCTTCAGGGAGCTCCCCGTGTGAGAGGTGTGCCCGCCCTCCTGCACTCCCTCCCGAGCAGGCCTTATATCCTGCCACGGGGCGTGCAGAGACCATGGCCACGGCAGCCAAAACAACTGTCCCCGGCCTATCACCCAGCGCACGCCACATAAACACCCTGCAATGAGTGTTTGAACTCAGCCCTCTCTCTTATTCATCTACACAACACCAGCTGCTATGCACTCACAAATATTTACTGAGCCCTCATTCTGTGCAGGGCGCCACCAGAAGAGTGAAGAACAGGAAGCTGAGGGCAGACACTCCAGGGGAAAGCATCTGATCGAAAGAGATGGGTGTGTTTGCACTTGGTGACCAGGCACTGTGGAGCCCTGGCGCTCCCAGAGGGGTTTATTTGTGTGGTGACAGCATCTACCCCTAGGATGTAAGTTCTATAAAGCGGGGCCTGATCTGTTCCGTTCACCTCTGTATTCACAGTGCCAAACACGGAGCCTCACACCTAACAGGCGCTCAACGGGCAGTTAGGGAGTGAATGAAATATCACATGCCACAAGGATTAGGACCCAAGGAGGCATGGTCAGGGTTCTCTAGAGGAACAGAACCATGAGGATACAGCAACAAGAGATGAACATGGCCCATCTTGGCCCATCGGGACCCCTGCTGATGGCAGGTCTGGTGTTCATGACTGACCCAGCCACTGCACTAACATGTAGAAATGAGCTTCAGTCACATCTCCACCCAAAACACAGAGCATCAGTTATTCCTACTGTAATTCTACTCAGACCAAAGGTCGATCAACTGCAAACCGGCACGGCTACTGCAAATGGACAACACACAAGCCCCATTCCAGGCAGGACTGCCCCCTCAACCACCAGAGGCACGGATTGCTGTTTGTAACCATTCCCCATCACCAGGCTGATTCTGGCTATATCAGCGAGGAAGCCGCGTGCATTCAGCTACCTCCAACTCAAGTTTGGAGAACAGACAGGCGACTGGAAGTAGGAAGGCTTCTACAACCTGCTTCAATTCCCAGCCCAGCTTTTCCTTCACAGGTCTAAGGAAAATCACCACTGGAGATTTCTAGAGACCCATCGTAAAGACCTAAAATACTAAAATATGAATCAAATGCAGACTATTTGACCCAGAAACTGTCAACCAAGTGGTTGGGTTTTGTTTATTGTTTTGTCCTATAAAGTGCTCCCTGTTGAAACCTAGTTTGTAAAAAAGCAGTCTGTCTGGAGATTGACTTCACACATCAGTATATCAAGAGATCAGAAAACCAATATAAGGACAGGCACGGTGGCTCATGTTCGTAGTCCCAGCACCGTGGAGACTGATGCGGCAGGATCACTTGAGCCCAGGAGTTAGAGACCTGCCTGGGCAAAACAGTGAGACCCTATGTCTACAAAAAATAAACAAATGAGCCAGGCATGGTGGCACACTCCGGTAGTCCCAGCTACTTGGGAGGCCGAGGTGGGAGGACTGCTTGAGTCAAGGAGTTGGAGGCTGCAGTGAGCCACGATCATGCCACTGCACTCCAGCATGCGTGACAGAGTGAGACCCTGTCTCAAAAAAAGAGAGAAAGAAAAGAAACTAGTTTGATCAGATGCTTCCAAAAGTTATTTGACCAGGGAGTCCCCGCCATTTCCAGGGACACCCATGATAAGGCCTGAATGGTCCTTTCATGGATCACTGTGGACAATGCTGATGTGTGAAGTGGGGGAGACTTAGAGCCTCTCCTCCTTGGATACAAGTCACCTCAAACAACGTGTGAGGTGCTCCGGCCCACCACACACTTCCTCTCTGGCCTCACCATGGCTTTCCAGGGCGCTGCGCACCAAATCCCACATGGCTACTGCTGACTTCAAAACCCTTCTCCCATCCAGCATCCTCCCTGAGACCCTCCTCAGCTCACATGCCCAGAAGGCACCCAGCCTGAGCCCAACAACAGTGATCCTACATGATGATCACAGATCCGAGCTAGGGAGAGTCCAGGAAAATGGCAAGGGGAGATGGCCTGTCCAGAAACCGAAAGGAATGGGCCCCCGCTGGCATCCAGGCCCACAGTGCTGGCTCTCCCTCCCACCCCGCTACCTTCAACCCACTTATGAGGCTCAGATGCAAAATGGGACAGGCCAGCTGGGATCCCCAAAACAGGGCTGGTGTCCTTGTTCTGGTCTTTGCAGCTCCAGCGATGAGCACAGACAGGCTAAGAAGCAAGCCAGCCCCAGCATGGGAAGCTTGGCCATCTCTGTTCTTCCAAACTTCTACCTTATGTTGGGAACCCCTTGGCCCTGCCCCTCAACCTCCACCCAGTCATCCTCGTGTGGTTATGGCTGTCAGGGTGCTCCGGCCCACCCAGTTGAGCCTGGGAACTACTCCCCCAGCTGTACAGAGGATGAACAGATTCAATCCTAATATTCGCTTAGCAATTCCACACATCCCAGCACCCACTGTGC
The DNA here is from genome assembly GCF_001604975.1 of Cebus imitator. Classification (NCBI taxonomy): domain Eukaryota; kingdom Metazoa; phylum Chordata; class Mammalia; order Primates; family Cebidae; genus Cebus; species Cebus imitator. Next base: position 3,664,350 of record NW_016107368.1, on the reverse strand, counting down.
ACCAAGCACTGTGTCAGCCTCTGAAGACATGGCAGTGACACAGGGAGACATGTCTTCGCCTGGCACGCCCATCACACCTTATCTGAACTTTATGACACAGGGGAGGCACAGGAAGCCCTGGGAACATAAAGCTGGGGCTTCCAACCCAGCGAGGCTGTGGAAGGGAGTGAATCAGGGAAGGCTGCTGGGAGAGGGGCTGTGTATGGACAGGACAAACAGCATTTGGCCATGGGACCAGGAACAGGGAAGCACACGACAGCAGAGGGAGGAGTGCTAGAGGAACCAGGTCAGGGTGGCACATGCAGCAGGCCTGGCACTGTGCTAGTGCTTGGGACGTGCCTTGGGGACAGACTGGAAAACCAGCTGGGGCAAGAGGAGGTAAGAAGGGGGCACCTCCACCCTTCCCTGGGGTCTGAGGTCTGCACATTTACACCTGTATGGGCCAGTGTAGAAGCTCCTGGAAGGGAAACTCCAATCAAATTGAAGCAGTTCCTACGACAGCTTTTTTGAAGAGTCAAAGATTGCTGCAGTGAAGGCGGGGGTCCCGATGGAAAGCGGTCTCTTCCCCTGGAGAGATACATACAGGCTTCCTCCTGATCCTAGAGGAACTATTCTTGCAGGGGGCCGTAGGTCTCTGAGGATGTGAGGGGCTTGAGGAGGTGGGCCTTTCCTCTAAAGCAGAAATGACCAATGTGGGACCCAGATGACTTGGGAGTGTGTGTGCAAAGTCCGTAAAACCCTCACCCTGAACCTTGAAGTCACCTCCGTAATTTGGTGGATAGCGTCTTTGTTTAGGGAGAGGGCCCAGATACTACCTCTTCAAAGAGTGAGTAAGGAGGATGGGAGGAGGAGGACGGTTTTCAACAGCCCCACAGGTGAGCGAGTTAAATACCAGGCGCCCCGGTAGCACCTCTACAAGCAGCCTCCAGGGACCAGGACTCAAAGGTTTTACCTGTATCTTTTCTGCCGAGAGACTAACTGGTGGCAAAACCTTGACAACAAAATGACTACTTTCGTGTCTATTTCAGAGGCAGCGAGGAGGGGAGAGGGTGCTGTAGAGCCCCTTGGGACAGGGTGGGTGACAGGGGCTTCCCGGACTGAATGAAAGGAGTGGGGTCTCTGCAGCCTCTGCAAGCAGGGAAAGGAGAAAGCAACGAGCTGGCCTGAACCCAGTGGTGGCCCAGGGAAGAAGAGTGAGTTTCCCAGCCCTCCAGGTGAACAAGGGTGGTAGAATCCTGTTCCACCTCTTAGACTTCTCCTAGCTTCTGCCATGATACGCACAACAATGGCATCCACGAATGGGGTGGATGCAGGAGGGTTTCATATGTGTGGCCAGCATTCTTCCAGCACTTCTTTATGTGTTAGGTTTCATCTGCATCATGTCACTGAATCTTCACAACCACCTTGGGAGGTGGCTTTACACCAACATCCTTTCATAGGAAAGGAAACGGATAATCAGGTCAAGCAACTTGTCCGACGTGGGCCCAGGTCTCCAGGACAGGTGGGCTGACTCTGGAGCCTGGGCCCATGCTCCTGAGCGCCATGCTATGCTATGCTGCTGGCCAAGTAATACAAGTGCAAGAGGGAGGAGCTACCTGGGACTCCAGTTTGCTTCCTCTCACCTTTTCTGTGTAGGCAGGCCTCAGAGCTACAACACATACTCTCCTTCCTTTTGAGAAATGTCAGCAGGAATAAAGGAGCAGTCAGCTGCTACTCTGGATAAGCACCTATGGAAGAGCAGGCGCCAAACTAGGGGGGCTAGTCATGAGTTCCGGGGTCGGTACAAGACTTCCCGCAGCTCATGAGACCACCTGCCTTGGCCGACACCCTGTGTGATTATCTCAATGGCAGATCCCTGATGAGACTGAAATCCTTTAAGTTTGTCAAGACAAGAATCAAACACAGATTCCAAGCCGCACTCTGTCTTCGTCTGTCAAATGTTTGACCCTGAATGCTTTGCGTAACATATTCAGAATCCAAGCTGAGAGCACATGTACTCTCTCCTCTTCCATATAAACTTTCTTTCCTCACTGCTGCGGAGAGAATAATTTATAGAGAACCAAGGGCAGCCCTGCCTTGCAATAAGCTTTGCTTCCCCACCGGGCCATGGCTGCCTCCAGCCGGTCCTGGAGGATCTCCCACTAAAACTAAATAGAAGAAACTATGAAGACCCAAGAAAACACATACAGGATAGAATCTGGAATATCTTTGCTTTTTCTGTTTATTCCCCTCCTGACTGATGACTCCAACACCTGCCAAGAAACTGCCCTCACCTGGAAAGCTACTTAGAACTCCTGACCAAACTGTCAGCAAGGTACTTGTGTAAAATTAGCTTTAATCCTGGGCTGATATGTCTTAATCTTCTTACCTACGAAAAAAATATGGAAAGCAACTCGCCAACACAAATAACAGTCTATTAAAATGTAGCAACTCCTGTAATCTGGTGACACAATCGAAACCCTTCAAGTCATTTATTTTTTCAGAATTATTATAAACAGTTCTGTGCTACAGCATGAAGGTAAATCTGTCACGGATGTGTCAGCTCTGTCCTCCGACTGATTCCCTTCGGTGAGGAATGGAGCTGATCTCAAACACACAGTTGCTAGGCGATGCCTCTGCGGATCTCCGTGTAGAGCATGCTCCGGGTTCTCCAGCCCAGCTAACGGAGGGCGGTGGGAGCCTGGATAACTCAATTTTTTTCTCAATGCGCGAATATATTTCTACAACTTTCAACTGGTCTCATGGAGATTATGGGGATACGCCTTTTGGAGCTGATGATGGCTTACATTTTATGTACTTCCTTCTGGAATGCCCAACATCTTGCCATTACCTTCAACTACTGAACACCACCACTCTAATCTCACCACCAGATACTTACACTTCCAACAACCATGCAGGAGCAACAGGCATTTGTTACAAGGCCTTTACTGGACTCCAGGTAGGTACTTTACATATGTAGTCCCATTTATCACAGCCACATCCCCATGACATCCTCACATCCCACTCTACCCCCATGAGGGCCAAGCCACCTCTCTGAGTCCTGCAGCCAAACCCTTCTATGCCTCCACTCCTGCCCCACCCAGACCGTAAGCCCCTGGGGCAGAACTTGCACTTCTGAACAGAAACCCCATAAAGTCATACAAAGTCAGTAACTCTGCCTACAATTATATGGACAGCTGGCCATGGTGGCTCATGCCTATAATCCCAGCACGTTGGGAGGCTGAGGTATGAGGATCACTCGAGGCCAGGAGTTTGAGACTAGCCCGGGCAACATGGTGAAACTTTGTCTCTATCAAAAATACAAAACTAGCTGGGCCTGGCAGCATGTGCCTGTAATTCCAGCTACTTGGGAGGCTGAGACACAAGCATCACTTGAACCCGGGAGGCAGAGGCTGCAGTGAGCTGAGATCACACCACTGCACTCCAGCCTGAGCGAGACTGAGACTATGTCTCCCCAACCACCCACCCCCCCAAAAAAAGAAAGAAAAAGCTGTATGGAGAAATCGAGGATCCAGATTTAATGGCACTTTTCTGTTCCACCACTAGGTGGTGTGACACCAACACAGCTGAGGTTACACGCAAGTGGCTAAAGAAGGGGAAAGTTCCAGTAGAGACAACGGAAATCCCCTCTCTACACTGAAGTTTACAGGAAGGAAATCCAAAAACTACAGAATTTATGCTGAGGCAGCAGAGCAAAACTGATGATACTGGAGAGCGTGGCCTCTGGTCTTTGCGTGCATTCGAGCCTGCCCTGGCCACTTGTGGTTGGGATACCACGCAAGTCAAAGTACCTCCCAGCACAATATCTTCATTTGCGTAACAGGGCTGGTATTTCACCCCAAGCAGTTTCAGCCAGGATGAAATGAAATTATGCACCTGCCGTGTCTGGGGAAGTGGCTGGCACAAAGGATGATTCCACATTGGCATTGGTAGCATGATTACACTCAGAAGATTGCAAAGCAAATACACTGATGCCACCTAAAGCATGGGCCTTGAATTCAAGGACAGCTGCCAGCCCCCGGCAATGATAAATGCGTCAGAGTCTGACCCCTTTTAAGGGGTAGGATGGTTGGATCCAAGAGCTGCCTGGATGCCTCGGACACTCAAGGCAACCATTCAGGTGCTCGAAATGCCTGAGCCCTTCTGAGGTTGCAGGAAATAGGCAGCATCTGAAGAAGACCGACCTGGCCAGCCTTGTTCTCACCAGCAGGATCTACCAAACACAGAGTTGTGCTAGGCGCGAAGCCTGGGACCGGAGACAGGAAATAAATGGCAGACACGGCCACAGCTCCCTACTGGGAAAAGAGAGAACAAACAAGTACCCGCTGTGTGCAGAGACAACTGGAGAATTTTGGGGCTGGGTGCGAAAATACCACAGGAAGGTGGGAGTCAGTGAGTGAATGGGGAGGGCCTCGCTGAATCGCACACATGAAGGGTGAGTAGGGATGAGCCAGGTGAAGACAGGGGATCCTGGGCAGAGCAAACCCCAAGTCAAAGGTCCTAAGGAAAGGGAAGAGCCTGGAGGCCCATGTGGGAGGGGAGGAGGGCAGCAAGGGCTGGGTGGAGCCCACAGGACGTTAAGCCTTGGAGGCCATGCTGAGGAATCTGGATTTACCCAGTGTAAAGGCTGGGACCCAGGCCCTGGACTCTCAGGACCCAGAGGCCATCACCATCAATGCTGCAAAACATCCTCTCTCCTCTGAGCAGAGGGTAACTGCCTGTTTTCTCAACCTCTCCCGTGGAGAAAGGCAGGCTCTCAAGGACCGTTTTCTCCACTCACGCTCTGCTCTCACAGATGCAACGCAGGAATTAATTCTGGGTAAACAAGTTCCCAAAATTCTCTGTGGCAAACCTGGGGGAGTTTAATTTAGCAAAGGCATTTTAAACCTACTGCAAAAGGCAAGGCCTGCCATCTAAACATGTGCATGGAGTAACTACTACTGTCTCTAGAATTTCCTCCTTCTCTTTGAACGCTGTAAACAGTGACAGTGAAATGCAGTGTCCTGCGAGGGTCGGTTTTCAGGGGAGACTGAGTGCCATTACCACGAGTTTACTGACTCACTGGGAAGGACAAGCACGAGCTCCTAGACTCCACGGCTACAGACAGGCACACCGGCCTACCCAACCCTACCTGCTTCCATGGCCTTGGGCTTCAGACGCTGCGAAATGGTGCAGCCAGGACTAGGGGCACCCCGAAGGTTCTTCCCAGCCCTAACATTGTCAGGTCCTCAGCCTGGATCGGAGACAGTGTTAAAGGTCAAGGAAAAGACTGCTTTTTCTTAACAGGGATATGACGTCCATGAGGCCTACTTAGGTGCCAAAAGGCAGAATGGAAAAGAAGGTTGGGTGGAGGACACTTAAGCTCTAGCTGGCAATTAATTTATTCATGGGTAGGCTCCTCTGATCCTAGGACCAGTGGTTCTCACTCAGGAGTAACTGCATTCCCTGGGGACACTGGTCAAAGTCTGGAGGCATTGCGGCTGTCATGTTTGTGGGGGTGGGGAAGAAACCGTTACAGGAATCTAGCGGATGGAGGCCAGGGGTACTGACCAACATCCTCCAAGGCTCAGAACAGCGCCCTACCACCCAATGCCCTACCAGTCCAAATGTCCAGGGTAAGAAACCCTGCATTAACCTTGGGCAAAAAAAATCGAGTTGGATCTCTAACTCACATTATACACCAAAATAAATCCCCAATAGATTAGACAGCACAAACCAGGGTGACCCCCCCCCCGGCTTCTGGAATTCACCGCCTCTCTCCCTCCTCACTCAGACTGTAGCTTTAAATATGTACAGGATCCTAGGACCTCAGTAGGTTATATAACTATGGAGCACAAAGTTTTCTGGGTGTCAATGAAATCTTGTAACCCAATGGTTCTCAACTGGGGGCAATTCTGCTACTAAGGGGACACTGGCCAGTGTCTGCAGACCTTTTATCTTGTCACGAGTGGGAGTGGATGGGTGGGATGACAGGGTGCTATTGGCTCCATGACTAGAGGCTAGAGGGGCTGCCCAACATCCTACAATGTACAAGGTGGCCACCACCAGCCCCGATGTCAACAATACTGCGGTGGAAAAACCCTGGTATGACTCACAGGGTGCTTTCTCTCTACTCAGGCACCCACTTAGGAGAATCACAGCTGGCAGTAACTGACATGTGCCTCCACATTCCAGTGGGTCAATTACCAGAAGCATATTCTCTCTCACACCACAATCCTCAGACTTGCTTATCATCATTCCCATTTTACAGATGCAGGAGCTAAGGTCAGACAACTTGCCAAAGGTTCTGGGGCAGGAGGCAAGACACAAACCAAGGACGGCCAATCCAGAGGCTCCCCGCCATGCCACAAGTTGCCAACAGGAACGTGCTGGTCGGCCCCGGTTTAGAATTCAGTGTTGGCCGGACAGCAGAGAAGCCCTCACTGGACACTGAGGCTTTGCTAGCACACGCCAGTGGTTCTCAAACTTTCTGGTCTCGGGACTCCTGTCCACGCCTGTCAATGACTCAACATCCCTGAGAGCTTTTGTAAATTGTGGGATGTAGCCACTATTGATACCGCGTTAGAAATGAAACCCAAGAAAATTTCAAAATATTTATTTAAGATCATAATAAACTCCAGAAAGGTTTATCTAAATAACACATTTTTATGAAAAATAAGTATTTCAAAAAGAAAAACATCAGTGAGAAGAGTAGCATTATTTTACACTTTGACACATCTCTTTAACGACTGGCTTGATAGAACATAGATGAATTATTATTATTATTTTTTTTTAAAGAGAGCAGACCTTGCTATGTTGCCCAGCCTGGCTTTGAATTCCTGGGTTCAAGAGATCCTTCCACCTCAGCCTCCTGAGTACCTGGGACTACAAGTGTGTGCCACTGTGCCCGGCTTGAATTCTCTTATCTGCTTCTGTAGTTCATCTGTTGGTATATCACACATCCAATAACCTCAGGAAAAAACTCCACTGTCTATTTTCAAGTGAACGAGAATGAAAAAAGGGTAAATAATGTCTTTGTGTTGTTATGAAATAGTTTTGAACTTGCAGTCCCCTTGAAAAGGTCTTGAGGATGGCAGGGGCCCCCGGAGCATCTTTGAGAACCACTGCCACGTGCTATCTCTGAGTTCTAGCATTCCAAGGACACTAAATCCCAAATTAATTACAGACCATGAGGTGCTTTGTGCTAAGGAGCACTCTAAGGGAAGAGAATGCAGAGTCTAGGAGGGGGCATAACAGGGTTGAAACCCAAATACCAACCAACGTCACAGGCACTGGATGAGAAGGAAGTGGGCTAGGCCCCAAGCAACATGGCGGAGGCCACAGTATCCAATTTAATCTATCCACAGGCAGCAGCCGTTCCTTAGCCCTGACAAGTCACTGCTGTGCAAGAATGCAGGCCAAGGGTGGTTGCTGTTTTTCTGACAGATATCAGAAATACGACTTTTTCCCCCTTTGAAATCTCAGAATTTTAAGTGTTGGCTCCTAATTACAAACAAAAACCTAAATGGACCAAATTAAATATGTCTGCTTGCCCTTCAAGCAAGCTTGCAACTTCTGCCTGTGGTTTTCAACTCTGGCTTCATGTTGTTAAACATCTGTGAGGCTCTCTAAAACCACAGACACCCTGAAACTCCTGGAACCATCTCCAATGGTGCGGCTCAGGCAGCAGTTTCATCCCGACAACCTCCTTAAACAACTGAGAAGCCCATCCAGGGCTGGGATCCACAGCCAGTGCTATGTAGCAGTTCCAAGTGCCAAGACTATGGAGGAGGAAGCAAACTGTGGCCATGTGGAAGGTGGTGGTGGGAAGCTTTACCCTGAGGTCTCAGGCCATGTTATTCTCTACTGTGTCAGACAGAGTCAAACAGAACATCACTCCACCAAGACCCCTTAAAGCAAAGGAAACACCACCTCTAGACCCTGAATAGATAATGAAGCAAGCCCAGCTGCCTCATGATTGCTTCAAAGTACCATGGAGAGCTACCAATGCCCAGCCAAGCCAATACCAGCCAGCTCTGCAGTTCTTGCAGTTCTCTGGTAAGTTTCCGTGAATGCCACTCTCTTCTCGGATTCCCCAAATGCATCTCACCTTTCCCCAAATGGCCCTCCATCTCCCACTACACCCGGGCCTATTTGCTGTCTGAACTCACTTAGGAGGCCATTATTCAACCCCCCTTCTCCCCCCAGACACTGTGCCTCCTCCAAATGCCACTTGAAGTTCACCCCCTTCCTGGTGCCTCTGCTCACTCCAACCACCTCAGAGACGGTGCGCACACCAGACCCAGACTGACCCTAACGCCCAATGAATGTACAAGGGTGCCGGGAAAATCCCATTTTCTGGCAAATGGAGAGGCAGGCTGAAGATTTGTTTGAAACGTTTTGCAGAAGCCCAGTGAGGGCTTTTCTGTCCATACACAGGATTCTGGGCAAAATGCAAAGTCTCTTCAAAGCGTATACAGATTTTGCAGCCTGGACACCCCTCAGGTACCACCAGGCCCCTTCTGCTACAGATACAGGAGGCACAGCTGAGGTGAAAGCACACATTCTGCCTTCAGGAAAAATCCCAGAGTTAGTTTTTATCATCAATTCATGAGAATTTTCCAAAAGCTGATTAGGATAAGGTTCCACCTATTTCAGTTCTACCAAACCAATAAAAAATAATTGCATCTCATCCTCTCAAGGGCTAGGTTTTAAGTCAACACGGTGCAAGCCAAGAAAAGCCAAACGATCCTTGAAATCTCTCAACTCTTACCTGGTCAGGCTTTTAAATCAGTGGTTCTCAACTGGAAGCAATTCTGCCCCCTCCAGGGGACACGCAGTATCTGGAGACATTTCAGTTGTCACTACTGGTGGGTGTGAGGAGGGGGTGTGCTATTAGCATCTGGTGGGGCAGAGGCCAGGGATCCTAATGAAGATCTTGGATCCTACAGTGCACAGGGCAGCCGCCCACGACAGAGAATTACTTGGCCCCAGATGTCTGTAGTGCTGAGGCTGGGATCACTAAGTGACAGGTAGAACAGAACTTAGGCGGACCCATAGCCCAGGCCCTGCTGTTCTCGCGCCAGGGGCTCATCCCAGGGCCAACTCTGAGTGGACAAGTTCACCCACACGATGGAGACTCTTTGCTGAGCCCTTAAGCTGAATGTGTCTGGAGCAAAGTGTACTGTAGTAGAAACAGCGACCTAAGTGTTTATCACTATTTGTGAAGATTGGTGCTAAATAATGGATGTGTATTAACTCCTCCAGTGCTCACAGCAACTGAGAGGTGGGTATGGTTATCATTATTCCCATTTTATTGGTGTGGACACTGGGGCTCAAAGAGGTTAAGAAATTTGCCCCAGATTACTCAGAGTGGACAGCAGAGTCAAACACAAATCCAGGGCCGGACACGGTGGCTCACGCCTGTCATCCCGGCACTCTGGGAGGCCGAGGTGGGCGGATCATGAGGTCAAGAGATTGAGACCACCCTGGCCAACATGGTGAAACCCCATCTCTACTAAAAATTCAAAAATTAGCCAGGTGTGTTGGTGGACACCTGCAGTCCCAGCTACTCGGGAGGCTGAGGCAGGAGAATCACTTGAACCCAGGAGGCAGAGGTTGCAGTGAGCCAAGACTGCGCCACTGCACTCCAGCCTGGCAACAGAGAGAGACTCTGTCTCAAAAAAAAAAAGAAAACACACACACACACACACACACACAAACACAGTACTTGATGAGGACCGAAGCCTGTGTACCCACCATTAATACCGGTGAGTCTGTCACCTGGGGGTGATTCTGCAACCCCCCATCCCCACTCCCCAGGGCTATGTTAGCAGACATTTTTTTTTGTCATGATGACCCCAGGGGTGAGGAGAAGGCGTGCGCTACTGGCATCTGGTGACTACCTTCAAGGATGCCACTGTGCTGCTAAACATCCTACAGTGCACAGGACAGTCCCCCTCCCCGCAACAGAGAACGATCAAAATGTCAACTGCACCGAACAAAGGTGAGAGCCCTGCTTCACACTGTCTCCCGGGTTTCCACCGACATGTCCACAGGCCAACAGGGCCTTTCATGTCAGGATCTAGAATCCAAGATTCCCTGGAGTTCAAATGCGCTTTGCTCACCCTCTTCCCAGTCTTCTTTCCCTCTGCCAGGAACAAAACTCTGCCTTCAAATCCTGATGTCGGCCTACAATGCAGAATAACTCCAGGGACAGGATGAGTAACAAGTCTGGGAGACATCAATGGTGAAATGCCAAGCACGGACACTTACCCCTGGACACAAGGGTGAAACATGCACACACACTGTCAGAGGAATAGCACTCAGGTGGACTTTAAAAGTCATGGACCACAAGACTACCAAGGAAGGGCTGTGAAAGTTGCTGTCACCATCCATGAGGCGATCTCCATGGTGACAAAGGCCAACGAGATGCTTTACACAACTGAAAACATTTCCTTGTACAAAACCAGAGACATGTACCCTCTCCTACTCAAACCAGCAGGTCTCAACCCTGGCTATGCATGAGAATCCCTGTGCTGCTACCTGTACAGAGGCCCAGGACCCACCCAACATCACAGAGAATTGGAATCTCTGTGATGTTCAGGAAATTTCCCTAGGTGATACTGATGCCCAGCTGGAGTGGACAGCTGCTGCTCAGCCTGACACAGAGGTGGGATGGGCTCAGAGAAGACAGACAGCAAGTGGGTGGAGGAGGGACTTGGTGTGAGGGGGAGCAACTTAGGATCTCAGTCTGGCAAGGCAGAAGCCAAGAGGGCATCTGACTGGAGCTTAAACAGCAAGAGCAAACACATGACCATGGGGCGGTCCCTAAAGCTTCAAAAAGCACAGGCAAGGGGGTCCCACTTCACAGTTAATAAGAAATTAAACATCCTTGCAGGCTGTACAAGCCCAAACCAGACATGGAGTGTTCAAGAAACACACAATGACTGATTAAAGGACGGCAGGGATATCTGAGGCACAAATTCCACTAAGGTTTGATATCCTGAGGACAGCTATCCCAGAACTAGTGTCAGAGGCAACATGCTAGGTGAGTGTGATACTTACAAGGGAAAAAAGTGAAGTTCAAAACATTCCATTTCTCTCTTTGGCCCTTACCAATTCAACTATACCATTTACAAGCAACAACTCACGGGTACAACATATGCTGGAAATAGTATCCCCTGGAAAAGGGCAACCCATAATTTCCCCTTTGTGCTCAAATGTATTACTCACAACAGGGTCCTCAATGGTAAATTCATTCATTCAACCAGTATTTCTTGGATACCTACTCTGGGCCAGGCACCATCCTAGTTGCAAGGGATCAATCAGTGATCATGACATAAAAATCCCTGACCTCATGGAGCTTACATGGGGCAAACATGCTAGTAACATCTAGCATGCCAGATTGTAAGAGCTCTGCAGGAAAATCAAGCTGGGTGAACGGAATAGAGAACATGGATATAATTTGAAATAGGTGGCCAGAGAAGCTGTCATTAATAAAGGAACATTTGAGTAAAAACCAGAAGTGAGCCATGGGGGTATTGGGGGAAAACTGTTTCAGTTAGAGGAATCAGCAGGAGAAAAGGCTAAAAGTGGGGAGTGTATGAAACATTCCAAGAGAACTGAAAAGCCAGAGTAGTTACGGTAGAGCGAGTCAAACAGAGAATGGTGAGAGAGGAGGACAGGGAGGTACTGGGGCCACTATGGGTTAAGAAATTTTCAGATTGGTAGGGGTAAAGGGAATGGGGGGCCCAAGCATTGGCCGTGTTGGTAGGGAGAAGTGGTCACCCTTTGGAAATAATTTTAAATCAAGCAGAGAATGGCGAGAGAGGACAGAGAGGTACTGGGGGTCACTATGGGTTGAGAAGTTTTCAGATGAGTAGAGGTGGAGGGAAAGGGGTGCTCAAGCACTGACAGCGTTGGTAGGGGAGAAGTGATCAGCCTTTGTAAATAATTTTAAGTCAAGCAGAGAATGGCAAGAGAGAGGGACCTCTCTAGGTATTGGGGGCCACTAAGGTTGAGAAGTTTTCAGATGGGCAAGGGTGGAGAGAAAGGGGGGCCCAAGCACTGACAGTGTGATGGGGAGAAATGGTCACCCTCTGGACATAATTTTAAGGTAGAAAAGACAGGATTTGCTGTGGAGTATGAGAAAGAGGGAAACCAGGGGTGACTTCAAGGTTTGGGGCCTGAGGAATTCAAAGAATGGACCTTCCTAACTACAATGGGAGAAACACTGTGGGCTGGGCAGGTGTGATGGGGAGATAAGGATTTTGTTTTGGAAATGCTCTAAGATGTGCCTATGACACATCCAAATGGAGATGTTAAAAGATGATGACGGACATGAGTCCTGAGTTCAAGAAACTACATGGGCTCAGGATGTAAATACATAAAATATGTCCTACTGATTCCCATCTATCCAGTCCCCGTGTAACTGGATCTCATGAGTTGGAATGCTGCAACCCTCCACGGGCTCCTTTAAAGATATAGCAGCTGGGTGGGGTGCAACGCTGGGTAGCCTGTAATCCCAGCACTTTGGAAGGCCAAGGTGGGAGGATCACGAGGTCAGGAGATAGAGACCAACCTGGTCAACACAGTGAAACCCCGTCTCTACTAAAAATACAAAAATTAGCTGGGTGTGGTGGTGCGCTGGCTGTGGTAATCCCAGGTACTCCAGAGGCTGAGGCAGGAGAAGAACAGCTTGAAGCCGGGAGGTGGAGGTTACAGTGAGCTGAGATTGTGCCACTACACTCCAGCCTGGGCGACAAAGCAAGACTCCGTCTCAAAAAAACAAAGAGAGATGTAGCATAAAATGGCCAAGAATCAGGGAGACCACCTGTGCTGCTACCTGTACAGACGCCCAGGGCCTGCCCCCAACACCACACAGAATCGGAATATGCAGGGACTGAGCACCCGTGGTCTGGCATATGAAGCCAGGCCACCTTGGTTCACAGCCCTGCTCCTTCCCAGCTGTGTGACATGCCTTGGATAAGCGACTTAACTATTTCAACTCACTTTCCTTACCCAGTGAATGGGGATAGTAGTATCTATACTTCATACCAGGGAAAACCGTATGTCAAGACTTTGCACCATAACTGGTACTACCCCAAATGCTCCACGAGACCGAGCACTTCCTATCATCATTCATTCGTTAGTGCAATTAGGTATGGAAAACCCTCCAGTCACAGGGAGCACCGGATGGGGAAATCAGGGCCAGACAGGTAGAGAGTTTGCCTGCATTTGTGCAAACTATAAAAGGGGGAAGCTAAAAATAGCCCTCAGAAGTCCTGAAGCTACAGCGATGGCAACACGACTGTGGATGGAAGCAGACATCAGTCTTACGGTGCCTTCTCTGCGGGATCTGGAAGTGTAACCTTGTCAAAAATACTCAGGCGGGCTGTCAGCGCTCCACAGAGGAGGGAATCGCACGGTCGGTCTCTGTCTGGAAGTGCAGCAAAAAGGGCCAAAAAGCAGCCAGGGCTTTCGGCGGCCCAGACACTGAGGTGGGCCCTAAATGAGGGGGAGACGAGGCGCCCCGAAGGATCCGGGGGGAACTGGCGGGAAGTAGGGGCCGAGTTCGGGTCAGGGATGAAAGCCGCCTGGGCTTCCTCTGTCTGCGGCGTGGGGCTGGCCCGCGGAGGACGCTGGCCTCACGGGCTTAGAAGATGGGCAGCCAGGCCGGGGAAGGGGAGATGCCGGATGGCCGGGGACGAGGGGGCGGGGAGGGAGCGTGGCGCGCTCCGGGCCACGACCAGGCCCCAAGGTCTATTTACATCCGTGGCGAGGCACTGGGGCCGCGCCTCCCGCCCCCTTCAGCCCCAAGCCTGGCTACGTCGCGGAGGCGCCTAAGGGCCGCGACCCCAGCGGCCTCCCGGCTCCTCTAGCCAGACGACAGCAGGGGCCGGGGCTGCCGGGAGTCAAGGGCCGGGCCGGTGAGCCCGGCCTGAGGGGACGCAATGGGGGGCGGCTGCGGGGCCCGCCAGGACGCAAGCCTGCACCTGACGGGACCCTCGCACTTAGCGGTGCTCTGCACACAGGCTTGTGGCCCCTGGTCCTCCCGCCGCCCGTTCCCCGGCCGTCAGCCGGTCCCCGATGGCGCCTCCCCTACCTTCGTTCGCCAGGTCCGCCATTTTACTTCCTTAAGCCCTCCCACAAGGCCCCGCGTCGGCCCAGGCTCGCCTGCTTTCTGCCAGAAATTCCCGCGCGTGCGCGCTTAATAAGCCGACTCCGTGTGAGACTGCCAGCTCGCGCCTGCGCGCTGAGCGCCGCGCGGAGGCGAGTTGCCCTGCCGAGCCGCTCTCCCAGTAAGCGCCTGCGCACGAGCCGATTCCGCCTCCTTTTCCCGCCGACGGAGGGGGGAGGGGGCGGGGCCCGACGGGGCGCATGCGCAGTGGCAGCGTTCGCATGGCCGGCGCGGCGACGGCGGCTAAGGTTTAGGAAGGCGGTGCGGCGAGACGGGTCTTGACGCTCTAGTTTTCCCGCTCGTTTTCCGGGGATCCCCGCTGTGGGACAGTCAGCAGTTCAGGGTGCCGCAGCCGAGGCCTTCCTCCAGATAAATCCCCGGGGCTGCGGGGGCTTCCCCCACGCGCGGGCGGCAGGGCGAGTTACGTCCTGCCTCAGCTTCCCCCTCTCAGGAGCCGGTACCGTCAGCAAACGCCTTCCTGAGGCCACCGGTGAAGTGGCGGGAGGTCGCGGGGTGCTTGGGATTCGGGGGGATCAGAGCTCATCGGTGAGAACGGGGGTTGTGAGCAGGTGCGAGGAGGGGGCGCAGCCCCGAGACCCAGGTGCTGGCGGGGGGACCCGACGCGAGGGACTCGACCCTCAAAGCCGCGAGAGTCAACTTCAGAAACTCACAGGAGGGTACTGGACCCCGCGGGCGTCCAGGTTCCCCATCTGTGAAATTGGACCGTCAGCCTCACTCACAAGGCTCATAGGAGGGTACTGGGCCCCAGGGGCCTCCTGTTCCCCATCTGTGAAATGGGACCGTCAGCCTCACTC
>NW_016107368.1:3645679-3647687 GCF_001604975.1 Cebus imitator | reverse complement strand
TCATAGGAGGGTTCTGGGCCCCAGGGGCCTCCAGGTTCCCCATCTGTGAAATGAGACCGTCAGCCTCACAAGGCTCATGGGAGGGTATCGGACCCCGTGGGCCTCAAGGTTCTCTCTGTGAAATGGGACAGTCAGCCTCATTCACAAGGCTTATGTGAGGGTACTGGACACCCTGGAGTTGTTCTCTACTCACCTGCTATGAATCTCTCAGCAAATCCTTTGGACTTGGCCTTGCCTCCAAAATACAGCCCATGTCCACCCATGCTCAGCAGTGACATCGTCCACATCTGTCTCCTGGAATACAGGACAGCCGCCTCTCTGCCATCCTTTGCTGCATTCTTTTGAAGCTCCAGGCTCTGTTCTGCACATGGCCGCAGGCTGAGGAGCCTTTTAAAAATAAAATCAGCCAGACACTATGGCTCACGCCTGTAATCCCAACACTGTGGCAGGCCAAGGTGGGAGGATCACTTGAGCTCAGTTCAAAACCAGCCTGGGCAACATAGCAAGACTCCATCTCTACAAAAACATAAAAATTGTCATGGTGCAAGCCTGCAGTCCCAGCTACTTGGGAGGCTGAGGCAGGAGGATCACTTGAGCCCAGGAGGTTGAGGCTGCAGTGAGCCGTGACAGTGCCACTGCCACCAGCCTAGGGACAGAGCAGGAACCCCCCCCCAAATATATATACACACACATACAAATGCTTAAAGCATTTACTGTTTGGGTCTTTACAGAAAAAGTATGTATGTGGGTATAAATAGACTAAAAATACAAATAGCAAGGCCACTCAATGCATCCAGAGGGCTCTCAGCTGAACTTGGACTATTCGAAATCTTATATTCAGGCTTATGAAGCCCCCCTGAACTTGGCTCCCATGCCCTGCTTTGTTCCCCCTTGCTCATTGCTGTTCAGCCACATGGATCTTTCCATCCTTGGAGCACAAGCTCATTCCAACCTAACTGCCTGTGCACTTCCTGCTCTCTCTGCTTGAGATCTTGTATTTCAGGTCTTACCTAGGTTTGAGTCCCAGCTCTGCACCTTTCTGGGTATGATCTAAAAGAGAGTGAGGAGTACTACAGCCTGTGGGCCAGATCTGGTCTACGAGCTAAAAATGGTTTCTTCTGCCCGGCGCGATGGCCTACGCCTGTAATCCCAGGACTTTGGGAGGCTAAGGTGGGTGAATCACAAAGTCAGGAGATCGATCCAGACCATCCTGGCCAACATAGTGAAACCACCCCCCAACCCCTGTCTCTACCAAGAAAAATGCAAAAAATTAGCCGGGCATGGTGACACGTGCCTCTAGTCCCAGCTGCTTCAGAGGCTGAGACAGGAGAATTGTTTGAACCCAAGAGGCAGAGGTTGCAGTGAGCCGAGATCACGTCACTGCACTGCACTCCAGCCTGCCGACAGAGCAAGACTCTCTCTCAAAAAAAAAAAAAAGTTCCTTTCCCTACTTCCTCTCCCTGCCCCCCCTTGTCCCCTCCTTTCCCTTGTTCCCTCCCTTCCCTTTCTTTTATTTATTTATTTCAGAGTCTTGCTCTGTTGCCCACACTGGAGTGCAGTGGCACAATATCAACTCACTGCAACCTCCGCCTCCCAGGTTCAAGTGAGTGTTCTGCCTTAGCCTCCGGAATAGCTGGGATTACAGCTGTGTGCCACTACAGCTAATTTCTGAGTTTTTCAGAGACAGGGTTTCACCATGTTGGCCAGGCTGCTCTCGAACTCCTGACCTCAGGTGCTCTGCCCACCTTGACCTCTCAAAGTGCTGGGATTACAGGCATGAGCCACAGTGCCCGCCAATTTTTTTTTTTTTTTTTTCACATTTTTAGCTGGTTGGGGAAAAATAGCAAAAGAAGAATATCTCCTGATGTGAAAATGGTGTGAAGTTTAAATTTCAGTGTCTGGAAATAAAGTTTTATTTGAAAACAGCCATGCTTACTCATTTTATATGTTGTCTCTGGCTACTTTTGAGCTATGACATTAGAGCTGATTTTTTTTTTTTTTTTTTTTT
>NW_016107368.1:3638544-3643889 GCF_001604975.1 Cebus imitator | reverse complement strand
CCCTGTCTCTACCAAAAAAAAAAAAAAATACAAAATTAGCTGGGTGTGGTGGTGCACACCTGTAAAATCCCAGGTACTTGGGAAGCTGAGGCAGGAGAACTGCTTGAACCTGGGATGCCGAGGTTGCAGTAAGCTGAGATCGTGCCATTGCATTCCAGCCTGGGCAACAAGAGTGAAACTCTGTCTCGGAAAAAAAGAAAAAAGAAGTACACAATCTGGCCAGGAGTGGTGGCTCACACCTGTAATCCATCACTTTGGGAGGCTGAGGTGGGCAGATCACTTGAGCCTAGGCATTCAAGACCAGCCTGGGCAACATGGTGAGACCCTGTCTCTGCAAAAAAGCCAGGTGTGGTGGTGTTCACCTATAGTCCCAGCTACTCAAGAGGCTGAGGTGGGAGGATTGCTTGAGCCCAGGAGTTGGAGGCTACAGTGAAGTAGGATGGCACTACTACACTCCAGGCTGGGCTACAGAGTGAGACCTTGTCTCTAAAGAAAACAGTTAATTAAAAACTTCACACTTGTAATCCCAGCACTTTGGGAGGCCTAGGTAGGCAATCACTTGAGCCCAGGAGTTCGAGACCAGCCTGCGTGGGCAACATGGCAAAACTCTGACTCTGCCAAAAATACAAAATATTAGCCAGGCGTGGTGGCACGCACTTGTAGTCCCAGCTACTCAGGAGGCTGAGGTGGGAGGACTGCTTGAGCCTGGGAGGTAGAGGTTGCAGTGAGCCATGACTGAGCCACTATACTGCAGCCTTGGTGACAGAGTGAGACCCTGTCTCAAAAAAAAGACAAAATCTCCTAGGCCCCAGCCCACACTTGAATCAGATTCTGCATTTTAACAAGATACGGAGGGGCTTCCTATGCTTCCTACGTACACTAAAATCTTGAGAAGCATGTTTTTTTGTTTTGTTTTCTTTTCAGACAGGGTCTCACTCTATTGCCCAGGCCGGAATGCAGTGGCAAGATCTCCGCTCACTGCCACCTCCGCCTCCTGGGTTCAAGCAGTTTTCATGCCTCAGCATCCCAAGTAGCTGGGACTACAGGTATGAGTTATCACACCCAGCTAATTTTTGTATTTTTTGGTAGTTTGAGACCAAAATGTTTTGCCATGTTGCCCAGGATGGTCTCAAACTCTTGACCTCAAGTGATCTGCCCACCTTGCCCTTCCAAAGTACTGAGATTACAGGCATGAGCCACTGCTCCCAGCCAGATGCATGTTTTTCATATGGGAGATATACATGTCTGTGTGTGTGTGTGTGTGTGTGTGTGTGTGTGTGTACATTTTTTATTTTTTTTTTGAGATGGAGTCTCACTCTGTTGTCTAGGCTGCTGTCCAATGGCATGATCTTGGCTCACTGCAACCTCTGCCTCCTGGGTTCAAGTGATTCTTCCGCCTCAGCCTTCCTAGTAGCTGGGATTACAGGCACCCGCCGTCATACCTGAGCTAATTTTTAAATTTTTAGTAGAGACTGGGGTTTCACCATGTTGGCCAGGCTGGTCTTGAACTCCTGACCTCGTGATCCACCTGCCTTGGCCTCCCAACGTGCTGGGATTACAGGGGTGAGCCACTGTGCCTGGCCAGGAATTTATTATTATTAATTTTTTTTTTTTTTTTTTTTTTTTTTTTTTTTTTTTTTTAGGAACAGGGTTTTACCATGTTGCCCAGGCTGGTCTTGAACTCCTGATCTCAAGCGATCCACCTGCCTTGGCCTCCCAAAGTGCTGGGATTAGAGGCATGAGTCACCATGCCCGGCTATTATTATTATCTTTTAAGAGACAGAGTCTTACTGTGTCACCCAGGCTGGAGTACAGTGGTGTGATCATTGCTTACTGCAGCCTTGAATTCCTGTGCTCAAGGAACTCTCCTGCCTCAGTATCCCAAAGTAGTGGGGATACAGGCGTGAGTCACTGTGACCAGCTGAGGTTTATTTATTCTGATTCCTTGATTCTGCTACCCTGTGTTTTGCCAGCAGCTGCAGGGACAAGCCACAGACCTTGAGTTAGGAATTCTCAGCTGGGCACAGTGGCTCAGTGCATATCAGCCTGGGCAACAGAGTCAGACTGTCTCAAAAAAAGAGTCCGGGCACAGTGACTCACACTTGTACTCCCAGCACTTTGGGAGGCTGAGGCAGGTGGATCATGAGGTCAGGAGTTCTTGACCAGCCGGGCCAACATAGCGAAACCCTGTCTCTACTAAAAATACAAAAAATTAGTTGGGCATGGTGGTGTGTCCCTGTAATCCCAGCTACTCGGGAGGCTGAGGCAGGAGAGTTGCTTGAACCTGGGAGGCAGAGGTTGCAGTGAGCTGAGTTTGTACCACTGCACTCCAGCCTGGGTGACAGAGGGAGACTCTGCCTCAAAAAAAAAAAAAAAAGGAATAGCTGGAATGCCAGTCCCCCTGTCACCCACAGTGTGTAGAACTCAGGTCATCTCATTCCTAGGTTGTTGGTTTCATTATTTTCAGGTTTCCCCAAAGTTCTCTTGGGAGGTCTTCTCAACCTTTACCATATCTGAATGGTCTGATCTTTAATGAACTTAATACTTTTCTGTTGGTTTAAATTTACATTAAACCGATACTTTGTATCACTGTTTAAACTTGAAAACCACTAAGCCAGGAGTAGAGGATTGTAAAAGTAAACCTGAAAAGGAAACAATGTTTTCAAATTCAAAGTAGACACTGTTGCCTGCCTAGGTGTTGGCTGCTTTTTCTTTGATATAAAGGGAGATTAGCAAAGTATCTGAGCATTACTGATAGCGCTTGGCGGAAATTTTCTTCTTGAGCTGATGAGGGAGTGAGAGAGAACTGAAAACTGGCTAACGTAATCTGTGATTCATTGTTGTTTAACGCCTTGTCTGCATGTCACCTGAAGTCATGTCACACACCACATTCATCCCACACTTTGGGAAACTCCCAGCATCATGTCATCACTTGCTAAATATAATCCAGTCGTGGCTTTTCAAGGGACATTGAGACATGCAAAACCTGTCAGGCTGATGAGCCAAGGACGTTTCCAGTGGTTTCTCGAGCCTCATCCAAGTGTTGATGGCTGCCAGCTTTCCTTATCTGGTCTCTCGCAGCAAATTAACTTAGTCAACATTCACTTACACAGATAGTTGTCCATTACCTCCTGTCGTGGCTTTAAAATACGGCCCCAAATTCTGTGAGCCTTTTCCCAGCAAGAGAGGAGGGTGCAGCTCCCTTCTCTTGAATGTAGGGGGGCTTGCTGATCAACAGAGCACAGAGGAAATGACACTGTGTAACTTACGAGGCTAGGACATAACAGGGACAGAGATGCAACTTCTGCAGCTTTGCTGGCACAGTCTCTCTGAAAGCCTTTGGTCACCTGTTACACAGCAATATGTGTCCACCATACCTACATTGCATCAAGCACATGTTGAGTTCCCAGGATGAACTAGACAGACCCTGCCTTCATGGAGCTTTGTATCCTTTTGTGGGGAGACTAACAGTAGACAGGTAAGCAAAATAACTTGAGATAGTGACAGGTGCCACAAAAAATAAATAAATAAATAAATGCTATGACAGTGACAGAAAGAGGGAATCCTTTTTTTTTTTTTTTTTTTGAGATGGAGTCTCACTCTCTCCCAGGCTGGAGTGCAGTGGCAGGATCTCGGCTCACTGCAACCTCTGCCTCTCACATTCAAGCAATTCTCCCGCCTCAGCCTCCTGAGTAGCTGGGAATACAGGCACCTGCCATCATGCCCAGCTAATTTATATATTTTTAGTAGAGATGGGGTTTTAACCATGTTGGCCAGGCTGGTCATGAACTCCTGACCTCAAGTGATCCACCTGCCTCAGCCTCCCAAAGTGCTGGGATTACAGGTGTGAGCCATTGCGCCCAGCCAAGGGAAGACGGTGAGGAGCTTGGTGTGGCTAGAGCTGAGTGACCAGGGAGAATCGGTGCAGATGAGCTCGGGGAGGGAGCGTGCAGGGCCTTGGAGGCTGCAGTGGGGAGTTGGGGGTTTCACCTAATTCCAGGTGTTGGAGGCAGGAAACGGGAGGGCTTCAAATGACTTGCTCATAACTGCTGATTGGCCTCCCTGCTGTCTGCTTCCTCCTTGGCTCACCAGGATACAGCTCTCCGAGGATCCCTTGAGCCCAGACTGAGCTCTGAAGACTATGGCCTTCTCTCCTCTGCAGCCAAGGAGGACAATGGCTTCTGCAGCTGGGCTTCAGGAAAAGGGGCCTTTACAGCTGTAATTCAGTTTTCATCTTCCTATCATGGGCAGGGAGCCAGCAGGTTGGGTTTTGTTTCTGCCTGATGCACTAGGAGCCAGTGCTAGGACACAGGGGTTTTAGAGAAAAACTTTTTGTTGGAAGTTGACTCGAAAGCAGATGGGAGTCCAACTCAAAGCTCTCTCCCCATGTCAGCTTTAACACCGTACATTTTCTGTGTGTGATGGTGTCTTGCTATGTTGCCCAGGCTTGTCTCGAACTCTTGGCGTCAAGCGATCCTCCTCCCTCTGCCTCCCAAAGGGCTGGGATTATAGGTCTGAGACACCACACCCACCCTAAGGCAGTCAATACCTTTATTAGAAGAGGTTTAGGGAGTGGATTGTGGGATTAGTAGGTAGGTGATTGGTAGAAGGAAAGAGGAGGTCTGGAAAGTTCTCTGGCGTGCAGTTATCTCTTCATGCCTCCTCATGGATCGCATGTGCAAATTCGGGGGGGGCTAAAATGTGGTGGAAATTGAGGTGACATCAGCAAGCTCATTCTGTGCAAACTCCAGTCCACCATATTGGTTCCAACTGGTTTCAGCCAGTTATCTTACAAGCAGAGGGAGTTTCAGCAAGTTCTTTCTTATCCAGGAATTTCTGTTAGTCACAGGTTTCTTTAACTCCTGGGACAGTGCTTCAGTGCCGGCTCTGTGCCCAGCCCGCACTTGAGATTGAGGACCCAGAGATCAACCAAGTAGACTTCCTGCCCTCAAGGAGCTGGGAGTCAGGTGGGGTTGGAGGGACTTCAGCATGGATGCCTTGTCAGTTCCCCCACAGCTCATGGCCTCAAGTTCCTGAGAACAGAATGTTCGATATGACCAACGGTGGCCCCTAGCCCATGATGGCAGGAACCCCTGACCCAAACTAGGCACATCAGCCAGGGATTTGGGACTGGAATTGCCTCTCTCTGGAAGAAAGCTGGGCTGGATCCTGTTAACTTGTGATTGGGCCCGATTCTCTTTCACATGACCTGGTCTGCAACCAGGGGTCAGCAGTGCTGGGAGGTGGATAGCCCAGGGCGCCACAGCCAAATTCCCAAGCCTTTACTTTGCTCAGTGACACATTCTGGTTTCCTTCTGATCAGCTGCTTTCTCTCTCTCTCTCTC
>NW_016107368.1:3635531-3638474 GCF_001604975.1 Cebus imitator | reverse complement strand
TTTTTTGAGATGGAGTCTCCGTCTGTCACCACAGGGTGGAGTGCAGTGGCACAGTCTCAGCTAACTGCAACCTCCACCTCCTGGGTTCAAGCAATTCTCCTGCTCAGCCTCCTGAGTAGCTGGGATTACAGGTGTGTGCCACCATGCCTGGCTCTTTTTTGTACTTTTAGAATAGACGGGGTTTCAGTATGTTGGCTGGGCTGGTCTTGAACTCCTGACCTCAGGTGATCTGTCCACCTTGACCTCCCAAAGTCCTGGGATTACACGTGTGACCCACGGTGCCCAGCCTCTTTATTTTAAATTAACTTTTAAAATAAATTCAGACTTTAAAAAAGTTTTAAAAATTGTACAGAGAATTCCACATATCCTCTGTCAACTTCCCCAGATATTTACATCCTGATCAAAACCAGGAAATTTGCATTGATACAGAACTATTATTCACTGATGTGCAAACCTGATTCACATTTCATCTGTTCGGCTCCAGTGCCCTTTTTCTGTTCCAGGATTTAGTCGTAGTTTCTGTCTTGCATTTAGGTGTCATTTCTCCTTAATTTCCTTTAGTCTGGATCATTTCTTCTGTTTCTTATATACTTTTTGTTGACAGCACTGTTTCCAATGAGTACTGCTCAATTATTTTGTAGAATGTCCCTTAACTTTGGGTTTGCTTAATGTTTCCTCACAGTGAAACTCAGGTTTTGCATTTTTGGCAGATATCACACAGAAGTGATTCGTGTCTGTGTCAGTGCATCCTAGCAAGGGCACATGATGACAATTTATCCTTTTTTTTTTTTTTTTTTTTTTTTTTTTAGACAGAGTCTCTGTCACCCAGGCTGGAGTGCAGTGGTGCAATTTTGGCTCACAGCAACCTTCGCCTCCCAGGTTCAAGCAATTCTCATGCATCAGCCTCCTGAGTAGCTGGGACTAAGGGTGTGCACCACCAGGCCCGGCTAATTTTTGTATTATTAATGGTGATGGGGTTTCACCACGTTAGCCAGGCCGATCTCAAACTTGTGACCTCAAGTGATCCGCCCGCTTCAGCCTCCCAAAGTGCTGGGATTACAGGAGTGAGCCACTGTGCCTGGCCAAGTTGCCCAGCTAAGATCGCTTGTTTTAAATGGTGTGTGCCTGGTGACTTTTTCCCACTGTATGTCGAGTATCTCCGGGGGAGATATTTTGAGACCTTGTAAACAGGAAATATTCGAGGAAGAGAAGGGGAGGAGGAGAAGAGAAGGAAGGAAATTGGCTCACTCACTCCCTTGTCTTTTTTAATCTTTTTTATTGTGCATCGCTGCAAATAAGTAAATCAGCCAGGCTTCTGGGCAAAATCCCCCTTTCCGTGTCCCCGGCAAAAAGGAAGAGGCTGTGTCACAGAGTGACCACTTGGGGGCAACAGAGGATTGGGATGAATCAAAACTCAAGTCCAGGAAAAAGGGCAGTTGGCTGCCTTCTGGGTAACTAAACCTACTGAGACTCAAAAGCTCTGCATCTGCTGGGTTTCTGTCATATTCCACGAGCCAGGCCGTGTAAGTGCAGGCAGGGAGCCAGAGTTGCACCTTGCTCCCAGCCTGCTGCTGCGGTTGCCAAGTGGTACGAACACGCCACCTTGAAAACGGGCTGTCATCTCCGGAGGGCTTCATGGGGTCTGAGAATCCCCTTTCTGAGACCAGCTAGAACATTCCTGGGTGCTGAGGTTGTATTTGTTTGGAGACTGACTGCAACGCCCTGAAACCAGTTCTGGAAAATGTAAGCCCAGGAGGAATTCGCTGGAAGGTTACGAGGATGTGCATGAGTTCGTAAAGAAAGGAGAGGCAACCAACAGCTCCAGCGGGTCTTAGAACCGAAACTTCCTGAAGAGAATCCGCAGGTGTGCCCCCCTAGGATGCCTGAATTTTGACTGCTTCCAGGCTCACCCTTCAGCTCAGGGTTCAGAGTCTAAGGAGAACGTGTTAGTGGGGTCAGCAGGGTAGGGCATGTTAATCTGGGCTCACCCCCAATCCAATTTATTCCTGCATCATTTTTTTTTTTTTTTTTTTTGTGATGGAGTCTCACTCTGTCACCAGGCTGAAGTTTGAGTGCAGTGGCGCAATCTTGGCTCACTGCAACCTCCACCTCCCGGGTTTGAGCGATTCTCTTTCCTCAGCCTCCCAAGGAGCTGGGATTTACAGGTGCCCGCCACCACATCCTACTAATTTTTGTATTTGTAGTAGAGGCGGGGTTTTGCCATGTCGGACACTCTGGACTTGAACTCCTGACCTCAGGTGATCCACACGCCTTGGCCTCCCAAAGTGCTGGGATGACAGGTGTGAACCACCATGACTGGCCATTCCATCAAATATTTATTCAGCAATAAATACATATTGGGCTCTGTGTGCACAACCAGTGGTGTGAGATGCCATTTGACACATCCAAGTGGAGGCAGCCAGTGGAATCCCAACTCCTGCCTGGGATCTAGGAAGCCCCCATGCTATCACTCTCACTCTGTGCAGTGACACCAGCCCCCTCACTGCTCCCCCCACCCACAACACACTGAGCTTATTCCCTCCCTTCCCTCCTGGAACAGCCTCCCTCAATATGAGAGCCACCCACACAGAGACAGCATTTAAAGTCACAGGAGGAAGGTCACTCCTTCAAGAGAAGCAGGGTGTTATTCCAAAAGGAGGCAGGGTGATGCTAGATAGCAAAACCCCACAAAATGTTCATGACAGGGTTCCAGGAGGGGCCTGTAATTTCACAATATGCTGAGAACAACTCTCAGCCCTCTTGAGAGCCCCTGTATGAGTGCACCTATACTCATGCATATATGATACTGTGGTTTTTGAGACCTGGGCATACTCAATGCATTTTACATTGCAGCCCAATACCATAAATGCATGTGTATATGTGCACTCACACATATGCCGAAATAAATTTTTTTTTTTTTTTTTTTGAGACGGAGTTTCACTC
>NW_016107368.1:3616799-3634450 GCF_001604975.1 Cebus imitator | reverse complement strand
AAAAAAAAAAAAAAAAAAAAAAAAATACAAAAATTAACCAGGCATGGTGACGCACGCCTGTAATCCCAGCTACTCAGGAGCCTGAGGGGGAGAATCGCTTAAACCCAGGATTGCAATTAGTTGAGATTAATTTAAGAGATTGCAGTGAGCTGAGATTGTGCCACTGTACTCCAGCCTGGGCGACACAGCAAGACTGTCTCAAACAAACAAACAAAGCAAACTACACACACACACAAAACAAACCAGCCGGGAATAAGCTACCAACTTGATCTCCGTGTGGCTCCTGTGTGCCTCTTCTCCATCCCACAGCCGCAACTCTGCTCCTCTCACTTGTGTGATTTTAACAAGCACCTAAGTGAGCTCCCTGCTCCTGTTTCTTCCTGTGTAATCCACCCTACCCGAATACATCTTCCAAAAGCCCAGCTTTGATTACATCAAAAACCCAGTTTCTTTGGAATTCCTCATCCCTCCTCCGGATATTTTTTCTCCTCCATGGCACAGCACCTACCTTCCCAGGATCACCATGAAGAACGCCTTCTCCCGGAAGCCCTCTTCACTCCCTCACGCCCTCAATGTTTGCTGAGCATGCGCTGTGATGGATTTGGGAAATCCATTTGAACAAGGCAAATGATAGCTATTCACTCGCAGGGCTTATGGGAAAGATAGATTTGCAAACAATTACTATAAAGTATGGTAGGGGAATCTGGGTCTAAGTGACCCTAATCTCTCCAGGGAGCATCCAGGAAGGCTTCCCTGAAGAAGCGCTAATTAAGATGAATGCCAAAGGGGAAGGTGTCTCCCAGGCAGTACTGGGAGATGTCTCTGGCAGCGTCCAGAGACATGTTTGCTTATTAGGGTTGGGCTGGAGTGCTCTTGGCATGGAGTGGGTGGATGCCAGGGACACTGCTCAGCACCCTGCAGTGCCCAGGACGGACCCACCTCAGAGAATTATCTGACGCCCCACCGTCTGCAGTATCTGCAGTGCCAAGGAGTAGAACCAACTCTTGAAGGCTTAGTCCATTGCTTTCTGTATATTGACCTTCTTTCTCGCAACACTGTGAGGTATTTTTATTACCTCTTCCAGATGGAGAAACTGAGGAAGGTAATTGACTTGAGGGCACAGTGAATGACCGTGGAGCCGACTCACACCTGTGCAGTCTAATTCCCACCACGCTGCCTCTCCTGGGCTCGGAGGAGCTGGGGAGTAGCAAAGAGGAAGCGGAGAAGTGGTCAGAATACAGGCATTTTGAGGAGCAGGGCCAAGGGGCAGGGCAATGTGGGTGGACAGACGGTGCTCCCCACGCTGTGATGGAGACATGGGGAGGAAGTCTGGGTGGCCAGATGCTGGGCTGCTGCCTTGCTCTGCCAAAGGCCAGGCACCCATGAGCTCTGAGCAGAGGTGAAGGCAGCAGCACGTGGAGGGCATTACCATCATGGGGATGGCTGAGGTGACTGGGGGGGTAGAAGGCGGAGAGGACTGGGCAGGACCCAGGTGCAGAGGGGCAGCAGTCAGAGGCGGGAGGAAAACAGAATTGGCTCGGGGGCACTCCGGCTGGAGCATCTCCCCCTTCTTAGCACGCTGGGGCAGCTATGGTGTCTGCAGACACCTCCAATCTTACACTGGAGTTCCTGACACCAGACAGTTTGTGACGGCAGGGACATCTCTGGGGCCCCCGAAGTCCTTGCTGACGTCTCTCTGGAGGTCGGGGCTGTAATGGCAGCTCCATCATCTCCAGGGACCCAGGCTCCTTCTGACTCATTGCTTTCCCACCCTTATCATGAGGCGTCCACCTTGAGGTCTACCGTGGCTACTGTGCTCCAGCCATCACGTCTGCATTCCAGCCAGCAGCCTTGCTTTTCACATGTGTACAATGGGGATTACACCTACCTTAGGTCACCAAAAAGAGGAGACGGGACACAAGTGTCTATCGTGGAGCCTACTGTGATGACGGCCAGTACCTCCTAGAGGTGCTTGGTAAGACCAAGGTTCCACTTTTTTTCTGGGGTGCCTGCACCCTGGGCACCTACCCAGCGGGCCTCAGAGGCACGTGATGGCCTGAGGACCTGAAGCCCGCTCTTCTTTCCTGGGCACCATCCTGCATGCTGAGCTCACGCTCCCTCCCGCCTCTCAGGCCCCAGGGGCGGGGCTTGGTTCTCCTACTCTGGGCCCTGCAGTCTGCACTGGGCCTGGCTCTTCGGGGACTGGGGACGTCGCGGAGTTGGCACTGGCGTAATTTGGCTCAGGGGTCTCAGCTGGGGGAAGGTCTGAAACTGTGGCCCGGCAGGAGGTGAGGCGAGCGGATTCCCTGGCTGAAGTTGGCACCATCAGGACACAATGCGGTCCTGGAGTCCCAGCCCAGGGAAGTGAGGGGCGATTCTAGTGTCGTCTGGGACAGAGAGGCCTGGGCTGGGGCAAAGGCTGAGTGTCCGGGGGGCATACGGGGCACTGGCCTGGCACTCGAGAAACAGATTTAGGGGCAGCTGACAGGGAACTGTGTTAGCCTCTGTGGGACAGCCAGGGCCCTGCCTGGTTCCCGAGCCTGTTCCTCCAAGTCCTATAGCCCCCACCAGAGTTCTCTGAGAGGGAGGAGCAGCAACAACTCGTTTCCTGGCCTGCACCCGAATCCCACCAAGTCGGGCTCCTGCGGATGGGGTCCAGGAATTGGCCATTTTTGAGCAAGCGCATGCGCTGATTCTCAGTGATTCTGACCACGTCAACCCTGAGGACAACCAGCAGGTCACATCTGAGACTGGTGCACCTGCTTCCTCTGCCACATGCAAGGGGGGCTAGCTGGTAACAAATGTAAACAGGAGGCTGGGGTGGTGGCTCACTCCTGTAATCCCAGCACTTTGGGAGGCCAAGTGGGAGGATCACTTAGGCCAAGGATTTCAAGTCCAGCCTGGGCAACATAGCAAGACCCCATCTTTTTCTTTTTTTTTTTTAAAGAATTAGCTCGATGCAGTGGTGTATACTTATAGTCCCAGAAACTTGGGGAGGTTGAAGTGGGAGGATCACCTGAGCCCAAGAGGTTGAGGCTGCAGTGAGCTCTGACAGTGCCACTGCACTCCAGCCTGGGTGATCGAATGAGACCTTGTCTCTTTAAAAAAAAAAAAAATGTCAACAGGAGACACTGACCATCCTGGACAGAACAGTTTCTGTGCCATCACTGGCTCAGGGTGGGCCTTGCTAGGAAGCGTGGGGCGCGGGCTCCTTCTGGAAGGTACAAGGACGTTCCCAGGGCGCCCACAGGCAAGGGCAGGGGTGCCTCTGTGGCTTCCCCTCTGGGTCTTGAGTGGCCCAAGCCTGGTGGGCTGGTGTCCCAGGGCAGGGGGGACAGGGGCTGGGGTGTGGATGGGGACTCTGAAAATGGGCACCCTCAGTGTGTACTGCTATGAAAAACCAGACCAGGGCCGGGAGGCACGTGGCGTCGCTGCCACCTCTGCTCTTCCTTCTGGATTGGAAAGACGGGCCAGAGCCTAAGGCAGAAACCAGCTTGTATTGGTTACCAGGAGTGAGGATAAGCCGGGCATTACAATCCATTAACCATCGCTTCAGTGTCTCCCAGGAGAGGAGACGTCTATTTTAAAGACATTCTTTCTGTCCAATTTCACCTAAGGTTTGGACTATGACAGGGTGATGATTCTGGACTTTCCATGTCTAAAGTGAGTGCGCATTTTTCTCTTCCTGCCCTCGGCTCCGGTGCAGGCCGGGCGATGCTCCGAGCTCCTGCTGGCGGGGAAGTAGGTTTTTAAAGGCCACTTGAGCTGACATTAGTACCTTCTGGTGAATGAGAACAAAATATTTGGGACTGAATATACTGCAATGTACACATCCAAAAGAAACGTTCTAATAACAATTAGAGCACAAAACTATTGGTATAAACATTTTTCCAAAAAAAGAAAACTATTGCATTTTGTCAGACGGGGTGTCCTGGGCTGAGGCTCGTCTTCCTTCTTTGCAGCTGGTTTGGGGACAGAACTCCAGCGCGCAGCTGGCCAGGTGCAGTGCTTACGTGTTTCCATGGAGACAAATTCGGTGTCTCAAGTTCGGGGCTTCGAAAGTCCCGAATATTTATTTGTCCCCAGAGAAGAGTTTTGACTTTGAAGAGGTCAAGGTGGGACTCACTGGGGGTTAGGGTACTCCGGGATTGATTGAGAGGGAGGTGTTCTGGAAGACTCCGTGGACCGGGACGCAGGCACTGCTGCTGGGACAAGGACACGCGGGATGGCTGCTTTCTGAAGTCATGGCTGTGACAGTGACCCTGTTGGACAAACTCCTTCCAGAGCCAGCAGCTTGATGGTGACGGTGAACTTGGACAGAACCCCAGATCCTTCCCGTTGCTGGTAAAACTGTGGTTTTGATTTTTTGAAAGACACTGTTGTGTCCTGGCACGAGCTGTCCCATTTCTGTGGCTTGTTCTTTTTTGAGCCGCAGGTCTGTCTGGGGCACAGCAATTGTCAGCTGCCCCTCAAGTCCTCTGGCATCTGGAGATGGTCCCTACAGCCTGCTAGCCTCCTGCCTCAGTGCATCAGGCAGGGCGGTGTGGCTCTGACAGGCCACAGGGCACCGGGCCCAGGGGGGTCTCTCCACATGGTGGTACCAGACAAGGGCACTCTACTTTCCATTCCTGAGGGACTCCAGGGACGCTCTGTGCCCACCCAACAGTGGCAGGTAGGAGGGGAGATGCCATCCCTTACTATTTGGGCTCTGCCAGATTTAAAAAAAAAATTTAAATTATGGTGAAAATTGGTTCCAGTTGAGCGCAAGGGCCAGCGTTCTCTGCACAGCCCCTGTAGCTCTTAAAGGGACCGGGGCCAAAGTCCAGAGTTCCAGCAGAGGAGGGTTTGTCCAGAACAAGAAACCCACGGTCTGGTGTGGCCTTGGTGGCTGCACAGGGGCCTGGGGACCCAGAGCACGGCCACAGCCAGTGAGAGCCCCGGCCCGAGCTTCTGCAGCTTCAACAACTGCTTTTCTTCTGGAACTATCTCGGCCTTTAAGGGCACGCTGACCCCGGAGCCCCCACTTGAGTCAAGGTAAACATCGCATGGTCTAATAGGCACTAATTCGGTGCAGCCGGTGAAGTCCAGGTTCCCAGAGCGACTGGGTGGCATCTTCCGGAGCCCCGCGGGGCTAGATGCCCTGCAGGGAGTGGTTGGGGTCGCTGCGCTCACGCTTCACCAGGGGCTCGCCCAGGCTGCGGGCGTCCGGGCCTGCCTCACTGCCGCGCTGCTCATCACCCATGTCGTCTGCGGAGGGAGGGGCAGGGTCAGTGTCCGTCATCAGGAGGGCACCGGAGGGAGAGGCAGAAGTGCACGTTCAGAGAGCTGCTCCGGCACGCCAGGCGGGGTGCTGAGGACACACGGCAGCCCGTGGACCCCGCCTTGGTCTCTGCTCCAGGCTCACCTGTCCTCCTCAACCTGCCTGGTCACCCAGAGGTGCCCCCAGGTTGGGCCTGGTGAAAGAGCCTCTGCCCTGTGCCTCTCTGCCCCAGTGCCGACCGGTCTGGGGCCTCTTGGGTCCTCCCACCACATGGGGTGGGGATGGGGCACAGGGTCTCTCTGGCCTGCCTGTCCCACTCTTCTGCTGGGCGTGGGCGCAGGAGACCAGGGGCTGCCTGGTCCGGGCCTGGTGCAGAGGTCCCTGGGCAGCAGCTACCCAGAGGCAGGGCCGCGCTCTGAGACCCAGCCAAGCCAGTCTGCAGGGACGTCTGCTGCCCAGGCATCACTTGCCATCCAGACGCCAAATCCTAGCACCCTCACCATCACCCAGGGCTGCCCGGATTTCCACCTGCTCATCATGCAATTGGCGGACAGGCCACGCCCCCCAACCACCGAGGGCTGTGGCAGGAAAGCCACTGGTGCACCCACCTTTGTCAAGCAGTGCCAGCGACAGAGAGGCAAGGTCATTGAACTGAAAGAGAAATCCGGAGTCAGGGCGCCTGCAGAGGGGTGGCAGTTGCTGTTTGGGGCTCTGGGGATGCTGGCCCAACCTTGCCTGGAGCCGCGTCCTCCATTCACAGTAAAGCAACTAGGGTCTGCCCTGAGAAGGGGCTCTGATGCTGCCAGGCGTCTAGGCAGGTCCCCTGCCCCCTGTCCAGGCCGCCTCTGGGAGCTGCTGGGGGTGGAGGGTGCTGATTGCTCAGGGCAGCGAGGGGACAAGAGCTGGACCCCAAGGTAGGTCCCCTGGGTGCGGCTGCTCCAGGTTTTAAGGTGGCATGGAAGGGCTGTGGGCTGAGGTATCTCTGCTCCTGAAGGTCTATACACAGCATGAAAACCACTCCCTGGCTGCCCCAGAGCCCGGTGTCCATGCCAATGTGCAGAGAACAGACAACTTCCAGTTTCTGTGCACGCTGTGGGGCCCTGACCGACTCTGAAAGCGTTGTGGTAAGAGTACTGGGACCCTGCCATTCATCAAGCGTCACCGCGCTTCTTCCTCAAGGCAACCCCATGCAGCCCAGCAGGGCCACTCCGAGGTGTGGACCCCACAGAACTGAACATAGATGTGCACACAAAACCGCTCCTGCAAACGGCAGCACCATTCACAACAGCCAGAAAGAGGGAGCAGCCCAAGCAGGCACGGAGGGATGGGCGGTCGGCACAGTGCAGCCGGCCACGCCCGGTAACACGGCTCAGCCACGGCCACCCCAGCGTGGGAACATACACTATCACTCTTTGTGTATGTGACCACGATAAAAAGAAAACCTTGGTGGTGTGTCCAGGGCCTCCCCTGCGCAGCAGGATGCCCAAGGACAAACTCCTTCCAGAGCCAGTAGTTTGATGGTGATGGTGAACTTGGACAGAACCCAGATCCTTCCCATTGCTGATAAAACTTCTGGTTTTGATTTTTGGAAAGACACTGCTGTGTCCTGGCATGAGCGGGCCCATTTCTATGTTCTTTTTTGAGCTGCTGATTGGTCTAGGTGGCAGCGCAGTGGGACCTGCGAGTGTCCTCTCTGGGCTGCTCAGAGCCCACTGCCCTCTCCCCACAGGCCCAGCCAAGCCCCCGCCGTCCTGCAGAGCAGGGCCCCCACCTCTCCCATCACGGCGATCGGCGTCTCCCCGGTGGCCTCGGCGACGCGGTGCTCCACCAGGTAGAACATGTATTCGTCGTAGAGCAGGCGGATGAGGTGGAAGGAGCCAAAGCTGGCGGCGCTGCGCAGGGTCAGGTCCCGGATCACCATAGAGCTGGGGACAGTGGACAGAGGCTGGGGACGCTCAGGGGAGCATGGAAACCGGGCCCTGGGCCAGGCTTCATGGCAGCGACATGCACCCTGCTCTGCGTTCCCTGGGGAACCCAGACCCTGAGTGATCCTAAGATCTGCTGGCCTGTGGGAAGCCTACGGGCTACCGAGACCCTGGGTCCAGTGTGATGGACAGGCAGGGCAGGGCTGCCCTCTCAGTTCCAGAGACCACCAGGGGACAGGAGAGGGAGACGGGCAGTCAGCCCTAAAGCGACAGGCCGCTGGAAACACAGCTGTGGCTGGTGTTGGCACAGGTACTGGAGACGGGATCTTAGCTGGTGAATCTTTCTAGTGACATTTCCAACTCCCAGTCTGAGCACAGGCTGGCAGCCGTTGCCCGTCTCCCCAGCAGGAGGCCCCTTTCCCCACCTTCCCCGTATCCTTGCCACCTCCCGTCATTCCTCGGCCTGTGGTTTCAGGCACCTAAAAACAAGATGAAAGGCCAGGGTGTTTTAGTGTCTATCACCGAGAGCCCCTCAGCCTGTGAGCTGAGAATGCTTTACATTTTGAAATGGTTGGAAAAAGTCAAAAGAATAATTATATCTGGTGGCATGTGGAAACCACATGAAATTCATATTTTGATGTCCACAAACAGTTTCGCTGGCACCCCGTTTCTATATTGTCTTTCCTATGACGGCTGCAAATACTGTCTGATTCTTTCCAGGAGAGGTGGCCCCTACCTAAAGGATTAATATGAGACCTAAAGGGGCCGGGCACAGTGGCTCACGCCTGTAATCCCAGCACTTTGGGAGGCTGAGGCGGGCGGATCACTTGAAGTCAGGAGTTCCAGACCAGCCTGGCCAACATGGTGAAAACTCATCTCTACTAAAAATACGAAAATCAGCCGGGCGTGGTGGCAGGAGCCTGTAATTCTAGTTACTCGGGAGGCTGAGGCAGGAGAATCACTTGAACCTTGGAGGCAGAGGTTGCAGTGAGCTGAGATCACCTCACTGCACTCCGGCCTGGAGGACAGAGCAAGACTCTGTCAAAAAAAAAAAAAAAAAAAAAAAAAAAAAAAAAAAAAAAAAAAAAAAAAAAAAAAAAAAAAAGGATGTGGTAGGAAGTGGAATACTGTCTCAGTTCCCCATAAGACCTAAAGGACTTACATAAAATGGCACCTGATCAAAAACTTTGACCTACAAGCCAGGCAGCCCCCAATGCCCAAATGCCCCAGCTCGAAGTAAACTTTCATAAACTCTCAGTTACATCCAGTCGGTACTGTAGCAATGAAAAGAACACACAGGCTTGAGAAAAGGAAAGACAGCCGCACCATGAGGACCACCAAAGCTGTCTATACTTAGGTGTTAGGCACAGCTGTGAAGCCCCCAGCCCCCTCCGGCTCCCCGGACCCACCCAGCTTGGCTTCCAAGCCTTCTTTCCCCAAAGGCCTCCCCATGCAGATGAGAGGCTGGTGCTCTCCACTCACCCTCCCACAGCCCCAGTGTCTGGAGCGATGCTTCAGTCCAAAGTATTTCCAGAACATCGCCTGCGGTCACCTCGGTATTTCTGGGTTTCCCAACAGGCTCACAGCTCCCAGAGGGCAGAAGCATGGACTGACCACGGGCATCGACATCACCACACTGTCTCTTCCCTTGCTCTTCCTCCCCCGTTACCCCAGTGTGGCTTTACTGTAATTTCTGGCTACGCTGGTGTTTCTGTTATGTGGCAAGGGTGTACTAGGTCCATGGCGGAGCCCCAGTCTACCGGGCATGGGGTTCCTCTCATTCATTCACTCAGCCAGCATTTAAAGAAGCGAGGTCCCGGCACTCAGGTAGCGTGCTTGATTATGCAGGAGACAGACAACAGACAATTGAAGAGATGACGAGGGACAGGTGATGGTCGCTGCCAGGAGAAAACCAGGGAGTGGGGAATGGAATGTGGGAAAGAACGGGCAGTCTTATTTACAGATGTTCCAGGCAAGGGGGGGGGGGCAGGTGCATAGGCCCTGAGGCAGTGTGGCCAGGGGAGTGTGTGAGGAGAGAGCTGAGAACAGGGAGATGATGGCTGGCTCAGGAGTTAGCAAACTTGTTCTTGTTTTTTTGTTTTTTTTTTCAGATGGAGTTTGTCTCTTGTCGCCGAGGCTTGAGTGCAGTGGCACAATCTTGGCTCACTACAACCTCTTCCTCCCAGATTCAGGTGATTCTCCTGAGTTGAACTCCTGACCTCAAGTGATCCACCAGCCTCAGCTTCCCAAAGTGTGGGGATTACAGGCGTGAGCCACTGTGCCCAGCCAGGCAAACTCATTTTCATGCCAGACAGTAAATATTCTCAGCTTTGTGCCCAACAGTCACACTGTTCTGTTTGCAGTGACAGCTGTAGCTGATCTGTGAACGAATGCGTGTGGCTGAGGTTCCAATAAAACTTTATTTGCACAATGAGCTGGGGCAATGATATGGTTTGGCTTTGTGTCCCCACCCAAATCTTACCCTGATGTAACGATTCCCACGTATTGTGGGAGGGACCCAGTGGGAGGTAACTGAATCATGGGGTCAGGTATTTCCCATGCTGTACTCCTGATAGTGAATAAGTCCATGACATTGGATGGTCTTATAAAGGGCAGTTCCCTGCACACGCTCCCTTGCCTGCTGCCATGTAAGATGTGCCTTTGCTCTTCCTTGGCCTTCCACCATGATTTTGGGGCCTCCCCAGCTGTGTGGATCTGTGAGTCTATTAAACCTGCTTTTCTTTATAAATTACCCAGTCTTGACTATGTCTGGATCAGCAGTGTGAGCTGGACTGATACAGGCGGGGATAACAATCTGGCCTGTGGCCTTAGCTCACCATGCGCGGGGTCATGCGGGGCCCCCAGCCACAGAGCAGCTTTGTATTTCCTGGTAATAACCGTTTTTGGTTGTTTGTTTGTTTTAATCCACACGTTTCCATGTACTCAGTGAGCCTAAAGCTCCCTGACAGGACTGCAGGAGGCATCTTGGTACCTTTCCTGGGGATGACTCCCCCGGAAGCCCTTGCTCCCCGGCCCTGGTCACACAGGGTGGGTCTGTAGCCTGGAAAGGGTCTCCCTTCAGAACGCCCGGGACACGGCTCTCCTGCCTTCCGGGCTTCTGCCTCACTGCTCAGAAGTCTAACGCTGCTTCCATCCCCAGCCTGTCATTTTCTCTCTAGAATCTTTTATGGTTGCTTCTCAAGCTTGGTGTTTTGAAATTTCACCAGGGGCCTCTTTGGGGAAAGTCGGCAGCTTTTTCAATTTGGAGACTTGTGCCCTTCAGATCTGAAATAGTTTTTTTTTTCCTTAGAGATGCGGTCTTGCTCCGTCACTCAGGCTGGAGTGCAGTGGTGCAATCTTGACTCCCTGCAGCCTGGACCGCCTGGGCTCAAGGACCCTCCCACCTCAGCCTCCCAAGTAGCTGGGACCGCAGGCACACGCCACCATGCCCAGCTAAGTTTTTTCACTTTTTGTAGAGGTCCTGCTATCTTCCTCAGGCTGGTCTCGAACTCTGGTCTCAAGCCATCCTCCTACCTTGGCCTCCCAAAGCGGTGGGATTACAGGTTTGAGCCACCACTCAGACTCCAGTGATGACTTCTGTCTACAGAACTTGCAAGTTAGTTTTTGGGCCATGGTGGCCTTCTCGGCCTGACCCTGGAAGCTGCTGGTCAGGAGTGAGGCCCCAGCCAGGTACTTGTATTTTTGGGGTTTAGGCACTGCTATGACTCTGTTGAGCCCTGTTTTTCTCTGAGCTCACCAGCCGAGCCCTAGAAGTTTCTCTCAGAGCCCCCCACCTGTCAGAATTCTCTCGGAGCTCTGGCGGGACTAACCTGTAAAAGGACCATTTCAGCAGGAACTGCCGGGCGGCCTTGGGGAAGCTGGGGCTGCCGGCATGCTGCTTCAGGACCTGGGTGACCACGCCATCCAGCCAGCTGGCCCACTGGTCCAGGGAGCTCTGCTGCTGCAGGGTCAGCTTGAAATCCTGCTCCAGCCGCTGCACCACGCTCTCCTCGCACTGGCACACCCACGAGGCCTGCTCCTGTGCAGGGCGGAGGCCAGCGTCAGCACCGCGGGACCCCAGCCACGGCAGCCCTCCCCAGACCCAGCAGTGCTCGGGTGGGACGCTGTGCTGTGTGGGAGCCTTCTTGCCCTTGACCTTGACAGCGGCAAGCCAAGCCCTGTGTCTCCCGTCACAGGGCCAGAATAGACAGCCGGAGGGGGGACCTACCCAGCTTCTGGGGACTCATACCTGGGTCTTTCTAGATACAAGGTCTTTGTTTAGTTTTGTTTTGAAGGGGTCACTTCTAAATATGCGTGTGTGTTTATTCATGTAATAGGCAAATCCAGGGCCTGACATAAGCATAGCTGGGGATGGGCTGTGGGCCGGCACTTTGGCCGGCTCAGGGGATAGAGCCAGGAAAACGGCCAGAGGGTAGGGAGGTCAGTGTGCTGCCAGGATCCTTGACGCCGGGAGCCTTTGTAAGGAAAACGAGCAGAGGTGTTGGCTCCAGTCCGGGACGCCAGAGGGCCCTGAGAGGTGCTGGCGTGGAGGAGCTGGGGGGTCGGGTGGGCTTTGGCCTGGGACCTGTGTCATGCAGCAGAACCGTGGCCAGGCTCGGGGCCAGGGGCCGGGTTTTGCTGTGGGCTCCACTTTGTGGGTTTGCTGGTTCTGCTGCAGGGTGGGAAGCCCAGGCCCTGGGGATGGCGTGGAGGAGGTCACCTGCACGTTGGCAAAGTCCACGCGGTTGAGGTCGCTGAGCATCTGGTTGATCTGGGACGTGTTCTGCAGCACTGCCCGGGCCGCCTGCGCCAGGTGGTTGAGGGACGTGTAGCGCCGCAGCGTCTGGGCAAAGGCACTGACGACGCCCACCTGTATGCCAGGGCCGTGGTGAGCAGGGATTTGCAGGGAGAGCCTGTTCCGCTGTGCTCATTGCAGGGGTGCGTGGGCTCAGGGACGACACGGGACGGGGGAGCAGGAAACAGAAACCGGGCAGGGAAAAGGGAACCCCCTGCTATCCTTAAGGGCCCAGTGAGTGAGAACTGGAGAGTGGGGCGAAGAGACCTCGCCAGCACGTCACACACGTCAGTAACTGAAGCCCGTGGCGCTGCCGAGTTAGAATTCACAATCATGTCGCCATGCCCACTTCTAGAGTCCCTGTGGTTCTCGGGA
Organism: Cebus imitator; assembly: GCF_001604975.1. NCBI lineage: Eukaryota > Metazoa > Chordata > Mammalia > Primates > Cebidae > Cebus > Cebus imitator. The sequence goes on along the minus strand of NW_016107368.1, from coordinate 3,622,095 downwards.
GTGGCTGCTGAGACCACAGACTCCTGGGTGCTATGGGGTCAGACTTTAGTGGGTGTGGCCTGGGGATCTTATTTTTTGTTTAAGAGATGGGGTCTTGCTTGTCACCCAGGCTGGTCTCAAACTCTTGGCCCCAAATGATCCTCCTGCCTTGGGCTCCCAAAGTGCTGGGATTACAGGTGTGAGCCACTACATCAGCCCTGAATCTGACTTTTTAACAATGACCTGATCAATGCTTGTACCACTGCCTAACAGATCAATTTCGAAGTGCAGGTGGGTGGAGCAGATGCCCTGCCGCTGCCTCCTCTGCTCCCAAGAGCCCTTTAAGAAATGGTCATGATGGCCAGGTGCAGTGGCTCACGACCGTCATCCCAGCACTCTGGGAGGCTGAGGTAGGTGGATCACCTGAGGTCATGAGTTCAAGACCAGCCTGGCCAACATGGTAAAACGCTGTCTCTATTAAAAATACAAAAAATTAGCCAGGTGTGGTGGTGGGTGCCTGTAATCTCAGCTACTTGGGAGGCTGAGGCAAGAGAATCGCTTGAACCCAGGAGGCAGAGGTTGCAGTGAGCCGAGATCGTGCCATTGCACTCCAGGCTAGGTGACAGAGTGAGACTGTCTCGAAAAAAAGAAACACTTGTGAGAACGGTGGGTAATCACTCTCTTTCCCACAAGTCGGCCAAGGTTCTACATTTCACATTCTGATTTGTGGCCAAGATTATAGTAACAAGGGTCACAGCAAGGAGATTAAATTTCCCGAATAAGGTGAGTGCAGAAACACGCAGTCTGTTCTAAATTGACCCAAAGATATGGCACCTTCTGTTGTTCCCCTTCCTGCCAGCACTGATGCATCATCGACAGTGTGCTTGGGGCTTCCTGAAGGGACCGGTTATTCTCATGACACAGGGAAGAAGCCAGTACACCCTGGGGCACAGTGGTCCTCACGCTGATGTGGAGTGGAGCCCCTCCCAGCCACAGTTGGGGAGCCCGGGCCCCACCACGGATGTACCTTGGTCTGGATGACCTGTTGTGGGAAGTCGCTCATGGCGTTAGTCAACCAGCCTTCCAAGCTCTTGGCGAAGTTACGGATGGCCTGTGTCAAGGTACCTGGGGGATACAGACATGATATTAACAGGGAGAAAGGCAGTGTCTGGACCCTGGAAAACAGCATTCAGTGTACGAGCTGGCCCAAGTGCAATGAAAATGAGCACTACGAAGAAGCCACACAGGAAAAGAGAGGACTAAACAGGCACAGGGCAATGGAGAACCAAGGACTCTGAGAAATGGGAGGAGCTGGCCATGGCCCCCAGCCATCGGACACCACCCACTGCCTATCACCATGGGTCTCACGGGGCGATTCTGCCCCAGGGGACACTGGGTGATGTCTGGGGATGTTAATGGTGGGCAGGACTGTGGGATGCCTCTGGCATGGAGTGGGTGGAGGCTAGGGATGCTGTTCAGCACCCTGCAGCATCCAGGATGGCCCCATACCAGAGAACAGTCCAACCCCAGATATCAACAGTGCCAAGGGAGAGAGGCCTTGACATACACACACAGACACACACACACACACAGACATACACACAGACACACAGACAGACACGCACACAGACACACACGCACAGACACACACACAGACAGACACACACAGAAGTACACACACACAGAAGTACACACACAGACACATACACATGCACACAGAAATACATACTACCAACTTCCTAATTTATTTTAAGATGGCTTACAATAAGAAACAAATAGTAAGACAGTTAAAAAAAGAAACAGAAAAAAGCCAGTTATGGCGGCTCACACCTGTAACCCCAGCACTTTGGGAGGCTGAGGCAGGTGGATCACCTGAGGTCAGGAGTTTGAGACCAGCCTGGTCAACATGGTGAAACCCTGTCTCTACTAAAAATAACAAAATTAGCTGGGCATGGGGGTGGGTGCCTGTAATTCCAGCTACTTGGGAGGCTGAGGCAGGAGAATCATTGGAACCCAGGATGCGAAAGTTGCAGTGGGCCAAGATTGCACCACTGCACTCCAGCCTGGGTGACAGAGCAAAACCCCATCTCACAAACAAAACAAAACAAAACAAAACAAAACACAGACAAATATTTAAAAATGCAAAAGGAAAGGTACCCCATGCCCCAAACTCCCACCATAATGTCGAAACCGGAACTGGGCACTGCCCTGGACACAGGCAGGCAGGCAAGGCCAGGCCAAGGAGAAATGTAACACTTTTGCTGTTTCCCATTTTCCAGCAAAGGGAGCATAGAATTTACTCAGCAGGATGGAGAGCTGCCTGGTACTAACGGACCTGGATGTTTGTGGATGGCCTGCGAGGCATGGCCCATGATCCCGATGCTGTGATTTATGAAGAAAGGCCTCTGTGCCCAGCTTCCTTGAAAACCCCCAGGGTTTTGGGGAGCTTGGCGCGGACCTGGCCCGAGGGCCCCCTCATGCTGGCTGCTGTCATTGCCTTGGGAGGGCAGAGGCCCTGGGAGGTCTCCCAGGGCACAGGTGAGACTAGCTTCTTTCTTCACTGTGCCCATCACCGTCTCCCCACCCTCCCAAGTCCTGTGGGAAATCACAGGGCTGGGCGCTGGGGAGTAAATGTCTCCTGGAATCCCACAGTGCCAGGAAGTGGGGTCTGGCTGGGGTTAAAGGTCAGCCTCTACCCTAGCAGGAGCCAGGGCAAGGTCCCAGCTTATTCCTCTAAATTTATGTCCCCGTCCCTCCTACAGGGCGTGGCACTCAGGAAGTGTCACGGTGGGGATTAAGGGAGGCGGGAGGAAGGCAGCTGGTGGTCACCTCCAAGACAAGAGTGGATCAAGAGCCCACATGGCCCTGGGCCGAGGCCTGCCGTACAGCCACGGCTCCAGAGCTGCGAGCAGGCTACTCCCAGACGCCGGCCTGCACGCCCCCAACAAACCTTCCAGAAAGCACCGAGCCCAGCCTGGCTGCTCTTGGCAGTATCCTGATGGCAGGTAGAGCTCACCAAAGCCACTAACCTCACCTTCCCCTCGAGTCAGAGACAAGGACAAATACGCATGCCAGAGAACACACATTCCGCAGCTCAGCGCCTCTCGTGGCGGGATTCTTTCTTTGTTTTGAGGCAGGGTCTCACTCTGTCACCCAGGCTGGAGTGCAGTGATCATAGCTCACTGCAGCCTCAACCTCCTGGACTCAGATGATCCTGTTGCCTCAGCCTCCTGGGCCGCTGGGACTACAGGCATGCAACACCACATCCAGCTAATTTTTGAATTCCTTTTAGAAATGGGGTCTCACTGTGTTGCCCAGGCTAGTCTCAAACTTCTGGGCTCAAGTTATCCTCCTGCTCTGGCCTCCCCAGTAGCTAGGGCTATAGGCACACACCACCATGCCCAGCTAATTTTTTTTTTTGAGACGGGGTCAGGCTGAAGTGCAGTCGTGTGATCTTGACTCACTGCAACCTCTGCCTCCTGGGTTAAAGTGATTCTCCTGCCTCAGCCTCCTGAGTAGCTGGGACTACAGGCATGTGCTACCACACCTGGCTAATTTTTTTGTATTTTTAGTAGAGACGGGCTCATGTTGGTCAAGCTGGTCTCAAACTCCTGACCTCAAATGGTCTGCTCACCTCAGCCTCCCAAAGTGCTGGAATTACAGGCATCAACAATCCTGCCTGGCCCCAGCTAATTTTTTTTTTTTTTTTTAGAGGTGGGGTCTCACTACGTTGCCCAGGCTGGTCTCAATTTCCTGGGCTCAAGCGATCTGCCTTAGCCTCCCAAAGTGCAGGGAGCACTGGAATGAGCCATTGTGACCAGCCACTTTTGGGTTTTCTGTGAAAGCGATGGTGCGAGGTGGCTGAAGATGTACAGGTGAGAAAGGACAGAGAAGGCAGGAAGAGAGCATGGAGCAGTGCCGGGCGGGGCTTCCATTCACTTACTGGGGACCGGCCTTAGCACGTCGGGGATGAGAATCTCCACCAGTGCCTGGTAGAGGATATGGTCGCAGCTCCTCATCCACCTGAGGATGGGGTCGCACTGACACAGGGAGATGAGCTTGTCCTTAGGCAGGACAGCACCCTCGGGGTCTTCGTCACTGTGGAGGGTACAGGGGCAGGTGAGCTGTGGCCTGGCCCGGGTGGCCTCACTCAGCCACAGGAGTGACCAGAGAGCCAGGCTGTGGGACTTGCGCCCAACAGCGGGCCTAGGGTTTTGCTCCCCATCCCTGAGCCCCTACGGGTCCCCTCCCTCCGTGTTGCTCCTGGCACCTCTGGGTCTCCCCCAGGTCCACGCTGTCCCTCCCCTGCTAGTTAGTGGCTGTGTTGTGCCTCACTGCAGTCACAGCTTGGGGTCACTTCCACTTGGGACTGCATCATGATCACCTCTAAAATCCTTCCTGTTCAAACAGTCTGATCTTGAAAAGGGGCAAATGGCCATGTGAATTTCAAGTCAACTCTACCAAGTCTAAAAATTACAGGGACAGAAGCAGACGGGTCTGAGCCCTGATTCTTGGAGAGTTGACGCTTTCGTTTGTGGGTTACCTGTGGGCGTCAGCAGGGGGTTAAGTCTGGGGGGGCTGTGAACCCAGCCAGGGCGTGGCAGTCACCTGGCAGGCAGAGAGGTGGGGCCGTCGCTGGAGGAGGCCTTCGAGTTCCAGAAGGAGAGCCACAGCTTCTCGATGTAGTGGAACTGGAGGTTCATCACCACATCTAGAGTTGCCTAGGAATGGAGGGACGGGTGAGACAGACGGGGGTGTGCACCCGTCATCTGCACTCAGCACACGCCAAGTGTGCAGCTGTGATTCGGGCTGCAGTGGGGTGCCCTGCAATCCCAAGGGAGGCCACAGAGAGGAGAGGAGCAGGCGATGGACATGGATGCAAGGGGCTGCTGAGGTCCTCTCCAGAGAGGACGCTCGTGGGTGGGCTCTGGGCTTGGGGCTCCGTCTCCTCAGCATCACCTGGGGACACGGGGGACGCCTGGCCTGAGCCTGGGAGGGACCCGTAGGAGCTGCCTGCCTGGGCCTGGGGCGGTCACCTCGCAGTGCCGTCTGTACACCAGCTGTAGGGCCTTGACATCGTGCAGGGTGACGCCCTCCTGCAGCAGGACGCTGCCCAGGTCGGGCGCTGGGAACTCGGGGAAGACATGGGAGACATCTGGGGGAGGAACATGGGAACATCAGAAACAGGGCTCTTAGGAAATGCGGACAACTAGAAGGCCATGTGGTAGATCGGGGAGGGGCCCAGAAACAGATGCTCTGCCCCACCCCATGCAGTCACAGAATTTTTTTTTTTTTTTTTGAGATGGTGTCTCACTCT
>NW_016107368.1:3615506-3616719 GCF_001604975.1 Cebus imitator | reverse complement strand
GCAATTCTCCTGCCTCAGCCTCCTTTGTAGTTGGGATTACAGGCGTGCATCACCACGCCCAGCTAATTTTGTATTTGTGTGTGTGTGTGAGGCAGGGTTTCACCATGTTAGCTAAGTTGGTCTCAAACCCCTGACCTCCAGTGATCTGCCCGCCGCGGCTTTTCGGAGTGCTGGAATTACAGGCTTGAGCCACTGCGCCTGGCACAGTCAGGGAATTTGTAAGCATCAGTTTTCTCAGGTAGAAAAGGGAGAGGATATTGTCGCCTCCCAGGAGCATTAAATATGCAGACACAGAGGATGCCCTGAGCCCAGGCCCTGGTACACAGCAGGTACCCACAGAGCCAGCTCAGGGCAGCACATCTGGGAAAGAAGGCCAGCCACGGAGTCTCCGCGGTGACCTCTTGGAGACAGGCCTGACCCCACCTCAATCTCCGCAGGAGATTCAACCCAGGAGGGTTCTGTTTGGGCTCAAAAAAGATCATAAACTACCTGGCGGCCTCTGAGTGCACAGAGCCCCCTTGAATCATGACACTGACACCAGCGAGCCTTCCTGTGTTCCGCCCCCCTGCCGGACGCCCCCTGGTGGCAGGCTCTGAGTTAGGGCCTTCCCGGGGCAGAGATGGCGCCCCCACTAAGCCAGCTGGGGAGGAACGCTGTCCCGTGAGCAGCCCCCAGGGAGGGGCTCCTGTTGGTGGACCAGGAGCACCCCAAAAGCTCCAGGCAAAAAGGAAGAAAGCCCAGATGGCAGGCAAATCCTCGTGCACCCTGAGTGGATAATATCTAGTGTTCTTTGTTTCACTCTGTCGCCCAGGTTGAAGAGCAGTGGTGTGATCCCGGCTCACTGCAGCCTCAAACTTCTGGGCTCAAGCAATCCTCTTGCCTCAGCCTCCTGAATAGGTGGGACCACAGGGGCTTGCCACTATGCCTGGCTCATTTAAAAAATTGTTTTTTTTAAGTATGTTGCCAGGCTCGTCTTGAACTCCCAGATAAGCCATCCTCCACCTTGGCCTCCCAAAGCACTGGGATCACGGGCACAAGCCTCCGTGCCTGTCCTCTACTATTTCTTTCTGATGCTCATTTTACTTTATTTTTTCATCTTTCTGATGGTCGCTTTATGTATTAATTTTTTTGGCATATGCTGGTTATTCTAAAGTCTCAGGGATTTCAGAAAGAAGGTTTATCTAGAACTTTCTTTTTTTTTTTTTTTTTTTTT
>NW_016107368.1:3612165-3615266 GCF_001604975.1 Cebus imitator | reverse complement strand
TAGTAGAGACGGGGTTTCACCATGTTGACCAGGATGGTCTCGATCTCTTGACCTCGTGATCCACCCGCCTCGGCCTCCCAAAGTGCTGGGATTACAGGCGTGAGCCACCGCGCCCGGCTTTATCTAGAACTTTCTATTTGACCAGAATGGTGTCTCAAAAGGAAACTGTCAGAAACATCTGTTTAGATGCCACCGGCTCTGCTGGTGCTGAAGGCCAGGAGTGTGGCGAGCAGATGGGAGCCCCGCCCCGGGGCCTGTGTGGCCTCTCACCTATGTACTGCTGGTGGTGCTGGCTCTGTGCGGCCATGGTCTGTTCCGGGGTGCTGTGCAGGCCGCTGTGGGAGCCGCTGTCCCCAAGGCTGTCCGTCTTCTGAGCTGGCCGGTACCTGGGATGGAGGACACACATTCCACCATGAGGGCCAGCAGCCCTGCCGGAGGTGGACCCACAGAGAGGGCGGCTGGGCAGGATTCAGTCGGGGGTGTGTGTATGATGTTTACAAGTTGTGGTCAAATACACACAACACAAAAGTGACCATCAGAGCCGTTTTTAGCACACAGCTCGGCAGCGTTAAGCACGTTCATGTGGCTATGCCACTGTCACCATCATCACCTCCAGAACTTGCTCATCTTCCCACACTCACACTCTGTCTCCATGACACACTCACTCCCCGTCCCTGTCCCCAGCCCCTGGCACCCCCATCTGACTTCCTATCTCTGTGAATTGGACGACTCTAGGGACCTCCTGGGAGTGGGATCACGTGGGAATTGTCCTTGTGCGCCTGGCTTCTCTCACTGAGCTTAACGTCCTCAAGGTCCACCAAGGTGTAGCCTGTGTTGGAATTTCCTCCTTTTTAAGGCTGAATAATATTCCGTCACATGGATGAAGCACACTTTGTTAACGGACACTTGAGAAAACAGATAGATGTATTCACCCTGTAACATTTCTCTCTTAGAAAAAATGTGAAATTCTTTGCATGAATCACAAACATCGTCGGTCCAGTCTCAAGAGTTCTGAGGCTTTCGCAGAGGAAAGCTTTGCAGATGGCTGGCTCCTCAGAGCCCAGCGTGTGCTGTGGTGGAGGCAGGGGCGAGCTGGCCTGACCCGAAGCACCTCCGGGGGGCATCCCTTATCAAACACAAAGCGGGGCCGAGCCTGTCGGAGGTGGGACAGCATGCCGGCGAGCTGTGTGTAAAGCAGCCGACTCAGGGCAGGCCGTGCGCATCGCGCAGACAGGCTCAGGCTGCGGCTTCCAAATGCAGATGGCCTCAGTCTGTCCCCCTGAACCCTGCCTGCAGCACCATTCACAGGCATTTGCAGGGGTCCAAAGTGAGCAACAGCAGCAATGTCTGCAGACAACTAGGTACAGAAGGAATGTTCCGAAAACTGTCTCCTGGGACCTCCAACTCCTGGGAGTGGCTGTGTGGTCAGGAGGCACTCGAATGGGTTTTTGAGCCACATACTTTCATGGGTGACTCTGTGCAGAGGGCTGGGTGCCAGGTGTGAAGGTGCCACATGAGGCTATTGGGATGCGGCCCCTGCCCTCAGGGTGGGCACTCGTGAGGGTGGGCGCCTGGAGGTGCTCTAGGAGGCAGCAATATCTGAATGGGTCCTAAACCAGGGGCCAGCAAACTATGGCCTGAGGGCCAATTCTGTTGCTTGTTTTTATAAATAAAGTTTTATTGGCACACAGCCATACTGGTGCATCGTTTTCGTGCTGTTTGTGGCTGCTTTCAGGATGCAGCTGAATTGAACAGTCACGACAGGGACTGCCTGGCCTGCAAGGCTAAGATATTTGCTCTCTGGCTCTTTACGGGAAAGATTTGCTGATCCCTGCCTTAGAAGATGAGGAAGTTTGTGATGGAGAAGAGGATATTCCAGAAAATGACCAGGGCTTTCCAGCCTCTGGATCCAAAGGTCCAGAAGTTGTGACTTGGCCGGGCGTGGTGGCTCAAGCCTGTAATCCCAGCACTGTGGGAGGCCGAGGCGGGTGGATCACGAGGTCAAGAGATCGAGACCATCCTGGTCATGGTGAAACCCCGTCTCTACTAAAACTACAAAAAATTAGCTGGGCATGGTGGCGCTCCAGCCTGGGTAACAAGAGCGAAACTCCATCTCAAAAAAAAAGATGTTGTGACTTGAGTACACCTGCTACTTTCTCCGGGCTTCTTGGGTTATTCGCAGTGTTCTTTCTCTTTGCTTCCTAAGCTTTAAAAATTAAAGGTCTGTGATTCCCACTGCATGGGTCTGGGTAAGGGGGAATGGTATGGGGATGGTACAAGGGTTAGTGGTTGGGACAGAGGAACTAAAAAAAAAAAGGGGAAAGCTGCGTAGGCAGAACATGGAGGGTTTTTAAGGCTGTGAAAGGGCTCTGTGTGACACTGTGATGGGGGACACGTGTCATTATACATTTGTCCAAACTGTACAATGTACAACACCAAGAGTGAGTCCTGGTGTTGACTGTGGACTCTGGGAGAGGGTGATAGCCCCGTGGAGGGTCATCAGTCGTAACCCACGCACTGCTCTGTCGGGGAGGCTCATGGCGGGACAGGCTGTGGGGAGCGGGGCCGGGGGAGAAGAGGAACTCTCTGTACCTTCTTCTCAATTTTGCTGTGAACCTGGAATGCCTCTAAAAAATAACGTCTGTTACAAAGCACGACAGCTCTGAAAACGGTGAGCTGGAGGAGGCTGCGTCCCAGCCTCCCGTGTCTCCTGCTGGACTCACCTCATTCTCAGCAGAGGGGGATACCTTGGCTTTTCCAGGATGCTGGAGACTAGAGAGTTATTGTGAGTTCGTTTCATGTTGGAGGAACACCTCTCCCTCCATGCTCCACGGGAAAGTGAGCTCTGCCCCCAACCCCACCCCACCTGGGCACCCACCTGGGCTTCTGGTGCATGGGCTGCTGCCGCATGGCCATGTACTGTGTGTCCTCCTGCAGCCGGTTCAGTGGGGAGTCTGGCTTCAGACGAATCCCGTAGTAATGGTACTTGGAGTTGCCCCTGGAAACCAAACATCCCAGGGTTAGCTCCCTTTGCAGATGTCCTGAACAACAAGATAGGTGGGGACTCTTTTTCTTTCTTTCTTTTTTTTTTTTTTTGAGAC
>NW_016107368.1:3591666-3612138 GCF_001604975.1 Cebus imitator | reverse complement strand
TTTTTTGAGACAATCTCATTCTGTCACCCAGGCTGGAGTGCAGCAGTGTGATCTCAGCTCACTGCAATCTCTGCCTCCCGGGTTTAAGAGATTGTCCTGCCTCAGCCTCCCGAGCAGCTGAGATTACAGGCATGGACCATAACGCCTAGCTAATTTTTGTATTTTTAGTGGAGATAGGGTTTCGTCATGTTGGGCAGACTGGTCTTACTTGAACCCCTGGGCTCAAGTAATCCTCCCGCCTTGGCCTCCCAAAGTGCTGAGATTACAGGAGTGAGCCACCGCACCCAGACTCTTTTTTTTTTTTTAGAAGCAGGGTCTTGCTCTGTCACCCAGGCCTGGAGTGCAGTGGCGCAATCACCGCTCACTGTAGCCTGGACCTCCTGGGCTCAAATGATCCTCCTGCCTCAGCCTCCGAGTAGCTGGGACTGCTGGCGTGTGCCAACACACTTGGCTGGGAAGCACTCTTTCTTGGCCTTTCACTTCGGCCTCTCTGGTTCAGCATTTCCTGAACTGCGTGAGAAACGTGATGAAGGAATTCTGCACGTAACGCCGTGTCATGCAGAGCCCCTGTCGCAGGCTAGGGTAATGAAGGCTCGGACAAGTCCTGTGCTGAGAACGCCAGGTCAGCTTTGCGGCGCTCCCGTGGCTCGGTTTCCATTATTATCGTTACCGACTCTTCCCCATCCCTTCCCATCATCTAGTAACGCGTTTTGGAGACAGGCACAGTATGGGAACCATTACATTAGTTTACTACGGGAGAATGATGATCAGTGGGCTTTAAACAATTCAGTTCAGCAAACGGCTTGCAGAGACCTTTCAGGAGAGAAGCAATAATCCACAGACAGGGCTGTGCAGACACCCAGCTCACAGGACGACATTTCTCCACAGCTGGCAACAGGGATGTGTAGGAGGCACCTGGCTCCTTTCTTTTTAGTTCTTCTTTTTTTTTTTTTTGAGATGGAGTTTCACTCTTGTTACCCAGGCTGGAGTGCAATGGCGCGATCTTGGCTCACCGCAACCTCCGCCTCCTGGGTTCAGGCAATTCTCCTGCCTCAACCTCCTGCGTAGCTGGGATTACAGGCACGCGCCACCATGCCCAGCTAATGTTTTGTATTTTTAGTAGAGACGGGGTTTCACCATGTCGACCAGGATGGTCTCGATCTCTTGACCTTGTGATCCACCCGCCTCGGCCTCCCAAAGTGCTGGGGTTACAGGCTTGAGCCACCGTGCCCGGCCTTTTTAATTCTCTTTTTATTAAAAAAATTTTTTTTTGAGATGGAGTCTCACTCTGTTGCCCAGGCTGGAGTATGGTGGTGTGATCTCGGCTCACTGCAACCTCCTACTCCTGGGTTCAAGAAATTTCCCTGCCTTAGCCTCCCCGAGTAGCTGGGGTTACAGATGCATCGCACCACACCCAGGTAATTTTTTTGTATTTTTAGTAGAGGTGGGTTTTCACCATGTTGGCCAGGCTGGTCTCAAACTCCTGACCTCGGGATCCACCCACCTAGGCCTCCCAAAGCGCTGGGATTACAGGCCTGAGCCACCGCGCCTGGCCTCTTTTCCTTTTTAAATTTCATTGCAATAGCAGACAGCCTGGGCCCTTTCTAGATGAGGTCCATGTTTAGCCAGGTGCTCAGAGGAGGGAAAACGGGGCAGGGAGCAGGGGGCAGGTTGGGGGGAGAATCAGCCTTAATCCTCAAGCCAGCATCTGGTATACTCTGCAGGGGCGGTCCCTCCGAGAGCAGGGGCTATGTCCCTAGAGACCAGGCTTCCCCGTTGCTTCCACTTCTTTCCCTCCTCTACGTGTCTATGATCCCTAAGGACATTCTCTGTAAAGGATCACAAAGTGTCAGAGAACAAGGGACTGTGGTCCTTGTGGACCCACCACCATGCTGTTTACAGACAGCCAGGACACAGGCTCTGGGAGTGCATGAGTTAGCCCTAACCCCACACAGGCAGATTTGGGTTGGAGATGCTGCTGTGTTTTTCTGTCAGAGGAGAGTTTGCATTATTTCCTGCCATAAGTCTATGGCCTGTGATGCCCTGGGGCTGCCATAGACCAAGGGAAGGCGGGGTGGATTGGTCCAGCGGGCACGGTGGCTCACACCTGTAATCACAGAACTTGGGGACGCTGAGACGGGCAGACCACTGGAGGCCAAGAGTTTGAGACCAGCCAAGGCCACCAAGAATTTGAGATGGTCGAAACTCCATCTCTCCAAAAATATGAAAATTAGCCAGATGCGGTGGCGGGCACCTGTAATCCCAGCTACTTGGGAGGCTGAGGCAAGAGAATCGCTCGAACCCGGGAGGCGGAGGCTGCAGTGAGCGGAGACGGAGCCACTGCACTCAGCCCGGGTGACAGAGCGACCCTGCCTCCAGCAGCATCAACAACAACAACAAACACCAAGAAATGGTAAATCCAGCTCTGCTTCCTAAACCAGAGGCCACTTTTGTTTGTTTTTGTGACACAAGGTCTTGCTCTGTTGCCCAGGCTGGACTACAGTGGCGCAATCATGGCTAACTGCAGCCTTCACCTCCTGGGCTCAGGTGATCCTCCCCTCTCAGCCTCCCAAATAGGTGAAATTAAAGGTGTGCAAATAGGTGTGCACCACTGTCCCTGGCTAATTTTTAATTTTTTTAATTTCCTCAGTGCTCGGGAGATAGAATTTTCATTTTTTTGTAGAGATGAGGTCTTGCTATGTTGCCCGTCTCAAGCGGTCCTCTTGCCTCAGCCTTCCAACTGTTGGGATTTCAGGTGTGCACCACCGCAGAGGCTGCTTAAAAAAAAAAAAAAAGAGGCTCCTAAAGCCCAGAGGTTGCTTTAAAAAAAAAAAAAGGATGGCCAGGCCCAGAGCTGAGGCAGGAGAATCACTTGAACCTGAGAGCCCGAGGTTGCAGTGAGCTGACATCGCGCTACTGCACTCCAGCCTGGGCAACAAAGAGCAAAACTCCGTCTCAAACAAAATAAAAACCTGTATTGTTTGGGAAATTTCAAAAAGAGAGAGAAAACCAGAGGGACCTCCATGTCCCTTCGCCGGCTTCTAAAGCCAACACCTCGGGCTACACCTGGCCACAGCCAAGGCTGCCGCCAATTGACAGGAACTGCAGCACGCCAGAGGTGGCTGCGAGTCAGGCCACCGGGACAAGAGGTGGAAGCCTCACATTTTCTGGGAAGCTCCGTTTCTTGGGAAAGGAAAAGGAAGGACAGGTGGGCTGGGGGCTGTCTACCCACCTGGTGCCCAGCCGCCGCGTTCTCAGCCCCATAAACACGGAACGGATGAGTTTCCCGAAGGAGGCGGCGTTCACTGGGTCTAGCTTGTGCTCCTGGCAGTGCCGAAGGTAGTGGTTGTAAAGGGAACTTCTCGGGAGACTCACACCTTCCGCAGTTTCATAATTATCCAACAGCCACTGGAGCTGCACAAAGAAAGACACGTCTGGTTTGTCAGAATCCTGAGGAACGCTAACATGCCAACAGGCTCATTAAGAGAATTACTTGCTTTCCCTGTATTACCAAACGGGATGAGGAGATCCATCTGAGGAAGTCATCTTTTCTCTTTTTCTTTTTGAGAAGGAGTCTTGCTCTGTCAGCCAGGCTGGAGTGCAGTGGTGCCATCTCGGCTCACTGCAGCTTCTGCCTCCTGGGTTCAAGTGATTCTCCTGCCTCAGCCTCCCAAAGTGCTGGGATTACAGGCGCGTGCCACCACGCCTGGCTAATTTTTGTATTTTTGGTAGAGACAGGGTTTCACCATGTTTCCCAGGCTGGTCTCAAACTCCTGACGTCAGGTGAACCGCCGGCCTCAGCCTCCCAGAGTGCTGGGATTACAGGCATGCGCCACTGCGCCCGGCAGGGAATCCATCTTTATGGTCACTGATGAGTTATGTAAGCACATTAATGAATCGCTCATCTTCACTCATTTATTGATTCTTCCATGCTCAGCCTAGTTTTCAGGTTCCTGGACTCAGTTTATAAAAATCTGGGTGTTTATAAAATCTCAGTTTTAAAAAAACTATGAGGTGCTGTCTTCAGCCACTTAAACGCCCACACACCACCACACAGGGTTTCAATACCAAATAGCTCCATGACATACGGGAATGCGGAGAAATTCTGATGCTAAACAGGAAGACTGAAGAAGGGCCCCACAGCCCCGTGTTCTGTCGTAAGCAGTGAGCTAACATGTACCGAGATCCCTTATTGAGCAAGGTACAAATGGGAATTTAATAAAATACACAAATGCTTATATGCAAGGTTTGGTGTCTAAGTCAAAAGGCAGGACATAGCTACTTGGGAGGCTGAGGTGGGAGGATTGCTTGAGCCCAGGAAGTTGGGGCTGCCGTGAGCTAGTACAATGAGCCACTGTACTCCAGACTGGTCGCCCGAGCAAGACTCTGTCTCTTTCAAAAAACAAAACAAAACAACAAAAAGACGGGTTAAATGAGTCTACAGCCAAGGACTATGCCTCGAGAGGTCAACACCCAGTGAGAAGGGCCAGAACTGTCTACACGAAGAGCTCAGCCCCACACGGGGCATGACGCAAAGGTGGCCTGCCCACCGCGCGATGCCCTGAGCCAAGCGCCTTAAAGGCTGCGACTTCACTCTGCTTTCCACGTCTCCCTCTCTGATCGTCTGTCCCTCTGATCCAGAGAGGTCTGCTATGTGAATAGAAAAGTCTTTAACGAATGCCTGGAATTTGGAGAAAGACAGGAATTACACGCACAGAAGCAAGGACCAAGTCCAGATACCAAGACAAGAGTGTCGGGGGAAACCAGCTGTCCCTGCCTGGTCCACTCTGTATGAGGCTGCCGGCTGCTGTGTCTAGGCTGAGCTTCCAGAGCTCTGAAGGGCTCCTACTGCCGGGGTGCTCCAGAGAGTGCGGCGCGGGTCCTCAGCCCGCCCCCACCAGCCATGCTGCGCCTCGCACGACCCTCCGCCTGAGAAGCCCTTGTCCCTGTGCCCTGCACATCCCACAAGACACAAAGGAGGCGTGTCCCCTGGGAAATATCTGTTCACCCCCCGCAGCGTACCCACGGCACCCAACACCATCACATTTGCCTGTGTCTGCCCCACCCATACTCAGCATTGCAAGCTGGGGAGAAAGTAAGCCATCATCTCCTCTGTATGATTTATTTATTTATTCTTTAAGACAGAGTCTCACTCTGCCGCCCAGGCTGGAGTGAAGTGGTGTGATCTCGGCTCGCTGCAACCTCTGCACCCGGGTTCAAACAATTCTGCCTCAGCCTCCCGAGTAGCTGAGACTACCTACAGGTGTGCCCCACCACGCCCAGCTTATATTTTTCGTATTTTTAGTAGAGATGGGATTTCACCATGCTGGCCTCAAACTCCTGACCTCAGGCGATCTACCTGCCCTGGGCTCCCACAGTCCTGGGATTACAGGTGTGAGCCACCGCGCCCAGCCTTCACCCCTCTTTATGAAATAGCGCTATGGGGTCCTGACCAGTGCCTCAGGATCCCTCTTAGCTCAGCTAAGCCCCACCCACTCCAGCCTGTCCTGGCCCTCCAGCCCTAACAGGGGCTGACCCAGGGCCACCCTGGAGTGAGGACCTGCCCTGGTTTCTGGAACGTTTCACAGGATGACGAACTGGCCAAAAGTTCAGGTGAAGGGGTACGCGGGGCCTGAGCGCAGAGGTCTCTTAAACTGAATTGCAGGTGAGCTGCAGTGCTGAGTTCCAATTTAGAAAGGGGGAGGTTAAGTCTTGGGCTGGAGTTCAGGGTAGAGAGTGGAACCAGATGTGTCACTCTGGCACCAAAGAGCTGAGGACAAGACCTCCAGGGGGGTGGGAAGAGTCACCCAGCAGGGGCACTGCCCGCACAGGTGCTGAGACGAAGAGCAGCGCTGGGATTACACGCACATCACCAAGGCCTAGGTCTTGGAGTGCAGGTCCAGCCTCATGTGCAGCCTCTGGGGCAAACCAGGAGGGCTTCAGGCCTCCCGACACAAGCTCTCCTCCAGCTCGGCTCCTGCAGGCAAGTCCTGTGGCCAAACATCCCCCCCACCAAGGGAACAAGAGTGGTTCCTGCTGTGATCCCTGCGCTTGGATTCCGGTTCCCTGGCAGCCCTGGAATTACTCGACCAGCCTATCACCTCCTCCGCAGCAGCAGGGGCCCCTCGCCCTCTTGCTATGACGAGGTCTGCCCCCTGCCGCCCGCAGGGGCCTGTGTGAAGAGCAGTGTCTGCCCGTGGCCATGAGTGCAGGTGATTGATAAGCAGTTGCCAATTTCATCCGTCCAGCGTCGGGTGCCGTGCGCTCGGCTGTGCCCATAACCACAGGGAGGGACCCTCTTGTCCTTTGAATACGAGAGTTAAAATAAAGGACCATGAGAAGGGCCCCGGAGTGAAGACTTCGCCTCTTCCTCATTTGCCTCTTTGGGAAAAGGACATCAGATTTTTTACTTTCCATCAAGCCATTCACACCTTTCATCTTCCAGCCTTCCGGACTGGGCTTTTCTGATCCGACGGAGGCAGAGTTGCTCTTTTCTCCTCCAACGTCTGGCTCTGGCAAAGTCCTTGGACCCTTAAGAGCTCCAGAGTTCCCTGCATTTAATGCTATGAACCACAACCTTGACGTTGAAGTTAGTGTGTGTGTGTGTGTGTATATACACATATATATGTGTGTGTGTACATATATATACATATACATACAGAGAGAGAGAGAGAGAGAGAGAGAGAGAGAGAGAGAGAGAGAGGCCTAGCAGCAGAGAAAGACTGTCCAAGGAGGTAGGTCAGGAGCAAACAGTGGGCATCCAGGTGAAGAAGACAGAGGCTTTCCTTGGTCATTCTGTGGCTGGGGGCACAGGTGCCACTTCTTAGATTGTCCCATGGGCAGCAGAAGCCAGGGCCAGTGGCCCCACATCTCAAGGAGCCAAATGATGTCGTGGGTTTTCAGGCTAAAAGTGTGAGGCCAGATTTTGTGGGCGGTGAGCTGGAAGGAGTCCTGAGAGGTTAGAGTCTAAGACTCCATCCACAGCAGGACATACCGGCTCACACATACAAAGAAAGTTTTGGAACAGATCATCCTTCTGCTATTTACCCCTGACCGCCCCCCTGCACCTCACCGTGCTATTTAAACTAAGAGTAGAATCCTTTGGTTGGGTGATTATGTTGACATTGACACTAAAAGGATGCTTGGTTTTCTTGACAAGTCCTTCCTGCTCAACATAAAGAAACCACAGAGAAGACAGACTTGGCTGGAACAGTCAGGTCCACTTCCTCCGCCTTCTGCATGGATGAACTTCCGGGAGGAGAGATGGGTTAGAGCTGAGGTGTGATGGGCTTGCAGACTCTGTTGAGGGTCCACGCCTCACCAGCAGGCCAGGGGCTTCCCAGCACTCAGCGCCGGAGCCCACACCCGGCGGTGCATCAGACCGGGGAGAGCATCATAGGTCAGTTCTGTGAAACTGACCACGAGGGTCCAGCCGCTCCAAGCACACCTCACCCACCTCCCTTGCTCTCGAGGGCTCAGGTAGCTTCATGCAAAGAAAGGCGGCAGGCTGGGTGTAGTCACCTTTCCGGTTTGGGCATACTCTGCAGTCTGTTTTGTCTGCTGATATATGTGCTATTTCTGTGTCAATATCAAACACAAATAAGCAGAACACTTTCTAAGGAAATGTACATGTGCATCCACATTTGTCGCCATCTGTCAGGACAGCACACTTCTTGATGAAATGGATCAAATCCTTCCTTTCAAGGAAAAAAAATCCCAAAATGCCAACGCCTCCCTCTCCACCTCACCCCCACCACCAACGGCTGGTGGTTCTGGGCTCTTTGCAGGCAGAGCCCCCATGGACAGATGTCCTCACCTGCAGGTGGGAAGGGGGGGATCGTGCCCACCTACCCAGCCCCCTTCGTCTTCTGAGATACTTGTTTCCAGGAATGGGGGCGAATTTACCTGACACTAGCTCCTCCTGGTGGTGAGTTGGAGTCTTGCCAGGTCATACACTAGCAGCCCGGGCAGCTATTCCAAGTGCCCTGTGTGCTCTGTGTTGACATATTCTGGCTTGGAACACCTACCTTTTCATCCATCCCCCAAATATTTATGAGAGCTGGCACTGTGCCAGGTCCTGTTCCAGGAGCTTGGGATTCAACAGTGAATAAAAGACAAAAAATCCTGCCCCCTGTAAGCGTCCATTCTTGTCTGGCAGAGACCCACAATAAATAAGTAAAATGAACCGAATGAGAGCTGGTTCTGAGTCCTATGAGAAAAATTAACCTGGGAAAGGGGATGGGGTGCCACCACAGAGGGACTGGAGGGAGGACTGCAATTGTAATCGAGGTGGGGTGGGGGTGTCAGGCAGGGCTCACTGAGAAAGTGCCCAGTATGTGAAGACTCGAAGGAGGTGAGGGAGAGCCTGGGGGAAGAGAGGTTCAGGCTCAGGGCTCCCCAGTGCAAAGGCCCTGGGGCAGGTCTGAGCCTGGTGTGCTGGAGGAACAGCGAGGAGGCCCACGTGGCTGGAGCAGAGTAAGGAGTGGGAGACAGCGGGTCGTGCAGGGCCTTGTGGGCCATTTTGACAACACTGGCTTTTACTTGGAGGGCCAAGGGGAGCCCCGGAGGCTTCTGAGCAGAGCAGTGCGGCCATCTGACCTGAGTTTTAGCAGGATCACTCTGGCGGCTGCTGTGAGGAGGAGGCTGGGTAAGGGTGCGTGCCGAGGGCTGGCTAGGAGGTGGCCAAGAGAAGCCACGGGGACAGTGGTCGCTGGGGAAGTAGTCGAGGCGGAGGAGGTGGGGCACCATCTGGTTCTGGATCTTTCTTGAAGTGAGGTTGAAGAGTGAGGGTGGGCCTGAGAGGGGTGAAGGTGGGGCGGGCATGGGAGGCGTAGGGGTTGTTGGGGGCGGAGGCCGAGCACTGAGCTAAGACGCTAATCCAAGCGGGGCAGGAACACCGAGGGAAAACGGCATGGCCAGCCGGGACTGCGGGGCAGGAACAACTTCTGGACAGTCCCCTTCTGAGCAGCTGCCAGCTCCAGCAACCCCTCCACAGCCTACAGGACGGCACGCCATAGTGCCAGGCTACACGGGTCACCAGCTGAAGGCTAGATGGCCTTTGACAATTTGCGCTTCTTGATTTCAAAACAAAAAGTCACATAACCCACACACAACTCTTCCAAACGCAGCTCACTCCCACAGGTGTGCAAGCGAGGAGCTTATGTTAGTAGACAGCGCCACCTCATGGTGACGGAGACGCGGTGAACCTGCTGCGGGGTCTGGGTTGGCTGGTAGCCTGAGGGCAGCCTGGTGCCTGCCAGGGGCTGAGGACACCTCTTCTGCTCAAGGCGGCGGCCTGCCACACCCTGTTGGGCGAAGACATGTTTCACCCCCAGCCCCTGCTCCGTTCCCTTCACTCTGGAAGGGCGAATTCCCATTTTCACGCCGCCATATCCTGCCCTTCCCCAGTCTGGACACTGCTAGGGGGTCTCCTCCTCCCTGGGGGTTTCCATGCCAGTCTGACCATCAGCTGGCTGAAATGTTCTTCCAACGTGCAGACCCCCGGGCCCTGCAGACCCTCTGGTGGAGAAGCCTGGGAAGCTCCTGTTGACCGGCTGGGTCTGGACAATGCTGTCTCATTTCACCAGGCTCCCAGCACCTGAATACCCCTTCCCTCCTGAGATAGCGCGCAGAGGGAACCCGCCCTGCGGAACAAGTGGCCAGCTCCACTCAGAGACCTCTGTGACCTCTGTGGGTGGGCTCCCAACATTTTCCACCTTCTGCCCTCAAATGCTAAGCTCCCTGGAGTGCCCTTTTTCTCCTTTTTTATTCCCTATGTTCGGCACTGACCTGGCCAGAACCCTGCACACAGTAGGCGGTTGGCTGACGTCACCAGTTGGCAGCAGGAAAGAGGCACACAGGCCCTGCTGCTGGGGGACCCTGCCTGGGGCTCTCTGAGAAGAGAGGTCCGGGAGGACACCAGAAGATGGGTCCCCAGGGCCCAGCTGCCCCCACACCCCTGGCTTATCTGCCGCAGGATCGGGCTGTCAAGGGAGGTGGGACTGTGGCTGTGTCCCCGCCTGACCTGCAGAAGGCTGCTGCCCGCCACTAGCTCAACCTCAGCCACACGCAGCCCGGGTAAGATCGCCGTGAGTGTGCACCGCCAGGCAGAGGGCACGCTGCCCCGTCCGTCAGCAGATCACGTCCTTTAACTCCTCTCTCCCATTTGCCGAACAAGATCTAGGTTTATTCTGCCTGTGCGTGGTGAACTTTTTAGAAAGATCTTATTTCCACTTCCTTTGCTTTGAGTCACCAAGC
This sequence comes from Cebus imitator, assembly GCF_001604975.1. NCBI lineage: Eukaryota > Metazoa > Chordata > Mammalia > Primates > Cebidae > Cebus > Cebus imitator. The sequence continues at coordinate 3,601,881 of NW_016107368.1, read as the reverse complement.
CCTGAATCTTTCTGATCACAGCTCATGATGGAAGCAAACAACAGCGCATCATCAGTGAGAACAAGAAACAGGAGACTTTTACCTGCTGGAAAAGTCAGCTTGGGAATGTGACTCTGCAGGGAAGCAACCCAAGAAAGTCTGCCTTTTGGATGACGTATTAGAAAGCAGGGAGGATCCCGGCAGCCAGAGACAAGCGGATCATGCATTTTCCCATAGACATTTTTTCTTTTTTTTTGAGATGAAGTCTCTCGCTGTCGCCCAGGCTGGAGTGCAGTGGCGCGATCTCGGCTCACTGCAGCTTCCGCCTCCTGGGTTCAAGCAATTCTCCTGCCTCAGCCTCCCAAGTAGCTGGGACTACAGGTACCCACCACCACGCCTAGCTAATTTTTCTACTTTTGGTAGAGACGGGGTTTTGCCATGTTGGTCAGGCTGGTCTTGAACTCCTGACCTCAAGTGGTCTAGCCACCTTGGCCTCCCAAAGTGCTGGGATTATAGGCATGAGCCACCATGCCTGGCCCATTTTCCTATAGACATTTTAACTCTCCTGTGGATATGCTGCCTACCCCAGCTCTGTGGCCCCATCCTGCCTGCATCACGTGGCCCTCTCGCCCGAGGCAGATACCCTGGGCCCACATGGGTTTGGTTTCAGGCTGAAGACAGCCTGATCCTTGCTGAATGGGGATTATCATGCTGCACACTTCCCTGTGTATGTGCTCTGAGTTTAAAACTCGGGGTTGGGGAGATCCTCTCTCCAGGCACGTGTGGAAGATTCTTTCTCCCCGAGATCGTCTACAGGGAGGACGTCATCCCGCAGTGACAGATGGCAGGATGACCACGTCCTGCCCAGCCTGGGGATGGGTGGGGCACCGAGCAGGGGTCTGGCGGGGCGTTTCATTTTGTTTTGTCTTTTTTGCTTCAAGACAATCAGCAGAAGCAGATATTTCTGCTATTTCTTGTAGTGACCAGCTCCCGAGGCAGAGGGCAGAGGCCTTGTCAGGGGCTGCCTTGAGCAGGTGACGCCTGTGCCTAACCCATAAGCCCAGGTTTCTGGACCTGTCCCACATCACCTTCCGCCCCCAGAATCACTCACTGCCTTTTGAGTAACGCCTCACGTTAAACCTCGGTCAGCACGGAGTCACGATGAATCACTCAGGATTGGGTTCCACTCAAGGGGACTTCTTCCTCTTTGATGTCTGAATTCTCAAGGGAATGTCACATCCCAATTTAAGTGCCAGAGAGCAACTCCTGGGAGCACATTCTGACTCCAATGGCCCCTCCTACTTTTAAAATGGCAAACAATTTCCAGCTATGTGCAAAGCCGAATTGAGAACGTTTGGGGAGAAGTGAAAGCGACAAGTCTGAGGAGGCCAGAGTCGTCCTTCTCTTCTGTCCCTGGGCATAAAGACAGAGCTGGCCACCTCCTCCAGTCCCCCTGCTACAGAGCTGTGCAGAGCTGAGATGCCCACAATCTCCTGTCATGGGGCGTGTGATCACGGTCTTCTCCCAGGAGACAAGGGGAGGAGAAAAATCTTACACGCTAAAATCTGTACGAATTATCTACTTGATGCTTTTCTCAAATTACTGTTTCTTTCCAAGAGAGGACTCCAGAAAAATGAGCTGAGAATCTACGGCATTCTTGACCCTGTGTATTTTCTCTCTTTTTGTTGCTGTTGCTGACTTTTGTTCTATTTTTCATATATAACTATACTGCTTGTCACCTGCCAGGTATTGTTGAAAGTATTTTGCATTTTGCATATATTAAATAATTTGCTCCCTATGACAACCCAAGGAGGTAGGTGTTGTTAGTAACTACCTTTTACAAATAAAGAATCTGTTGATTTCTCCTTCATTGTTGAAGGGTGTTTTTGCTGGATGTAGAATTCTAGATTGCCTTCCCCCCCAACCACCTTTCACAAATGACACTTTAAAGGTGTCATTTTATTGCCTTTGGTTTATTTTATTTTATTGAGATGGAGTCTCAACCTGTCACCGAGGTGGGAGTGCAGTGGCATGATCTCAGCTCACTGCAACCTCTGCCTCCCGGGTTCAAGTGATTCTCCTGCCTCAGCCTCCAGAGTAGCTGGGATTATAGGCACCCGCCACCACGCCCAGCTAATTTTTGTATTTTTAGTAGAGACGGGGTTTCATCATGTTGACCAGGCTGGTCTCAAACTCCTGACCTCAGGTGATCCGCCCATCTCAGCCTCCCAAAGTGCTGGGATTACAGGCGTGAGCCACAGTGCCCGGCTGCCTTCGTTTGCTTTAAAAATGTCTATGGAGGTTACAAGCAGAGCAGGGACAGGTCACCAGGTCAGACACACACTTACATGGCTGTTGAGTAAACCGCTTTTGTGTGATGTGATTCCTTCGCTTTTTTGGAGGTTTTCAATCGCCATTTCAAGCTAAAGAAAATGTGTGCAGAAACAAAACAAAACAAAATNAAAAAAAAAGGGAAATCAGATGGTTAGCATCAGCCAAGATTTGTTTTTATTAATATCCAAATAATGATTTGAGCTCCTACAAAGTAAAAATGAGGCTCCACACAGGCAGGGGGTGGGGGTGAGTTAAATTGCGCATTAAAGCTACGGCAGGGAGTGTTGCTTTGCACACGCAGGTAAGCCCATGAGCCCGTCAGACACAAGCAGCAGAAGTCGTGCTGTAAAACCTGCAACTGAATTTTCACCTGGCAAAGGCGTGTGCACATCAGAACATTAATATGCAGCTGCTGCATAAATTCCAGTGTCAACTAAGCCAGTATAATAAATACCTGCTCCTCTCCCCATGCCACACTGATGGGGAACCAGGAGAACGAAAGCAAGGACAGATGGCAGGCTTCACTCCCCAGCAAGCCTGTCTGGTCGCAAAGCCCAGGGTCTCCCCGCTGCTGGATGTTTTGGGAAAACACTAATGAGGCCAAAGACTCAGACCCTGCCATCAGGAGGCTGTAGGATCCAGGGCCACCGGACGCTGTCTGGCGAGTGTTTATCTAGTGGGAGCCGTGTGAAGACGGCGTTTGGAAAAAAAAGAGTTTTGGAAGAAAAGAGTTGGGGAGCCAATGGCAGAACTTCCTGGAGGATGGGGGCTTTTAAGTTGGATCCTGTAGGGAGGTGGGTGGCAGCTCCATGTGAAAAAGGAGACACGCAGATGTGTGTGGCCGCCAAGGCATTCACACGCACTTAGTTCGTTCCAGACTTGCACATGGAAAGCGGCGATGTAAAATCTGCTGCAGCCCACCCTGACCACCAGAGAACTGAGACGGAAGCAAAGGAACCTGAGGTATGCGCTTCCTTTCCTAAAACCCCCAGGGAGGACAAAGACTTGAGGGCCCTTCCTCAAGGAGCAGGTTGAGTGTGTATTTCAGAGAGCAGCGCGCGGAGCTGAGTTCAAGAATGACAGGGTAACTGCTTCTCTCACGGCCTCCGACCACTGTGCGTCTGCCTTCTCTCATTAGCTACCCTTGCTTCAAGTCAAGAAGGATGTCAGGGTCACCTTTAAGAAGTACAGAAGGTTGGCCAGGTGCAGTGGCTCACACTTGTAATCCCAGCACTTTGGGAGCCTGAGGCGGGTGGAACATGAGGTCAGGAGTTCAAGACCAGCCTGGCCAATATGGTGAAACACCGTCTCTACTAAAACGAAAATTAGGTGGGTGCAGTGGCACATGCCTGTAGTCCCAGCTGCTCAGGAGGTTGAAGCAGGAGAATCGCTTGAACCTGGGAGGCAGAGGCTGCAGGGAGGCGGAGGCTGCAGGGAGGCGGAGGCTGCAGTGAGCCGAGATTGTGCCACTGCACTCCAGCCTGGGTGACAGAGCAAGATTCTGTCTTAAAAAAAAAAAAAAAAAGAAGAAGTGCAGAGAGTGGAGGGCCGGGGGCACGGGGGAAAGCAGAATGGTGAGACCTACCCCACCCATCAGCCTCAGGGCACAGACGATGAGAAGGCCATCACCACCTCTATGATAGAAAAAACAAACTTACCACCCCCAAGTCTTGGGGCCAATTCTGATCTGCAGCTTGGGCAGGCAGGTGAGTACTGCCCCATGGCACCTTCCCTGGAGGACACCGTTTACCTGTGGGTGCCCAGAGAGCACAGTGCACGACCTCTGGAAGTCTGCCCTGACCTCAGGGGCCTTGTCTACTGCCCAGCAGACTGGGAAGAGGAAAACACTGTCTCTCCAGCAGAGTGGGTCTCAATCATTTGGTCTGTTAAAAAATACACTATAAAAAAATTTTGAGATTTCACCGCCCCCACCCCCAAAAAAGAGCTTTTTTTTTTTTTTTTCTTTTCTTTTTTTGAGACAGAGTCTTGCTGTCGCCCAGGCTGGAGTGCACTGACGTGATCTTGGCTCACTGCCACCTCTGCCTCCCAGGCTCAAGTGATTCTTGCGCCTCAGCTTCCCGAGTAGCTGGGTTTACAGGCGTGCGCCACCACACCCAGCTAATTTTTGTATTTTTTAGCAGAGATGGGGTTTCTCTATGTTGGCCAAGCTGGTCTTGAACTCCTGGCCTCAAGTGATCCACCTGCCTTGGCCTCCCAAAGTTCTGGGATTACAGGCGTGAGCTACCACAGCCTGCCTGCTTTTGTTTTTAAAAGTTAAATCTATTATTTCCCTTATTAGCATCAAAATGAATAATTTTAAAAACAACGTATTAATTCATAAAAAAATATAAACCCATAATAGGTTAACACTTAAAGAATAGGTACACTTTCCCAATTTAAAATAAAACAACCCAAAATGAGAAGAGTGGAATGATTCCACATCTTTAAAACAGACAGAAGACAGCTCTATACACCTGCTTCTGTATCTCCATCTATTATTGTATACTGTTTTAGTTGTACATTGAAAAAACATGGCCTCATACAGCTATACAGCTGGAAAATGAGCACTGTTTTAATAGCCTTTTCAGATAACTGTGGATATCTTTACTTGATACTATAGCAACACTTGACAACTGGTAATTTCTTAAAGGTTAGCTGCAATGTGGAATCTGAGACCATATTAATGAGCTTTTCATAATCAGTTACATTAAAATCCATTACTCTTGAGCTGACATCCATGAAAATCGCAGAGTAAGGCACTCCAAAATCCATCCCTTCACAAAAGCAGTAAAAAAATGGGCAAAAACTGTCAGAATTGACTTTCCCAGAACTCTGGAAATGAATTAAAAGATTATGGCAAACAGGTGAACCTGTAATAATAATAATAAAAAAAAAGATGAAACTTGGCATTTAAGGAAATCTCCATCGAATCACTAGTTGACCACTAAGATAACCAAATAGAGATTTTGGCCTGGCACGGTGGCTCACACCTGTAATCCCAGCACTTCAGGAGGCTGAGGAGGCCAGGAGTTCAAGACCTGCTTGGCTAATGTGGTGAAATCCTGTCTCTATTACAAATGCAAAAAAAAGAAAGAAAGTAAAAGAAAAGAAAAAAAATTAGGTGGGTATGGTGGCACATGCCTGTAATCCCAGCTGCTGGGGAGGCTGAGGCAGGAGGATCACTTGAACCCAGGAAGTGGAGGTTGCAGTGAGCCAAGATCACACCACTGCACTTGAGCCTGGGCAACAGAGTGAGACTGTCTCAAAAAAAATAATGCAGATTTTATAAAATTAGTCCAGAAAGGTCCTGAAAAACAATCAACGACACCTGTAAGCAGCAACAGCAAACCCTGGGAGAACAGAAGAATCCAGTATTCAGAGTCACCATGTTATACTATTAAAAATATCCAGTTCTCCACAAAAATTATGAGGCATGCAAGAAAACAAGAAAGTATGCTCCATATGTAAAAATAAACGAATAGGACCATCCCTGAGAAAATCCAGCCATTGGACTTATGAAACAAAGAGTTTAAATCAACTATATAAAATATACTTAAACAGCTAAAGGAAATCATGCACAAAGCACTATAAAAAAAAAATGACAGGCTGGGCACGGTGGCTAAGATGGGCAGATCACTTCAGATCAGGAGTTCAAGACCAGCCTGGCCAACATGGTGAAACCCTGACTCCACTAAATACACAAAAATTAGCTGGGCATGGTGGTGAGCACCTGTAATTCCAGCTACTTGAAAGGGTAAGGCCTGACACTTGAGCCTGGGAGGCAGAGTTTGCAGTGAGCTGAGATCATGCCACTGCACTCCTCCCTGGGCGACAGAGTGAGATTCCATATCGAAACAAAAACAAAAACAAAAGCAAAACAAAACAACAAAACACATGAGAGTGATGTTTCATCAGTGGAGAATATCAACAAGGACATAGAAATTGCAAAAAGGAACCAAATAAAAATTCTGGAGTTGAAAGTATAATAGCTGGAATGAAAAATTTACTAGGGAAGGTTCAACTGCAGGTTTGAGCAGCCAGAAGAAAGAATCAGGGAACTTGAAGACAGGTCAATGGAGATTACCCAGTATGAGGAGTAGAAAGAAAAAAGAATGGAGAAAAACGAGCGGAGCCCGAGAAACTTGTGGGACATCACCAAGCTTACAAACCAACACATAATAGGAGTCCCAGAAGGAGAGGAGAGGAAGAAAGTGGTAAAGTATATTTGAATAAGTAATGGCTGAAAACTTCCCAAATTTGATGAAAGACATAAATCTACACATTTGAAAACCTCAACAAACTTTATGTGGTATAAACTCAAAGAAATACACACCAACGACATATTATAATCAAAATGTTGAAAGGCAAAGACAAAGAGAGAATCCTAGAAGCAGTAAGAGAGAAGTGGCATCACAAACAAAGAATCTTGAATATGAGTAATGGCTGATTCCTCATCAGAAACCATGGAGGCCAGAGGGCAGGGGGATGAGAAAGTTAAAGTGCCAAAAAGCGAACAAACCCACATGTTAATCGGCAGGTAAATGGATACACAAAATGTGGTCCAAACATACAGTGGAATAGTATTTAGCCACAGCAAGGAATAATGTTCTGACACATGCTACAACATGGATGAGCCTCATACAAAAGACCATATATTGCAGAAATCCTTTTACGTGAAATATGTAGAATTGGCAAATTCCTAGAGACAGAAAGCAGGGTAGCAGCTGTCAGGAGACGGAGGAAGGGGACAAGGGAGACTGGCTGCTAATGGGGTTGGGGTTTCCTTTCAGGGTGATGAAAATATTCTGGAACTAGATAACAGTGGTGATCGTATGACACCGTGAATTGTCCACTTTAAATGCCACTGAATTGTCCACTTTAAAATGGTTAATTTTATGTTACATGTATTTTACCTCAATAAAAAATACATATAACTAATTTCAAGAAGTAATTTTAGTCTTTCTTGCAACTTGAATGAGTATTTTACTAATGGGCATGGTTTTGTAACATCGTATATTGGTCACTTGAAAAGTATGAGTTTACTGAGTGTGCAGATCTTCCAAACATTGCCACATTTCATTAAATAGTGTTAAGAAATCATGTTTGTTAATATCGCCACCAACCTCATCAGAAAACTTCCCAATTTTGGGAAGTTGTCAGGTTCCTGGTTGGCAGACACAGCTTCTCCATAATTTTCATTTCTTTGTGTGAAAACTTGAATTTTATCATTGGCAACAAAAACCTGCCAGCTGTTTCTCTTAATATGTCAGGCTTTGTTCATTTGTGAAAACATGTCTGCCAAATACCTGAGTCTGAATAATCAAATTTTGTCATTCTTTCAAGCAGAAATGGAGTTTTATGAAAACAATGGTTAGTTCTGCCCACAAGTCAATCGTGAACATACAGGCTTTTCTTGGGGGTTGACATACTCTGGTGGACCTCCCATCTCATCTCATGCACAGAACACTAAACAGATGTGTGCTCAACAGTTAAAATTTAATAAAATTAATAATTTTTACTGCTTCATCAAGGATATTCTTAAATGAAACTAGTATTTTCTTTCTTTCTCCCCCGGCCTCCCCCTCTCCCCCTTTTTTTGAGATGGAGTCTCACTCTGTCATCCAGGCTGGAGTGCAGTGGCATGATCATGGCTCATTTCCTGGAGCTAGAAGTGGCCATGATATGGGGAGGGAGGGGAGGTGGTTTTCCAAAAACCCAAGTGTGGAGACATGAGGCAGAGAGGGCCACTCCTAAACCTGCTGTAGTTAATTCACCCTCTGTTCTAAAATATAACTTAGATATGTTACCACAGAAGGAGCCAATGAAAGTTAAAGTGCTAACAACCCTTTGGGTGCTTTCTAAAGAATGCAGATTGTTTTTAAAAGAGAAAAGCAGAATGGCTGGAATTTTGAAGGCAGAGTGGTAAGTTGTGGAATTAGGCCTGGAGAAGGGAAAAGCCCAAAGTTGTGGTCCAGGCAGAGAAGACCAGGGTTGAGCGGCTCGGGGAGGGAGACGGGGCACTTTAACCTGTTTGTCTGTTCCTCCCAACGCCCACTCGGCAGAGGGAGCCCCACCAACATCTCCGCGAATGTCCTTCCGGGGCCATAAGATCACATTCACACTTGCATTATTTCCTCTCCGTCTCTACTTAGTTCTGCTACTTGTGTTTGTCACTTAATGTTTTGTGGCTATTGTTCTGAACCAATTTTTTTGTTTGTTTGTTGCTTTCTTTGTTTTGAGACAGGGCCTCCTTCTATCACCCAGGCTGGAGAGCAGTGGCATGACCACAGCTCGCTGCAGCCTCGACCTCCTGGGCTCAAGCCATCCTCCACCTCAGTCTCTCAAGTAGCTGAACATATAGGCAACAGCCAACACGCCTGCCTAATTTTGTATTTTTTGCAGACATGGGGTCTTACCATGTTGCCCAGGCTGGTCTTAAACTCCTGGGCTCAAGCAGCCCACTGGCCTCCACCTCCCAAACTGCTAGGGTGACAGGCGTTGGCCACCATACCCAGCAAGCCTGATTCTTATGGAGCCGCTCAACACTCTGAACTAATCTGCAGACTTTATAGAACATGATGCATCTCCTCACTAATGTCCTTCCCCCGACCAGGATCCAATCTGGGATTACATACTGTGATCATTTTGCATACAGTGCCACAAAAGAAAACAGGAAAATAAGAAGCGGGCCAACACCCGAGAGAGCCACCAGTAGCGCATCGATTGCTAGATCAAGAATCCATTTGTCCACGGTTGCTTAACATCTTGTCAAGTGAGGCTATGTCATTCAGACAAAGGAGGATCACTTAGCTGGTAAATCAACTGAAATGCTTCAGAATAAGTAAAAAACAGTGCTTTTAGTATGACAGTTTTTAATTTTGTCACTACAGGTAAATCAGAGACTAAAACTTCAGATGTATCTCTCGCAAAGGTACTTGTAAGTGTAAATCTGCGTACTTTTCCCACCTTTGCAAAAAAAGTTATAAAACCGGCTTCAAAAGTGATATTATCACACACTTGCCAGACCCATAGAACGCATACACCAAGAGTGAACCCTAATGTGAAGGCAGACTGTAGTCAGCAATAAGGTATCAACATTGGACCAACAGTGGTAGAGATGGGGTTTCACCATGTTGCCCAGGCTAGTCTTGAACTCCTGAGCTCAAGCGATCCACCTATCTCAGTGGATGGATCCTTCCAATTCAGAATTGGGGACCGTGCACAGTGGCTCATGCCCATAATCCCAGCACTTTGGGAGGCTGAGGCAGGTGGATCACCTGAGGTCAGGGGTTCCAGACCAGCCAGGCCAATATTGGTGAAACCCCATCTCTACTAAAAATACAAAAAATTAGCCAGGCGTGATGGCCTGTAATTCCAGCTACTCGGGAGGCCACGGTAGAAGAATCATTTGAACCTGGGAGGCAAAAGTTGCAGTGAGCTGAGATTACATCATTGCACTCCAGCCTGGGCAACAAGAGCAAAACTCCATCTCAAAAAAAAAAAAAAAAAAAAAAAGAATTGGGGGAGCTCTCTGAAACTCTTCTAGTTCCGAGGGCTGCCTGATTGGAGAGTTGTTCTCTGTTCAAATAGACCCTTGATTAATTTATCAAAAGTTTTTCTTTTCAACTGGGTGCAGTGGCTGACACCTATAATCCCAGCACTTTGGGAGGCCGAGGCAGGTGGATCACCTAAGGTCAGGAGTTTGAGACCAGCCTGACCAACATGGAGAAAGCCTGCCTCTACTAAAAATACAAAAAATTAGCCGGGTGTGGTGGTGCATGCCTGTAACCCCAGCTACTAGGGAGGCTGAAGCAGTAGAATCACTTGAACCTGGGAGTTAGAGGTTGCAGCGAGCCGAGATTGAGCCATTGCACTCTAGCCTGAGCAACAAGAGAAAAACTC
>NW_016107368.1:3548782-3591641 GCF_001604975.1 Cebus imitator | reverse complement strand
AAAAAAAAAAAAAAGAAAGCTTTTCTTTTAAGGGCATTATATATCGTGTATCATAAACACCCTTCTTGGGCAAAAAGAAAGCTGTCAAAGGCAGAATGTTTAGCATGTTAAACTAATAAAATACAGCAGGATATTTTAACTTCAGCTGCAATTAAAATCCACTAGGCTTTTTTGATCTGCTGCTGTATTGGTCAGATTTAAACTAATAAAATGAGAAAAGTGTATTTAAAGTATGGGAAAAAGTTTAAAAAAGACAAAAGCTGGGTAGACCCTTTGTCTTCATCAGGGCCTACCATGTGATCCTCAGAGGCTGTGTGTTTTCACAGCATGGTCTCACGTGGCCCCTGGGTCTTGTGGGAGGAAGGGTCCACTGAGGGCAGCTCCCAGGGTAGAGGGGTCTCTTTCTTGTTCCCCATCGAGTGACCTTCAGTGTCCCCTGGACCCAACCCAAAGGTTAAAAAAGAAGGCCCCACTTGGGCGGAAAGGAAAAGAGCAAACCTCCCACTTTACCACCTCTGCTCCATATAGCGGAAAAAAGCACCACAGAAAATGTGCATCAAAAACTCGCCATTTGGGTAATTAACTTTTAAGATTTATAATACGGGTGACATTTTAACCAGAAATAAGTACTCGAGAGGATTGTTCACCAAGAGTCTGGAATCACTTGTCAAGGCTAAAGGTGGGGACGAGCTTCAGTCTTCGTGCTCTGTCTTCAGGACTAAGCTATGGTCCCAAGAAAGTACACTCTGACATGAATGAACTGGTGGACACCAATTGGGCCCAGCAGCTGTGTTTCGTTGCAGTCCCAGGGCTGTTGTTGTTCTTGGCTCTTGGACAGTCTCTCGAATTTCTGTGGAATCCTTGTTGAATGTTCTTATGCCAACAACAAGCCAGGAAACAACAATTGAACAGTTGGAAGCCAGGAATCAGATTCCTGTCCAAGATGATGTCCAAGATGTATGCATGTGTACGTGTGTGCGTACGTGTGTGTGTGCGTGTGTGCATGTGTGTGTGCGTGCGTGTGTGCATGTGTGTGTGTGAGAGAGAGAGAAAACAGCCTGCTCATGGATTTCTAATTGATTTAATAATTCAATTATTCCAAAGCAACCCAGATAACAAACCACAGTTACAGGGTGGTGACCCAGGGTCTAAGCAGCATGTTTGCTGCAATGAGATAATTCTAAAACCATAGAGAACATTACTGGTTCTAAGTAAATTTGTGACTTGCAATCCTAGTCTATCTTAATAAGTTGATACAGTTTGCTAAGTCAAATGTGCCACACTTGTGACAATTACTGTAGCCTGTGAGGAAAGCTTTCTGACCCATAACAACGAAACCTAGCTCCACCCAGCGCAGCCCATGGGGGAGAAGTATGTCTGGTCTGCTGGAACTGCCTGGCCTGGGGGGCTAAAACTAAGTAGCTAGGGGTAGAAGCAGCAGACACCACCCTATAATTTCACAGCCTCTAGACTGCAAGTGACTCCTCCCAAGAAGAGAGGGAGGAGGCATGGGGCACTATGCCTGTTGTCAGAGCCAGGGCCTGGGGGTCCTCTGGACATAGGAAGAGTGAGAACAGCAAGATTCATGGGGCCTCTCTGACACCACGGTGACCTCAAAATACACCAGAACCAAAACCAAACAAACAAAAAAACAAAGACAAGGCTAGACCATCACCTTCTATCTCAGGAGATTAGCCTTATACCAAAATAAGAAGTTATTTTGTAATTGAAAGTCAATCAATGCAGTCCATTATATTAACACCCTAATGAAGAAAAAAACATGCTTACATAAATGTAAAAAAGCATTTGACAGAATTCAATGTCTATTTATGATAGAGAATTCCAGAAAACTAGAAGAAGGGAACTACCTCAACGTGAGAAAGGGCATCTCTGGAAAACATACAGCTAACATCACAGTTAGCAGTGAAAGACTGAAGGCTTTTCCCTAAGGACTGGGAAAAAGGCAAGGATGTCTGTTCTTGCCACTCCTGTTCAACATTTCACTGCAAGTCCCGGCCAGTGCAAAAAGGCAAGAAAAAGAAATGACATTCTTTTGTCCATATTGGAAAGAAAGCATGAAAGCAGTTATATTTGCAGGCAACAAGAAGCTCTTGGAACTAAAAAGTGAGTTCAGCAAGGTTATAGGATACGAGATCAAAAACCAAAAAATCAACCATTTTCAAACCTTAGAAATGAACAGTTGGGCAGGGCGCGGTGGCTCACGCCTGTAATCCCAGCACTTTGGGAGGCCGAGGTGGGTGGATCACGAGGTCAACAGATCGAGACCATCCTGGTCAACATGGTGAAACCCCGTCTCTACTAAAACTACAAAAAATTAGCTGGGCATGGTGGCGCGTGCCTGTAATCCCAGCTACTCAGGAGGCTGAGGCAGGAGAATTGCCTGAACCCAGGAGGTGGAGGTTGTGGTGAGCTGAGATGGTGCCATTGCACTCCAGCCTGGGTAACAAGAGCGAAACTCTGTCTCAAAAAAAAAAAAAAAAAAAAAAAAAAAAAAAAAAAAAAAAAAAAGAAATGAACAGTTGGAAACAGAAATGTAAAGATCAGTGCCAAAAAAACCCCACAATGCCATTTACAGTAGCTCTCCAAACATGAAATACTTTGGTATAAATCTAACAAAACATATAAAAAATTTTGGATAAGTTACAAAATGCTGACAAAAGAAATCAAAGAAGATCTAAACAAATGGGGAAAATGTACCATGTTCATGGATTGGAAGACTCAACATAGTAAAGATGTCAATTCTCCCCAAATTGGTTTAGTGCAAATTAATCAAAATCTCAGTAGGATTTTTTTGTAGATATAGATAAACTGATCTAAACTTATATAGAAACTTTAAGTTTATATAAATAGCCAACACAATACGGAAGAATAAAGTGGAAGGAACCATTCTATTTAATTTTAAGACTTACTAAGGCCAGGTGTGGTGGCTCACGCTTGTAATCCCAGCAGTTTGGGAGGCCGAGGCAGGTGGAACATGAGGTCAAGAGATCGAGACCATCCTGGTCAACATGGTGAAACCCTGTCTCTACTAAAAATACAAAAAAATTAGCTGGGCATGGTGACGCACACCTGTAGTCCCAGCTACTCGGGAGGCTGAGGCAGGAGAATTGCTTGAACCCAGGAGGCAGAGGTTGCGGTGAGCTGAGATCGCGTCATTGTACTCCAGCCTGGGTAACAAGAGCAAAACTCCACCTCAAAAAAAAAAAAAAAAGACTTACTATAAAGCTATACTGTAATTAAGACTATGCTATTTGTAAAGGGATAGGCAGACAGCCCAATGGAATGGAATAGACCCACACACATATGGCCAACTGATTTTTGACAAAGGTGTTAAAGCAACCCAATGGAGAAAGTGTTTGTTTAACAAATGAGGCTAGAACAACATTTTGTTTCGTATGCCAAAAAAACAAACCTCAACTTAAACTTTACATCTTATACAAACTTAAATTGACAGGAAACAGATCTAAATGTAAAATGTAAAACTATGGTCAGGAATGGTGGCTCACACCTGTAATTCCAGTACTTTGGGAGGCCGAGGCAGTGGATCACTTGAGGTCAGGAGTTTGAGACCAGCCTGGCCAAGATGGTGAAAACCCGTCTCTACCGAAAATACAAAAATTAGCTGGGTGTGGTGGCCAGTGCCTGTAATCCCAGCTACTTGGGAGGCTGAGGCAGGAGAATCACTTGAACCCGGGAGGTGGAGGTTGCAGTGAGCCAAGATGGCACCACTGCGCTCCAGCCTGGGCGACAGAGCAAGACTTTGTCTTAAAAAAACAAAAATAAAAACCCCAAAACAAAAGTAAAACTATAAAACTTTTTAAAGAAAACAGGAGAAAATCCTCATGACGTGCAAATAGGCAAAGAGTTCTTTTTTTTTTTTTTTTTGGAGACGGAGTTTCGCTCTTGTTACCCAGGCTGGAGTGCAATGGCACGATCTCAGCTTACCGCAACCTCCGCCTCCTGGGTTCAGGCAATTCTTCTGCCTCAGCCTCCTGAGTAGCTGGGACTACAGGCATGCACCACCATGCCCAGCTAATGTTTTTTTTTTAGTTTTAGTAGAGACGGGGTTTCACCATGTTGACCAGGATGGTCTCGATCTCTTGACCTTGTGATCCACCCGCCTCAGCCTCCCAAAGTGCTGGGATTACAGGCGTGAGCCACCGCGCCCAGCCAAGCAAAGAGTTCTTAGACATGACATGGAAAGCATGAGCCAAAAAAGAAAAATTGATAAACTGAATTTGACAAAAATTAAAAGAAATTTTTTTTTCGCTGCAAAGGACACTCTTTAGAGAATGAAAAGACACACTAAAGACTGAGGAAATATTTGCAAGTCACATATCTGACAACAGACTTGTATCCAGAATATATAAAGAATTCTCAAAACTCAACTATAAGAAAACATCCAACCTAGTTAAAAAAGCAGCAAATAGCTTGAACTGACACCTCACCAGAGCATCTACCAAAGGGACATACTCACATGAAAAGCTTTTTCCCATTATTAACTATAAAGAAAATGCGAGTTGTGACCACGGTGAGGTACCAACACACATCTATCACAATGGCCAAAACCAAGAACACCAGCAACATCAAATGCTGACAGAGTGGAGCAACAGGAACTCCTGTATGTTGCTGGTGGGAATGCAAAACGGTACAACCACTTGGCAACACTGGTGGTTTCTGCTAAAGTTAAACATGTACTTTCTGTATGAGCCAGCAGCAATTCCACTTGTAGGTATATATCCAAAAGAAGGGGAAACATATGTCCTTACAAAAGCTTGCACATGAATACGTAGAGCTTCTTTATTCATAATTGCCCCAAATTGGAAACCATCCAAATGGCCCTTAACTAGTGAATGAATAAGCACATTGCAGTATAATAGAATATTACTCGGTAACAAAAAAAAGCAACTCGGATTCATGCAACAACTTGACAGAATCTCGAAGGCACCAGAATGAGTAAAAGAAACCAGTCTCAGAAGGTCACAATCTGCATGATTCCATTTATACAACGTGCTGGTAAAGATGAAACTACAGCAACAGGGAACAGATCAGTGGGTGGGGATGCGGGGAGGTTGTGACCATCAAGAAACACCACGAAGGGCTTTTCAGGGCATTGCAGCTCTGCGGCGTCCTGATTGTATACAAATCTACTTATGTCAAAACTCATAAGGCTGGACACCAAAAAGTCAATTTTACTTTGAGTTAATTTAAGAAGGAAAATAAAAGTAAACATGGAAAATCGAGTCTGAAACGTGGAGACTTCGGAAGAGCGGTTAAGTAGTTATTTTGCACATGAGCATGGCAGTGAGAACTCGGCAGGGGCTGCGGGGAAATGTCCCCGCTCCATCAGTCCAGGTGTCTCGTGGAGGGACTGATCAACGCCACTAAGAGGTTGATATTAACAACGATAACAATAATGACAACAGCAAAGGCAGCTGCAGCATCGACCAGTGGAGAGATGCCTGATGCATTCCCTTTTCACAACAGCCCATGACGCATGGCTTGTCCTCCTCTTTATACCCATGGCGAACCGAAGTTCAAACAGCTCTGCGGGCCAGCCTAGGATTGGGTGGTCCCTCTGAGGCTGGCCTGACTCCATTAAGGGGCCGCCTGGGCCCACAGCAGACGACAGCCCTCTCCGGGCCTCCGGCTGCCTCTTACTCACCGTCCCTGCCGCCGCTGCTGCGAGAATAGTCATGGCCTACCCTGCTGGCCCCGAGAGCCTCCTACATACCGTGGCTGGAGATGACCGGGAGGTGTGGGCCAGGGAGTGTCTGGTGCTGTCCATCCCCCCGTGGATGAGATAGGCTCCTGTGCTGGAGACGATGGGGCTCCCCCCGACATCCATGGTGATGCCCACCATGCTGTGGGAGGGGACTGCTGGCGGGGACGAGGCTGCCACGGTCACCTGGGCACCGCCCGACGTCTCGAAGTAAGAAGCCGCGCTGCTGGGGGCGTACATCTGAGGCTCGGGGTTGTAGGTGTAAGCCGTTCGTCTGTGAGAAAGAGAGAAGTCACGCATGGGATGCTGTCCATTTAAACGTCTTGTCTGAGTTCATGGATACCCAAACATCATGTAAAAGTGGCAGCCCCGAGAGAGCAACATATGGAGCAATTTCGGACGTGGCATATGACGTTCAAACACGGTGCAAGTTCAGAACCTTCATGTCAGGAAATCTTCAGGACCACAGGCTGGCTCATCAGGACTCACCACTTGAAAATTCTAGGCCAGGTGTGGTAGCTCATGCCTCTAATCCCAGCACTTTGGGAGGCTAAGATGGGAAAATTGCTTGAGGCCAGAAGCTTGAGACCAGCCTGGGCACATAGAGAGAACCTGTCTCTACAAAAAACAAAAGATTTAGCCAGGAGTGGTGGTGCGCACCTGTGGTCCCAGCTACTCAGGACGCTGAGGTGGAGGACTGCTTGAGCCCAGGACTTTGAGGCTGCAGTGGGCTGTGACTGCACCTTTGTACTTTAGCCTGAGCAACAAAGCAAGACCCTGTCTCTTAAAAAAAACAAAGATAAAGCTGAAAATTCTAAGTCGATATATGGGTCCCATGAGGGAGCTCCTGCATGGAGATGGAGCAGTTCTGTATCTTGACGGTGGTATTGTTACACAAATCTACACGTGGGCTGAAAATGCACAGAAATAGATACACACACACATGCAAGCCCTCACAAAGGAACCTGCAAAGCCACATGTACTCCATGTGCAAGCACACACACAAATGCTTGTGCACAAAGACTGGTAGAACTGAGTAAGGGCTGGGTAAGGCTAGGTAACAGTTTTACCCCACGTCAATTTCCAGGGTTTTTGTTTGTCTTTCTGAGACAGGCTCTCCTTCTACAGCCCAGCCTGGAGTGCAGTGGTGAAACCATAGCTCACGCAGCCTCAGCCTCCTGAGGGCAAGTGATCCTCCTGCTTCAGCCTGGGATTACAGGTGTGCGGCACAGCGGCGGCCGGGGTTACAGGCGTGCACCAGCACAGCGGCTGCAGTTACGGGCATGCATCACCACAGGTGCTGGGGTTACGGGCGTGCACCACCACAGGTACAGGGGTTACGGGCGTGCACCACCACAGCAGCTGGGATTACGGGTGTGTACCACCACACCTGGCTGGTAGATTTCCAGGTTTTGATATTGTCCTGCGTAGTGTCACCACTGGAGCAAGCTGGGGGAAGGGTACACAAACCATGTACTAATTTCACAACTTCTTACGAGTCTCTGGATATTTCAAAATGAAAAGTTTAAATAAATGAGATTGTATAAGAATTTCTAAGTGATAACAATAATCCGTCTGATCTTCCTTTAACATCTGGATTAAAGGAGTGACTATGTTGTTGAGAATGAAAATTGTAAATTTTTACTTGAGTAATGCGGCCATGGTAAAGGTGGTTAGGAGTGGCCTTTCCTTACTGGTGAGTAAGGTTTGTATACATCCTAAGGAGAGGCCCTGTGGGTGGCAAGAAGGTCCCCTTCGACCTCTCGGAGGTGTGCACTCCTGTGCCCTAACCCTAACCCATGGGGACGACGACATCACCACAGTACAATATCAAACCAAGACTGTGACCTTGGTAGGACCTGCAGACCTTGCTCTAATGTCACCAGTTTTACATGCACTTATTGTGTCTCTGTGTGTTTCATAACCTTCAACATCATGCTTTAGAGAATCACACAATTCCACCCATCACAACCCTGAGGTCACAGCCAGGTTCTCGTGCCCAGCCCCTGCACTTGTGAGGGAGCCATCAGGCCAAACGGAAACAGGCAAGCAGGTAAAAGAACTCACAACTAAAGTGAGTGGCAGGGGAGACGCACTTTCCTGCCCCAAGCATCACTCAGTTAGAGGGCAGAAAACTCTAGAAGGCCTTGAAACATGGAAAATCAAGTTCTATCAACATTATACAAAGCTAGAGTTTAACAGAGGCAAGGAAAAAAAATGCACAGAGGGGGATGGTTTCTGGATCTCAAAGACTGAGACTTCAAAATGAAGAGTTAGGATTAGTTTTTTGTTTTGTTGTGTTTTTCTTCCAAGACTATCTTTCCTAAAAGTAAAAAGTATGAAAGTCTGTGATTTCTGAAATCTCCACAGGGTTGTGATGTCCTAATCCCTCACCCACTACTCCGTTTTTTTTTTTTGACAGGGTCTTGCTCTATCAGTCAGGAGTGATCATAGCTCACTGCAACCTCCAACTCCTGGGCTCATGTGATCCTCCCACCTGGGTTTCCTGATTACCTGGGACTATAGGTACTCGTCACCATGTCTGGCTAACTTTAAAATTTTCTGTAGAGATGTTGCCCAGGTTCCAACTGCATTTTAATAGTATTTAGTGAACACATCACCAAAAGCATAAGGGAGAGGAATCCGTTCAATGCCTCCGCAGAGGGCAAAGACTGGAGTCAGGGAGAGGGTTCTGGGTGTGACCTGTGGGAGAAACACGCACATGGCTCCATTCGTGTAGACGGCATCTCCCCCTTCCACATACTGCACCTGGGCAGGATACACGTGCTGCACCGGCTGCACCTGGAACATTGGATACGCTGTTACCACCTGTCATGCCCTCGTTAGTTATCTGCAGATTATTCAGGCTAGACATGTCTTCTATTGCCTTTATGAATATTTAGTACCAATTGACAGTGTTCCCACCCACAGTCGGCACGCCTGGAAAGACACTGAAGAGATAGTAATGTACGGAAGACATATTCCAAACGGCCCACACAGTTCAGGGAGCTGCTACCGAACCCCAGAGCTCGGCGAGCCTGCCTGTGCGCCCTGGCTCCTTTCTGCCGTGGCACACGAGGGAAGCTGGGGCCATGGCCCCTCCTCTGTGTGTAGGGGTGGGCCCAGGAGCATGACAGCACCCCTCCAACGCAGTGGAAGCCAGAGTTGTGGACAGAGAGCCCTGACCTGGCTCACAGGACTGTCCCTGGTTTCTGGTTTTGTTTTTGTTTTTGCGACAGGGTCTCCCTCTGTAGCTCAGGCTGGCAAGCAGGCTGGAGAGCACATGGGGTCAATTGGATTAGACCCTACATGGCCGCTACACACCCTGTGGATGGTCGTGGCGCCCCTCCCTGGCAGAGAGGAGGGAAGAGACTGTGACAATCTGGGCAGAGTGGGAAGGAGCGGGGACTCCAGCACACCCCTGCTGACCTGTCCCCCTGCACTGAAACGTTAGTTCAGAGGCTCAGCTGACAGGCCCTGAGGGACTCTAGAGCAAGCGCTGGAAGCCAAATGCTTTGCACATGGAACTTCGAACTCCCACCGCAGAGGGCATCTTAGTGGCTGCCCATGTCCACCTTATTTTGGGTGAGAAGATGGGGGGCCGCAGCGGTGGGCTTGCTCGGGTGTCAGGATGACCTTCCCCCGGTGCCTGAAGCTGCAGGATGGGGCTGACTTGCCCCTCCTGGGACCACTGAGCATGGTATGCCCTTGTCCAATGCACAACTCCCAGAACCACAAGTTCCAGGGATTAACATCTGTTGGGTGGTGTCCCAGGGGTAGAAGTCAAATGTCAAACTCTGGGGGATTGAAATGCAGAAGTTACAGAAAGAGCTGGGCAGGCCCAGCCCCCCAAAGAGTGGTGGAAGCTTCTGGAATCACACATTGGTCTTTGTCTCCTCTCCCTTCATGGTGTCTCCGGGGAGTGCCTTGACAGACAGGAGCTCAGAGGGAGCCACTGGCCTAAGGCCCTGGGTCCCTGCTGGGCCTGTCTGAAGCCTTTTCCTTCCTGGGATCTGCAAATGTTCCTAGGGAACACACTACCAATCCAGGCAGGATCATCTTGAAGAGAGGCGCATCCTCTAGGGTCTTAAAGTTAACTCAGGTTCTTTTTATGGAGGAGCCTGAGTTAACTTTAATTCAGGATTCTGCAGGGCAGAGTTGGCAAACTCTGGCCCTGAGGGCCAAATCTGGCCCACTGTCTGTTTTTGTAAATAAAGTTTTATTGGCACACAGCCATGCCTATTTGGGTACATATCATCTATAGCTGCTTTTGCGATACAATGGCAGAGTTAAGTGGTTGTTCCAGAGGCTGCCCAGACCACAAACTCTCAAAAATGTATAATTTGGCTTCCGGAAACAATTAGCCAACCATGCCTCTAGACTGTCCCCAACCTCGTGATCTGTGTTGCTACTTGGCTGGTCAGCCATGCGTTCAAACTCTGTTCTTAGATAATTGAAATTATAAAAAGCATTTCCTCTGCTGTGCCCTCATCTGAGGATACGGCGCTCACTAGCAGATGGGTCTACCTCCCGGGAAGGGTCTGTGTTCCTTTAGTCCAGAGCCCTTTGTTTCTGTCTGCATGTTGACCTGACCTCCACCCAGCAGGTGTGGGGTGCTCACTGGCTCCCCAGAAGCTTGCTAAATTTCTGAATGAACAAAAGATCACCAGCTTTCTTGGCTTGTTGCAGAACGATCTGCAGTAAATGATTGTTTTTAATCGCACAGCTTCTGGAAGAAGCTTTTAGCTAAGAAACCGAAGCTGCCTAACAAGGAACAGCAGCCACAGAAAAGGATGCATCCTGCAGAGATTGTTCTGGATTGCTGACTGTGCCCCGGTGTGCATGGTGCTGTGGTGTTTGTCATTACCTGCTGGGGCAACTGCTGAACTCTGGGGAGGGAGATCGGCTGCATCTGGGCCCCTTTGGGAGCAGAGCTGGCTGCCTGGACCAACACCCTCTAAAAGGGAAGGGAGAGAAGGGCAGTTAGACTTCTCAGAGGTCAGTGCTGAGGACACACACAGAATGTAAGAGGCTGTTTGTCTGCTCCTATGCTGCTTTATTAAAACATAGGCAGGACTGATCAGGAGGGGCGGCGGCGTGATGGTCAGACACGTACATCCTTGCACACTCACACCGACCTGGGCAGATACAAGGCAGGTATGCGCAGGCACACAAAGCACATACATACAGTGTGCACACTCACCCCATGCACCTCACACACACATGTACATGGAAGCACATGCACCTTCACCTGCCCAGGCAGCTTTGCCTCTGTGGGCCTGTAGTCTGCAGTGAAGTGGCACTGACTGTCCCTAGTACGGAGGGGACTGCTGGGGCCTTTTGGACAGCCATCCACACCACTGCCTGGGAGAGTACTCTGTGGTGCCCCTCGGTTCTGCAGTATACCCCAAACTTTCTTTCATTTTTTTTTTTGAGATGGAGTTTCGCTCTTGTCACCCAGGCTGGAGTGCAGTGGTATGATCTCGGCTCACTGCAACCTCCGCCTCCCGGGTTCCAGCGATTCTCCTGCTTCAGCCTCCTGAGTAGTTGGGATTACAGGCATGCGCCACCACGCCTGGCTAATTTTGTATTTTTAGTAGAGACGGGGTTTCTCCATGTTGGTCAGGCTGGCATTGAATTCCCAACCTCAGGTGATCTGCCGGCCTCAGCCTCCCAAAGTGCTGACATTACAGGTGTGAGCCACTGCACCTGGCCCCTTGTTTTCATTTTCTAATGAGGTTAATGAACCCGAGGGCTCCAGGGCGGCCTCTGGCTACAGAATACTTGAGTCCAGGTGCCCTGGGTGTCTGTGTCTGGGTCCCTAGCTCCCCGACCCCCACTGCTTGCCAGCCTCCTAAGTCAAGTCTGCACATTGTGCCTTTGCTATTTTTCTGAGAGTACCAGTTGTCCACACAAAGCTATGAAAAAGGGAAGTGAACTCCTTAGAATGAACTAGAGTTGAGGGAGGAACAGGAGTGTTTTGTGTGTTTATTGAGAACTGGGGCTTTAGAAGTCATTGGCTGCAGTGCTGCGACTGTCCGGCATGAACGCTGAATGTCACGGGTAGCAGTGACTGCCAATGTATACATCATGAGGGGTGATGGGTGAGGACACACCATCCCGTGTGGCAGGAGTGGAGCTAAGGATGAAGATGGTGCTAACAAGGACGCCAGCGCAAGGGCATTCAGATTCCAGGCGCGCTGGGCACTGTGTGCTTGGGAGAATTCACAGGGCGCTGGCAGGGCCTCAGAGAGGGACCACAGTGATGAAACCTGGGATGGACACAGTGGCTGTGAGTAGCACTGAGACCTGTCCACAGTGGCTGCTGAGGAGGAGGGCAGAGTCCACCCCAGCCTGGGAGAGCCGGAGGGAGGGGCTTGGCAGGAAGGACCTGAGGGCTGACTCCTCTTGGACAGTTTCAAGTGGGCAAGGACACATATCAATTAGGCTAACGGGACAACGGCATCTGATCCCCACCTCAGATGGGTTTCCAAGACGCCCTCCCCACTGCCATATGTGCAAGAAATAAAAGCCAGAGATGTCTGACTACACTAAATCAAACAAGCTGCCTCATTGTCTGCCTTTTTATTTTTGCTGAATTGTGGTTTCTTTGTTTTATGTTTGCTTTTTTTATTTTTTTGAGATTGAATTTCACTCGTTGCCCAGATTGGAGGGCAGTGGCATGATCTTGGCTCACCGCAACCACCGCCTCTGGATTCAAGCGATTCTTCTGCCTCAGCCTCCTAAGTAGATGGGATTATAGGAATGCACCACCATGCCTGGCGATTTTTTTTTTCTTTTTTTAGTAGAGACACGGTTTCTCCTAGTCAGGCTGGTCTCGAACTCCTGACCTCAGGTTATCCACCTGCCTCGGCCTCCCAAAGTGCTGGGATTACAGGCATGTGCCACTGCGCCTGGCCCTGAATTGTGCTTTTTTAAACCGTAATCATTTCTTTTTGCTGTGCTCCTAACTTTGAGATTCCAGATCGAGGTGGTCGCCTGGCCACAGTGGACCTCTGCACACTGTGATGAGCCTCCAGCCTGGTTAACGTGGCTGGTGCCACTCACTCGGTATTTCTGTCTTCTCATGCCTTATTTCATTCCACGGCAGAAATCGAGGAGCAGAGAGAGCCTTAATGTGAAAATTCTCTCTCTGCAAATTTAAAGAATATGTTCATTCAGGTGCTACATTTCATTTTGAACCAAATCTTAAGAATTCTAAGTCATCTTTTTCCTGTTGTCACTCAGGCCGGACAGTGGTATGATTACAGCTCACTACAGCCTCAAACCACTGGGCTTAACCCATCCTTCCCCCTCGGCCTCCTGAGCAGCTGGGACCACAGACGTGCACCACTAGGCCTGGCTAATTTTATTTAGTTATTTAATTTTATTTTGTTATTATTATTTTTGAGATGGAGTCTCATCTGTCACCCAGGCTGGAGTGCAGTGGTGCGATCTTGGCTCACCGCAACCTCTGCCTCCCAGGCTCAAGTGATTCTCCTGCCTCAGCCTCCCAAGTAGCTGGGATTACAGGCGCCCACCACCACACCCAGCTAATTTTTGTATTTTCAGTAGAGACAAGGTTTCACCATGTTGGCCCAGGATGGGCTCAATCTCTTGACCTTGTGATCTGCCCGCCTCAGCCTCCCAAAGTGCTGGGATTACAGGCATGTGCCACCATGCCTGGCCCATTTTTTTTTTTTTTTTTTAAAGACAGGGTCTTGCTGTGTCATCCAGGCTAGAGTGCACTATTACAGTCATGGCTTACTGCACCCTCAACTTCCTCGGCTCAGGCGATCCTCCCATCTCAGCCTCCTGAGGAGTTGGGACTACAGGTGCAAGCCATCATGCCTGGCTAATTTTTTTTTTTTTTTTTTTTCCAGAGAAAGGGCCTGGCTATATTGCCCAGGTTGGTCTCAAACTCCTGGCCTCAAGTGATCTACCAGTCTCAGGCTCCCAAAGTGCTGGGATTACAGATGTGAGCCACTGTACCCAGCCTGCCTTCTAAATAAAGTATTTCTGTGTGAAAGGGTCATTTCCAAGTACAAGAAAACCTTCACTGAACGCGACGCAGAGACCAAGTCGAATTTGGGGGAGTGGCTTCTTTTCTATTCGTATCATTGTCTACTTGATGGGATCTTTTTAACAAATAGTGAAAAGCCAAACACAGTCAAGGAAGTTGTGCTCTTTCAACAGCAGCATTAGGGCTGAGAAGTCCATTCAGAAAAATACAGATTCCATTCTCTGCAGATCCAAGCAGTCTTCAAACACACAGGGACCGAGTCCACACTGTGGCCACCCTGTTGTTGCTGAGAGGCTGAGCGGCAGGTGGGCATGCGTTACCTGTGGGGATGCTGGCACAGGCGGGGCTGCCGCCGAGGGACGCAGAGCCACGGATGCTGGCGAATCCGCTCCACCCTCGGAATTCTGCATGCTCAGGTCTAAAGAAAGGTGGAGAGAGATTGGGTGGGCAAGGGTTGCAAGCACTGAAACCCGAAGAGGAAACTAACAAGTTCAAGACAGGGAAGGAGTTACCAGCTACATTCTTCAAAGTGGAGAGGCAGAGACCCTGGTGGTACCTCGTGAGGACGTGTGGGAACAGGCTAAAGAACTGTCCCACAGGAGAGAGGGGCCAGAGAACGTTTTCCAAATATAAAACCCTAAAAGAGCTCTATCACCACTCAATAGCAGGAATTCCTCAGCGGAAGGCAGGAACAATGCCTCTGTGTCCAAGTCTGAGCAGGTTCAACTATTCTGAAGGGCTCAATTGTTTACTCATTTACTCAGCAAATCAAAAGCTCTGGGTGAGTGCCTGCCACTTGGGGAGCTACTACACCCCAAACGACAATGGGAGCAACTCTAAGGCTGGGTTTCCCCACTGTGGCACCATCGATGTTTGAGCTGGATAGTTCTTTGCTGTTGGAAGCCCATCCTGGGCACTGCAGGCTGCTGAGCAGCACACATTCCATGCCAGGAGCACCCCCACCCCAAGCTGTGGCAATCACAACTGTGTTCAGATATTGCCAAGCGACCCAGGGGGGCAGTATGAGAACCACTGGCGAGGGAGAGAAAAGGTGATCTGCAGAGGGTGTAAATGGTACATTTTATCCAGGGCTGGATAAAAGCCCTCACGAATTTTGGCAGTAAGTAAAAACCGCCTTCTCTTCAAAGCCATCTTTGCCTGCAGTAAAGTATAAACATATATATTTCTTTGCTGCCAGAGGCACACATCTTTCAAACAGATAGTTTTAAAATTCTATATAAAATGACTTATTTAATATTGTGGCAGATGAAACAAATTTGTCCCATGAAAATGCTAAAATTAAAAGTCTTCACTTTTAAATAAACAATCGGCTCTGTTGAACACTGGAGACATAGTTAAGTAAACACACTTAGGTGAGGAGGTGGCTTTGTGATCAGGCACACCAGTCCCCCATCCTGGCGCCAGCTCTGAGCCTGTCACCCTCCCAGTGGGGGGGTCTCCATGGCTCCTGCCTGATGGGGGGCAGTGAGGACTGAACCGCAGGCAAACATCACAGGGCACGTGACATAGTCAGAACACAACAGACATTTGCTACGACTTTTATGTTTCTCTTATCACCCCAGTGTTTTTATCTCTAAGAATGAGTAAAACAAAATTTAAGCCTTTTAAAAATCAAAAGCAAAACTTATAATTAAACTAATTTACCTAAGGAAAGCAGAAAGGGGTATGTGTGTTTGAATTCGAGTGTGCTGGTTTAATCCCATCTGTACTGCTGGGGACCATTCCCTGACTACCACCACTGCGCCCCCCATTCCCCTCCCAAATCCCTTTGGTGCAACCCAGAGTCTGGGATTTTTTGTTTCTGTGTGAGCCTGACTCACTTCTCACCACTAGATGTCCCCAGAGCCACGTGGTGATTGGCTGGGCGTTAACGAAACCTTACACAGCCCGACTTCTCCTACCTTCGATTCTTACAAAAGATTGTAAATTTCCCATAGTGTATTTCCTGAGTCCTCAGCTCCCTCTCTCTCTCTTTGACAGAACTGACCTTTGGAATTTTTCTGTTGGAAGTGGCTTTTATTCAGTTTCCTTTAAATGCTTAAATCAGTCATTTGCACACCACACACCATGCTGTTCTCATCTGAAGCCAAGTGGGTAGCGTCAGTGATACTAGGAGGAGATAATGTGACTAGAACTCTTTGTGAAGAGAGTCCACCAGTGATAAAGTGAGAACGCTGACTTGACTAAGACCAGTTCCTTGTACCACAGGTGGAAATCATTTTGCTTCAAACTCCAGATCTTATTTAAGTAAGGAGAGCCCATGAGAGTGTTGGGCTATATGGTGAGACCATGTTCTGTCCGCCATGGCCAGAACGCACCTTCCAGAATGCAAGTTATTCTGAGTCACAGGCATTTACACATGAATGTGTTCCCCTAATTTATTAGTATTGTTACTGCTATTATTTTGAGATGGAGTCTTACTCTGCTGCCCAGGCTGGAGTACAATGGCGTGATCCTGGCTCACTGCAACCTCTGCCTCCTAGGTTCAAGTGATTCCCCCACCTCTGCCCTCTGAGTAGCTGGGATTACAGGTACCCGCCATCATGCCTGGCTAATTTTTGCACTTTTGTAGAGATGGGGTTTCACCATGTTGGCCAGGCTGGTCTCAAACTCTTGACCTCAGGACATCCACCTGCCTCGGCCTCCCGAAGCCTGCCACTGGCCTGTTCCCCTAATTTAACACACTATTTGCCATGTGCTGGTTTATAGGTCAGACCAACGAGTCTGTGGCTTTCTGCTGGGGGCATGCCTCAATTCACAAATGCTTAGATGGCAGACAGCATCAGCCTCCACCCCCCAGCATCAGAGGACAGAGTTCTCTTAAAGAGAGAGAGCCACAGAAGGGGTGAATCCCCAAATCCTCCTACAAAATACATCTGAATCTTTGGCTAAGCAACTACACCACAAAGGTGTGGGGGAGATACCAGCGGTCTTGGGGAAAATCCAGCAGTGCAAAGATAAAAAAAAATCAAGTGAAAATTTTAACAGCTGCCTGCTGCAGGAGGGAGAGTTTGAATCTAGCCAAGTCACTTGCCTTCAGGGGAACTCAGCTGAATCCACAGATTCTACAACACATCATTTATGTCCAGGACCCAGTAAAAATCCTGAACTATGAAAAGAAACAGGAACATGTAACCTACACTCAAAAGAAAGAGTAACAAATGAAAAGAAAAAAGAAAAACTGTTAATTATAGCCAAACCCAAGATAACCCAGATGATACAGAAAGCAGACAAGGACTAAAGGAGCTACTAAAAACAAGTTCAAGAACTTAAAGGAAGTTATATACATAATGAATGAACATATGGGACTCTCAACCAAGAAACACAAAGTATAAAAAGAGAACCAAATAGAAATTCTGGAGCTAAAAAGTACAATACCTGAAATATAAACTGAACTAGATGCACTCAACTGCTGATTAGAGATAATGGAAAGAGCTAGTGAACTTAAAGATAGATAAAAAACATTCACCCAATTGAAGAACAAAGAGAAAAAATATGAAGAAACATGAATAGAACAAGCAGTCCAACAGAGATGTAACCAGAGTCCCAGAAGAGAAAAACAGAATGTAAGAGAAAAAAATATTTAAAAGTGGCCAAACACCTCTATATTTGGTAAAAGATATCAACTTAGAGGTCCAAAAATCTCAACAAACCATAAGAAGAGTAAATACAAAGAAAGCCAAGATAGATATGCCATGGTTAAACTGTTAAAAGAAGTAAAGAAAAAATCTTGAAAGCGGTCAGAGAAAAACTACATTATTATATTCAGAAAACAATGGCAAGCAGAAGACAATGGGACAATGGAATGATTTTTTTTTTTTCTTTCTGAGATTGAGTCTTGCTCTGTTACTCGGGCTGGAGTGCAATGGCGTGATCTCAGCTCACTGCAACCTCTACCTCCTGTGTTCAAGTGATTCTCCTGCCTCAGCCTCCTAAGTAGTTGGGATTACAGGCACCCACCATCATACCCAGCTAAATTTTGTATTTTCACCATGTTGGTCAGGCTGGTCTCAAACTCCTGACCTCAGGTGATCCACCTGCCTCAACCTCCCAGAGTGCTGAGATTACAGGCATAAGCCACCGTGCCTGGCCTGGAATGACATTTTCAACATGCTGGGGGGAAAACCCTATCAGCCCAGAATTCAGTCTCCAGCAAAACTATTCTTAAAAACTGAAGGTAGAATAAAGAGGTTTTTTGCGTAAACAAAACCTGATAAATTTTTCTGTCTACCCTATGAGAAATGCTAAAGGAAGTTCTTCGGAATGAAAGGAATTAATACCAGATGGTAAATTTGGATCTATTAGAAGGAGTAAATATCACTTAAAATGATAAATAAATATGCAGGTAATTATTTAAAAAACTGTATTTTTTCTTTTCTTCTCTTTATTTTAAATACATAAAACTATTTGACAAAAACTTCATAACACGCATTGTGGGGTTTATGTCACATGTACATGTTCTCTGACAATTATAACAGAGTTTGGGGACAAATTAAGTTATACATTCAAGGTTCTTGTATTTTATCTAAGGTAGTAACATGTTAACTCTGTAAATTGTGATAAATTAACAATGCACATTGTAACCTCTGAAGCAACCACTAACAAAAAAATATACAAAAAGGTATAGCTAAAAAGCTAATAGAGAAATCAAATGAAATCCTACTTAACATATTTGATTATCCAAATAAGGCAAGAAACAAAGAACAGAGAAACAAAAAACAGATGATACAAATAGAAAGCAAATGGCAGAATTATTTTGCTAAATCTAGGTATATTAATATTACATTAAATGTAAATAAGACACTTGAATGAAAAGGCAGAAATGATCAGCCTGGATAACAATCAAGATCCCGTTATATGCTCCCTAAAAGAAATCCTCTTTAAAAATAAAGGCACGCTTAGGTTGAAAGTAATAGAATAAAAAGAGACCCACTGTGTAAACTCTGATCTTAAGAAAGCTGAAGTGGCTAAACTAATCAGACAAAAAGACTCTGAGAAGAGAAATATTGCTAGAGATTCTAGAGACAACGACAAGACAAGGAATATTACTGGAGATAAAATTTCATCATGATAAGATTACCAATTTTTCAGGATGACATAATGATTACAGATGTGTATGTACCTAGTAATAAACACACCTGAAAAATACATAAAGTAAAAATTAACAAAACTAGAGGAGGAAATAAACAATCATAGTTGGAGATTTTAAAGATCCTTCAGTAATTTTGACAGAAGAACTAAGCAAAATTATTAGTAAGGCTAAAGAATATCTGAATTATACCATCGACCACATAGATATAATTGACATTTATAGAATACTACAATCAAAACCTGCACATTCTTTTCAAATGCACATGGAATATTAACTATGATGGGTCATGTTCTGGGCCATAAAACAAGCCTCAATACATTTCAAAAGACTGTAATTACACAGAGCATGTAGGCACTTTGACCACAATGGAGTAAATTAGAGATCAATAAGAAGGTTAGAAAAGGCCGGGTGTGGTGGCTCAAGCCTGTAATCCCAGCACTTTGGGAGGCCGAGGCGAGTGGATCGCGAGGTCAAGAGATCGAGACCATCCTGGCTAAGGCCAATGGGTCACTTGATGTGAGGAGTTCAACACCAGCCTGTCCAACATGGTAAAAGCCTTCTCTACTAAAAATATAAAAATTAGCCGGGTGTGATGGTACGCGCCTGTTGTCCCAGCCACTAAGGAGACTGAGGCAGGAGAATTGCTTGAACCCAGGAGGTGGAGGTTGCAGTGAGCTGAGATTGCGCCACTGCACTCCAGCCTGGACGAGAGTGGCTCTGTCTCAAAAAAAGAAGAAGAAACAATAAAGAACAAAATTAATAAAATTAGAAACTCCACAAACAGTGGAGAAAGTAAACAAAATCAATATTTCTTCAAAACTGAAATTTTTTCAAAAAAAGAAAGGAGCTATCAAGCCATGAAAAGACATAGAGGAAACTTAAACACATACTATGAAGTGAAAGAAGTCAGTATGAAAAGGCTACATACACTATGATTCTAATTAAAGAACATTTTGGAAAAGACAAAACTGTGGCAACAATAAAAAGATCAGTGGTTGTCAGGGATCAGAGAGATGAATGAGAAGGCGGAGCGCAGAGGATTTTTATGACGGTGGAACTATTCCATATGGTACTATAATGGTGGACACATGTCATTATACACTTGTGCAAACCATAGAATGTGCAACACCAAGAGTGAACTCTCGTGTAAACTATGAGCTTTGGGTGAGAATGCTGTGTTAACGCAGGTTTCATCAATTGTAAAAAATGCACAGCTGGTGGGGGATGGTGATAACAAGGGAGGCTGTGCATGTGTGGAGGTATGGGGCATATGGGAAATCTCTGGATTTTCCTGTCAATTTTGCTGTGAATCTAAAACCACTCTTTAAAAAAGCAAGTCTTGGCCAGGCGTGGTGGCTCACGCCGGTAACCCCAGCACTATGGGAGGCCGAGGCTGGTGGATCACCTGAGGTCAGGAGTTCAAGACCAGCCTGGCTAACATGGCAAAACCCCATCTCTACTAAAAATACACAAATGAGCCAGGTGTGGTGGTGGGCGCCTGTAATTCAAGCTGCTCAGGAGGCTGAGGTGGGAGAATCACTTGAGCCCAGGAGGCAGAGGTTGCAGTGAGCTGAGATCCTGCTACTATACTCCAGCGTGGGCAACAGAGCAAAATTCCATCTCAAAAAAAAAAAGCAAGTCTTTAAAAGAATTAATTAACAACCTCCTCCTAGAAAGACTGATAAGAAAGGAAAAAAAAAAACCCAAATTGCCAATATCAGGACTGAAATGAGATATACTACAGATTCTACAGAAATCAAAATGATAATAGGGAACCATTACAAACAACTTTAGCCCATAAATTCAATGACATATAAGATGAACACTTATTCAAAAAACACAACATAACAAAACTGACACATGATGAAATGAAAAATGTGAATGTAGTACATACAACAAAAAAATTGAATACGTTATTGAAAATTTGCCTACAAAGAAAACATCAGACACATATAGTTTTACTGGTGAATGCTATCAAATATTAAAAACGGAATCATTACACAAATGCCACCAGAAAATTTTTAAAAAGAATACAACTCATTTTATGAGGTCAGTAAACCCTGACACCAAAACTTGACAAATATACTACAAGTATTTAGAATATAAAATGCAAAAATAATTTAAAATATTAATAAATCAAATCCAGCAACAAATAATATAACTCACACATATTATGAATTTTTTTTTTTTTCTAATGGAGCCTCAGCCCTTTTCTTCCTCAACTGGATTTTGACAAAGGTGCCAACGCAATTCAACAGAGAAAGAAAAGTCTTTTAAACAAACAGTGATGGATCAACAGGATATCCATACTGGGGAAAAGAAATGAACCCTGACCCCTATCTCACACTATACATAAAAATGATTTGAAGTTAGAACATAAACTTACACATAAAAGCTAAAACTATAAGACTTCTCAGAGAAGACATAGGAGGTAAGACGAAGGTTTCTTAGACAGAATGTAGAAAGTAAATAAGCATTAAAAAAGTGACAAATTAGATTTCACCAAAATTTAAAAGATTTTACTAAGAATATGAATAGGTAAGCCACAGTCTGGGAGAAATATTTGCAAAACGTATCGGATAAAGGGCTTTTATCCTAATATGTGTGTGTGTGTGTGTATAAATATATATTTTATATATATGTGTGTGTATATATATATATATATATATATTCCTACAATTCAATATAAGAAGACAAATAAGCTAAAAGGAAAAATGGGCACTTCACAAAGCAAGATATACAGATGCCCAAAAGTATACGAGTAGTATTCAACCTCGTTAGTCACTAGGGAAATGCAAATTCAAACTATATCAAGATATCGCTAAATACTCACTAGAATGGCTAAAGCTGACAAGTCTAACAACATACAATGTTGTAAGTACATGGAGCAACTAAAACTCTCACACATCCCTGTGTGTAGACACGAAATGATGCGACCACACTGGAAAGAGGTTTGGCAGTTTTCTAGAAAGTTAAACCTGCCCTTTAAGCCAGAATTCCTCTTGTAGTTATTTTTATCCAAGAGACATGAAAACATATCTTCAAAAAAGAATAATAACTTGTATAAGCATGTTCATAGCAGCTTTTTGTTTGCTGGTTTTGTTTTTGAGACAGGGTCTCGCTCTGTCATCCAGGATAAGGTACAGTGGCACAATCACGGCTCACTGCATCCTCGACCCCCGGGCTCAAGCGATTCTCCCACCTCAGCCTCCTAAGCAGCTGGAACTGCAGGTGGACAGCACCATGCCCAGCTAATTTTTGCATTTTTTGTAAAGATAGGGCTTTACCATGTTGCCCAGGTTGGTCTCAAACTCCTGGGCTCAAACAATCTGCCCACCTCAGCCTGGTTCATAGCAGTTTGATTCAGTCGCCAAAAAGCAGAAATAACGCAAATGTTTCTCATCAGGAGAGTGGATGAGAAATTGCAGACTGTGATGATTTCAAGGTGCATATTGAAAACCCTAAAACTGGCCGGGGGCGGTGGCTCACGAGGTCAAGAGATCGAGACCATCCTGGTCAACATGGTGAAACCCCGTCTCTACTAAAAATACAAAAAATCAGCTGGGCATGGTGGCGCGTGCCTGTAATCCCAGCTACTCAGGAGGCTGAGGCAGGAGAATTGCCTGAACCCAGGAGGCGGAGGTTGCGGTGAGCCGGGATCGCGCCATTGCACTCCAGCCTGGGTAACAAGAGAGAAACTCTGACTCAAAAAAAAAAAAAAAAAAAAAAAAAAAAAAAAAAAAAAAAAAAAAAAAAAAAAAGAAAACCCTAAAACTATCATAGAAATGGAAAAGAAGGGCAGCGCTAAAAAGCTAATAGAGAAATCCCACCGGAATACTCTTCATGAATACAAAGGAATTAATTACTGAATTCACAATGTATGAATGAATCTCAAAATCATTATGCTGAGTGAAAGAAGTTGAGTCCAAAAGAGTAGATGAGTGGAATAAAACTAAAGTTAAAAAAAAAATCATAACGGCGGGGAGAGGGGCGAGAGTGACTGGAAGGGACAGGAGGGGACGCTCCAGTGAGATGGACACATTCCGTATGATGTACCATGAGGGGTTACATGAGTCTCAATTTGGTGATATTAGCCAGCTAAGTTTGTTCACTTACTGTATGTAAATTTTAACAACAACAAAGCCTGTACAAATGTAAGGGTGGAGAGGAGGGAGCGTGGGCGGGAATACCCAGGTGCTATAGGAATGGCAGGGCCCTGACACCCTGTAGAGGGTGGTGGCTTCTTCAGTTTCATTGCGGTTGTGTGTTTTACTTCAAGGATGTCTGAAATTTCCATGATAAACAAACACACCCACACAAGACAACAGTGATGAGCTGCTGGCCCAGCAGAAGGAACGCCTCATGGTCCTGGGAGTGCTTCCAGGTGAGTGCGGTAGCTCACATGGTCCTCCCAGAATGGGTGATGCTGGATCCTGAGTAACTCTTCCACCTGGCAGAGGAGGGGGCAGCAGAGACGGGAAGAGGGCAGGGCCCCTAGGGCGTGGGTGTGGGTATATTTTACGTAAAGGCCACAGGGCACAGGGATGCACACTGTGGAGCACCTTTGCGGCACCCAGTTTGGGAATCCCTCAATCCAGTGCAGGACAGTAGGTGCGAGTGAGTGGAGGCCATGCTTCGTCTCTGAACCTGAATCTGCCATGGTAACTTGGACTCATTCAGTGACTGCCCCGTGGTCCTTGCTTTCTCGAGTTCCTTTGTCCTCCCTCCTGTTTTTCTTCCCGTAATGAGGACCTGGGCAGTCTTTGTCTGACTACCTTCCCCTGTGTCCCCTTAGACTGGGTTACAGGAGCCTCAGAACAGCCAATAGAAAGAGGAGGCGCTGCAGACACCTGTCACCCAGCCTGGCCCTGCCTGGCCAACGGGCTTGGCTGGCCCAAAGCTCCCTCCCTCGTGGCTCAGAAACACGCCGGGAGTGCTGTTTATAGGCCGAGCACGTTTCATTTACCATCTGGTCCAAGATCAGGGCGGGCATGAAATAAAGGGGAAAGCACAGAACCAGTGCTGCAATTTCCCCTCCTTGGCCGGCAGCAGCCTTTGGAATCCACCAAATGCGCATTTGACCTTGAACGAACATTCAAATGAACCAGATGTGCACTTGACCTTCTGGAGCCACTGAGGAGTAAAACGCGCCAGTGGGAACATCTCTCGTGGCTTCCTGACTTCATGTGAGGGGGCACAGGAGAGACGCAGCTAGAAGAGGCCCTGGACTATGGCCGTGATGAATGAATCTGCCTGGGCACAAAGGGAAGAGGCTTCTGTTTACAGAAAAATACTTCCATCACCTAGTAACCAGCAATGTCAGGAAAGGAAATGCAGAAAAGGCTGAGAGCAGTTTCTGGGCCTGTTCCTGGCTGGGCCGCTGACTCACTGCGACCTTAAGCAATCTCTTTTCTATTCCTGTTCCTCCATATGCCAAATGGAGCTGTCACCTGCCTTGCATAGTTCAGATCAGTATTTAGACAACGTTTTGTCATCTTTGGTGATAATTGGGGCAGAGTTAGCCGAGTGGTTTTAGTTACTTTCATTCTGATTGGCTAACGAGCCTTGGCTTTTGGAAGGCACATGGCCTCCTCCGGCCATTGGCTCCTCCTCTCCTGGTACTCGCTGGCATCCAGATGGTACCAGAGTTCATCTGCCTTAAGAAAGCAATTAATTTCTTCCCTCCAAACGAGAAGGAACAAGCCCGGAGTCTCTCAGGAGTACCGGTTGTTTCAAAGCCCAGATTCTGTCCTGTGCTTGTCTTAACACTCGCGCTGCCCAGAAAAATCCTGTCCATTTCCTTCTCCTGGCTCGCCTCTGAGAGCCAGGTCTACAGAGCAAGTGATACGTGTTCTAGATTCTGTCCCCACCGTTCATGCTTGTGTGGCCTGGCCCCACACACAGGGAAGACACAGCCATCTCCTTGCCGAAAAGTGGATTCTTTAACCCTCCTTGATGGTGCAACCACGTACTTTCTTGCACCAGGATCATTCCCCATGCACCCAGTTAGTTCTCAGAGCCCAGAGTTATTACTCTTCCCTGATCATCACCAAAGATGACAGTGTGTGTCCCCACTCAGCACTGCAGACATTGGGGACACAGCCATCTCTCGGCTGGGGCTGTCCCTGGCACTACAGAGTGCTGAGCAGCATCCCTGGCCTCCACCCACTCCATGCCAAGAACACCCCCAGTTGTGACAACCACAGATGTCCCCAGACATTGCCCAGTGTCCCCTAGGGGGCAGAAGCACCTCTGTTCAAAATGGATGGTCTGAGAAGGGGTCTGGACAACAGTGCCGAGTAAAACGAGCCTATAGCCAGCTTGGGAACAGGAAGATGAAAAAGGAGAGTAGGCAGGACGCAAAATCATGACAATTCAGCCAGACAAGGAATGTGAAATCAGAGAAAACAACAGGACCCTCTGAAGGTACCCATGCTTTCCAGAGCAGCAGACTTCAACGTACGCCAAGGGCAACCATCACTCCTTCTGTGCCTAAGCCGGGGCGGGGGGTGCTCGTCATTCCTTACTTTTTTTTTTTTTTCTTTTTCTCTTGTAGCAATGGACTTTCAAGGCCTGGCGCTGGCTCCGAGTTTCTCTGAAATCAAGTATCTTCAGAATTCAAATTCCTTTGTCTTTTCGTAAGAATTGGGCTTCTGTTCCTGTTTTCTTCTCAGGAGCCAAACTTTCCCTCCTTTCTCTAGAAAAGGATCAGAACCAAGCCCTTGACAACTGGCCTGAGGGAGGGCTGCTCCCAGGATGGAAGGGGGATGGGGGATGCGGACACCCAGTCGGCCCCTAAGTCTCAGGTTCTAATCTTCAGAGGCTTAGAGCAGGCTGCACTGACCGTGCCGCTCCTAAATCGGGGGACCCCTGTCACAACAGAGGAAACACCCTTCCTTCCCGTTTAGAAACCTGATTTGACATTTTTCTTTTTCAGATGCAGTTTTTCTGTGTCACCCAGGCTACAGTGCAGTGATGCAATCACAGTTCACTACAGCCTCCCTGTCCCGGGCTCAAGCAACCCTCCCACCTCAGCCAGCCTAGCAGCTGGAACTCTAGGTGTGCACCAACACGCCTAGCTATTTTTGACTTTTTTGTAGAGACAGGGGTCTCGCCATGTTGCCCAAAATAATCTCCAACTCCTGGACTCAAGCAACCCTCCCACTTTGGCTTCCCAAAGTGCTGGGATTACAGGTGTGAGCCATCATGTGTGGCCTTGATTTGACTATTAATATAAAAATTGTCCAAACTATGGTATGGCTACCCCATCTCTGATGTGGTCTGATTTTAACTGCCATCAGCAATATAACAAATTCAGGGTGAATTTTGAATTAAAAACCCACCAAGCCTTCATTGACATTTTCACCCAACAAATATTCTTTTGGCAGGCAACCTGATTCCACTGCTTTTAGCAATAACTTCAACCCCACAAAAGTTGGTTTCTAGGAAATGGAAATTCTCCTTAGGTTAGGGGGTGCCCTGAAGTCCACGACATTGGAGTGACTGGAAACTGGACACCAGGCTAGAGGCTGACCGCCAGTCGATGATCTGTCCCCAGGAGTGGACATGAGAGCATCTCTCTCACACACACAGGCACACACACATATACACTCCCCACGTATGCGTATATACAAATATACATGTACATACACATAGACACAGACACACATACATACACATGAACACATGTATGCCCACAAATACACATGCAGACACATATGCATGCATACATATACCACCTGACGCAGGGTTATATGAGAAAAATGGCCAAAACCACTCATAAGACACACGTGGTTTTCTTACTCCAGACATTTTTCTATCACACTGAATGCTGACTACTCCCACTAGACAGAAAACAATGATTCTGGTAGTGAAAAGGGTAGGGGACCTATGCTAACATCCACACACATGCCTATGGGAGAAAACCTCGAAGGACATTTTTTCTCTCTACTTTTCTCGTTGCAAGATTCCATTCTGAAATTGCAACTCCTTTGTCTCCCTTTTCTTTCTTTCTTTTTTTTTTTTTTTTGAGATCGAGTCTCATTCTGTCTGTCGCCCAGGCTGCAGTACAGTGGCGTGATCTTGGCTCACTGCAACCTCTGCCTCCCAGGTTCAAGCGATTCTCCTGCCACAGCCTCCCAAGCAGCTGGGAATACAGGCGTGTACCACCACACCCAGCTAATTTTTGTATTTTTAGTAGAGATGGGATTTCACCACATTGGCCAGGCTGGTCTTGAACTCCTGACCTCACGATCCACCTGCCTTGGCCTCCCAAAGTGCTAGGATTACAGGTGTGAGCCACTGCGCCTGGCCTGTCTCCTTTTTCTGACACCGCCTCTGGCTCTGAGCCGTGCCCCTGCTGAGCATCTCTTGTACCTCCTACCCCGTAACCCCTGTGCAGACCTCCCTTCACTGTCTCACATCCCCCCCCCGCCGTGTCTACACCCACTTCCTCGAATCTTCAACTCCCATTTTCCTGTTGTCTATAACGGCTTTTGTGCTCCAACAGCAGAGGTGAGGAGCTGAGACAGGCACCAGCAGAAGCCTACAATATGTACTCTCTGGTCCTTTACAGAAAAAGGCTGCTGGCCCCCTTCCAGAAGGTTCTAGAGCCTCCGTCTCCCTCGAAGACGCATCCATCAAGCCTGTACTCTGGCTTCTGCACAGGCTCCATTCTTTCAGCTCATGGAAGAGCTCACATCACACCCATTTTATGAGAACATCCGCTGCCACTGAGACCCTGCTCTTTATCCTTTATCTTCTCTCGAGATATGGATTCTTTTTTCTTTGTAAGTCCCGGCTCTAGGAAGGGAGTCTCCGTTGTCTTCTCTCTGCAGGTCTCATGTCTGCCCACTGTTCTTCTTGAGGTCTTCATGGGGCAGTTTCAGGCTTCTCTGAACCTGGCCTCTCTGCAGAGTTTCCTGTTGCTCCTCAAAGCTCTGTCCTCCCTCGTGTCTGGGCATTGTCATCTGGTTTCATTCTTCCCCCTAATGGTAACTTCTCGGTCCCCTGCACTAGTCCTTCCTTGTCTCCCAGCCTCGGTCTCCACCCTTGTGCCCCTCCCCTGTCACACTCAATGTGGACGGCCTCAGGACACCGGAACTCCCAGCACCACCTGTCGCTCTTCTCCAGCTGCCTCCCAGGCCTTTCTGCCTGGACGCCCTTCAGGGGCCTCAACAAGTCCAAGAGAAACTTCCTCCCCCTAAACTTGCTCCTCTTGGGTTTCCTAAGCCACGGGAAGGGCAGTTCAAGGCGCTGGGTATCTCCCTGGGCCCCGGGGCATGAGTCGCTGGTGACTCAGCCTGCCTTCTCCACCTGATACCATCTCTGCCTCCCCCTTCCTTCCGCTCCTGCTGCTACTATTTTAGTGAGCCCCTGCCTCTCCATCTCCTACCTGGAACCGCCATATCCGCCTCCTAACTGGTCTCCCTGCTTCCAGCCTCGGCCCTCTGCCAGCCAATTTTCTTTCACATTGGGGTGATTTAAAAGATAACAATGTCTTCTCATTCCCCGGCTCAAAAAGCCCTCCCATGAATTTTCACTGCATAGAGTGTGTGTGCTAAATCAAGGGATTAACTACCAAGGTGGGGGTTCCAGACATTTCAATGTCAAAAGGGTCTGCTGTCTGTAGAGTCCCTTCTTTAGAGGGTTGGAGCCCGCCCTTCACACTCACAAGCCTGGCTGATCAAGACCATGTCACCTGAAGACCGTCTGTCGGCAGGCAGAGAGCCCTGCCCCACAGAGCGCATCCAAAGAGATGGACACTTGGTTCCCTTCCTACTCCCGGCCCCCGCCGTTGGATCTTACTCTCGCTGGGGAGTCGGCTCCAGCCAGGGGAGAAAGGCTTTGCAACCTCCATTACTGACACAGTAAGAGCAAATGCCAAGGGGAGTGCCGAATGGCCCGGAAGGGGCCCAGCTTCGGCAGCGGGAGCAGAGGGAGGAGGCCAGGCTTCGGGCTCAAATCCCAGGCCTGTCACTCGCTCGCTGACTGTGGCCTCAGCCTTGGTTCCTTCATCTGAGAAATGGGCTGGGAGGGGAAGGGAATGACATAGTTGATGTGCGCACCCCGAGTGTGGATCCCAGCAGGTGGTTGATCTATGAAATATGACACAGGCAGGGGTGGGAGCATCCACTGAGCCCAGAGTTGGAGATCAACCTGGGCAACATAGCGAGGCCCCATCTCTTAATAACAAAAACAAACTAGGGGTCGGGCAAAGTGGCTCATGTCCATAATCTCAGCACTTTGGGAGGCTGAGGCCAGAGGACTGCTTGAGGTCAGGAATTTGAGGCTGCAGTGAGCTGACGGCACTACTGCACGCCAGCCTGGAGACAGAGCAAGACCCTGTCTCCAAAAAGAATAAACCAATAAAAAAACAAAACAAAACAGCAAAAAACCCAACTAGCTGAAAGAAAGAGGGACACAACTCCAAGGACAGCTGCAGCGACAGCAGGCAGCGGCCAGACCAAGCCCCACTGAAGGGCAGACTGCGGGCAAAGCCAGCGCACGTGGGGGCTGACTGACGCCGAGGAAGCCGTGACCACATCACCTCTGCTCTAGACACAACACACGGGCAACTGAGGCTCAGACAGGATGAGCCATGCGCTGAAGGTCACAAAGCAGGAAGAGACAGTGCTGGACTGGAGCAGGGGCTTCGGCTTGGGTTTGGCTAAGTCACTCCTTTAGGAGGAGGAAGCACTTGTTTTTACAACTCTGGGGCCTCCGGAGCCACCGCTTTCTGACTCACGTGGAGCTTCCGTTTGTTTTCCATATATAAATCACTTCCCCCACCCCATGCCAAAGAGAACTGCAAATAACAATGCGAGCTTAGCTTCTGCTTAGCAGTTTCTAGACTTTAGCTGATGCCATTGGAGCTCTCATGAGCTGATGCGGTTCCTGTGGGGAGGGACCGTATGAGTTCGAGCTGGACTTGTACATTTCACAGCCCCCTGTGGCTGCAGTTGAGAAGTAAGTGGCTCTTTATTCACTCTCAGTAACCGGGAGGAATTTGTAAATAAGCATGACTGAAAATTATCGTTCCATCTATCTATTCCCACAAGCAGTTTCCTGCGGTTTAAAGCAGTGGGTGCTTCAGAATGTAAAGATCTGGGGGTCGCTCCCTGGCCAGTCGTGCATATTCAATATCTGCTTGTACTTTCCCTCCCGCTCCAGAGACCAAGGTCACCTGTCAGTCCCGCTCCGATGCCTGGCCCCTGCTGGGTTCACCCACAACCCTGAAGGGCCTCTGATTCAAATGGAATTAGAGTCCACGCCTGCCAGACCATCAGGACTGAGTACCCGCCCCTGCCCTGAGCAGCTAGCTTCTGTCTGCAAGTCTCAGATCTGCAGAATTGAGGCAGGCCAGTATGGTGCACAGTGGTCCAGACCTACAATGACAAGGTGGCAGCAGTGCATGAAGTGCCACCGGAGGCTGGCACTGGTGTCCCCTGCAAGCAACCCAGGGAGGATGAGGATGGGGCCGATGCACCTGCCAGGGCAGGAATGGACAGAACCCCTCCAGCAGGGCCAGGCAGACTGGGCAGCACTCTGTCCCTCAAAGTCCACCTGCCCATGACAGCTAAGATCAAAGTGACTGCTGCGTTAAAAAGGGAGGGCGGCGGAGAGACAGAGCCAGCAGCTCCACAGGCAGGTGATGAGCAGTGGAGAAACCCTCTCTCCAGTCATCTCATCAGGCTTTTCTGACCTCGGCAATGGGGGGGCCGAGGCGCAGGGGCGTCCTTTGGGGTGGGGCCATGCTGACCAGCATGCCTGGCCTCCGCTCACTCCATACCAAGAAACCATCCCCCCCCCCGGCCTTTGTCATGACAGTCACAAATGTCTCCAGACATCTGCCAGTGTCCCCTGGGGGCAGGATCTCCCCGGCGGAGAACCACAGGTCTAAGGCCGCACCTGTACTCCAGACAGCATTTCCAGATTCACCAAACCACACTCTGTGCTTGTCCCCTCGGATTACTTCCTGTCATGCACTGTTCACATCTGGCTCCTTGGCCAGCCAGCCCTTCTTGAGAAAACAAAGACTGGGTCTGTGTCATCCCAACAGCCCCCTCGAAGCTCCCTCACCCCAGCCCCAGCCCCAGCCCCTACCTAGCACGCTGCCTGCAAAGATGCTCAAGATGTATTTTGCAATGAACAAGAGAATTAGCGGCCTGCCTGTTCCAGGCTGCCCACCTGTTCTAGCCACCTTCACACATCAGCCTTCAGCTTCCATCTTTAGCTGAGCACAGGGGCCTGTCCCAGGGTTCTTGGGAGCGGCTTCCTAAGGCATCACACTTTTGTGTTCCGCTCCTTCTCTTACCAG
Source organism: Cebus imitator (assembly GCF_001604975.1). Lineage (NCBI taxonomy): Eukaryota > Metazoa > Chordata > Mammalia > Primates > Cebidae > Cebus > Cebus imitator. The sequence goes on along the minus strand of NW_016107368.1, from coordinate 3,560,443 downwards.
ACTTTCTTTCCCTCTCACTTTTCTCTCCCTTTCAGGTGCTACAGTGCAGCTGCTGACGGTCAAGGTGAAGATGGGGAATGTGCCAGTGAAAACCGGGCATGCGGAGGCCTCACCTCACTTGCTCTCTCCCGTCCCACCTTCAAAGTCTTTCAGAACGACCCATGCTGCCAGAGGGTGGAGGAGAGAACCCTGAAGTAATAAATGAGAGTTCCTCAGCAGTAGCATCTCCTGCGTTCTCAGCCTGGTGACCTGACCCAGCAGCTGGCCCACTGGGCACCTGTGCCCACCTGGGGACGGGGTCTCATCCTGCCTGTGTGGCCCTTCCTGTCCCTGAAAGCCATCTCTAGAGATGGCCAATGACCAAGGGCATCAGGCAGCCCATGTTCTTCGCACGTCTCCGTGACTGATTCTGGCCAAGAGGAGGCTGGCTTTCCGGATCCCACCAACATCACATATGGGACCTTTCCAATCTACCCCCTACCTCCCCTCAGGTCATGACTTGGCTCTGGAACTTAAGAAGCGAAGAAACAGCCTAGTTCAAATTCAAGAATTTCCACTTAAAACCACAGCATTGGAGAGGCCCCTTTAAAAACCACCTAACCCAGCTCTTTCATCGGACAGAGGAAGAAACTTACCTAAAGATGTTAAGTGGTTTGCCCAGATTGCAAAGGCTGATGTATGGGAAAATACTTCCATGGGAAATTAAAAAAAATGATCAATAAAAATTTTTTTAAATGAGGCTCTAATTCCTGAAAAATGACTTGCTTAAACTTGAGACTGGGCAGAAAATAATATTGTAGAATGCAGAACAGCATATCTTTGGAAGGATCTACCTTTTTAAGTATATAATGGTCCTCCACAACTATCCTGCAAAAGGGAGCAGGACAAATCATGTATTTTAATCTTTGGGGGAGTCTTTGTGTAAGTCAGACCTTAATCATTTTGATTCTAGCAACACTCGCGGCCATTGGATCCTAATTATTGCATCTAATAAGGCTGATGGCTAATCAGCTTGCCTTTTTAAGAAAAAGAACAAGCTTGCTTTTATTGTTATATAACACAAATGACATTCCATTATAAGTTTCTGCTGCAAAAGAAAGTTGGGAAATTTGTTTAGATACTTTAGTCTTAAGACATTAGCTGAAATGCTGGTAACAAACGTGCAATGAACATTTTCTTGGGGCATTCAGCCACAAAGTGAATCGCCCTTAAAAAAAAAAAGTCCATACAACTAAAGCGAGTCTCACCACGGGAACCACAGGAGCTGTTTTAGTGACGGGCTGGAGTGTCTGTTACAGGCGGCACTTTTGCGGCTGTTGCTGCATTAATCAGATTGCACTCGAGATGAATAAGGAAGAATAAAGTCTTCACCAAAAACCTGTCCTGGCTAACAGTTCTTAATTTATAGCCCTGGTGGTGGGGGTGGAGGCTGGGGGCGGTGCCGGGAGGAGGGAAAGAAATGTGTCACCCGCTCTGAATGAAGTTCAGGGGTGGTGTTTACCTAAGCAACAAACCCTTGTAAACAATTGCTATCTCTGGCTTGCCAGCAAGGAGGTGGGGGAGTGAGGCTGTTTTGATCAGAATCCAACCTGTGACTGCAAAGTGCCCATAACAGGGCACTCTGTTAGTGGGAACGTGTGACCTCCCCTAATGAACACAACATACATATCCCACCGAGGGCCACGGGAGGACCCAGCTTCTTAACAGGAACGCGGAGCACATAAAACAGAAGGTACTGGTTGCAATTTCCATCCCCAGCCAACGCTATCTGTGAATGTCTCTACGAGTGAGCCAGCCTGGGCTCAACTCTTTGCTCTTCTGAAATTCTTAGGCACTAGAAATGAAGATATCGTACTGAAAAGCGCCCCAGAAATTGTGGGTTTATCAGTGATGTGCGGTAGTAGGTTGGACAAGTAATGATTTTCTAAACACCAAGAATTAGATCAAAAAGGAAATTCCACTTAAGACTAAAGTAAGTATCCAGTTGAGAGCAGTCTAGGACATATTCGAATGGCCAGAAGTTTGTTTCAATGGGGCCTCTGCGTTTATGCAGCATGGCAGTCAACACCACAATATTCGCTCTTCCAAGCAGACCCCGAGTGGACCCATGTCTACCTGCTGTGGCAAATCAAAATCAAGTGTAATCAGAGAAAAATATATGCAGATGTTCAATTAAAACCTGGAGTCGGCAGTCTTGGCACTGTTTGCCCGGCCCTCATTGTTTGCTAAGTAACAACGGTTGCCAGGGGCAACGCAGTCCACTCCCGTTTCCAAGAGCCTGTTGCTGGGCAACCGGGAGAATACTTCCCAAACCAAACAATGTCATCCCGGAGCAACCCCCTCTATCTCACATTAACCAGATCTAAAAAAAACCCTCCCAAATATGTAATCTATTATTTTCAGAAGCCCTAAGAGAAAGGCAAATAATCTCTTCTCTATAGTAACGGCGGGGGAAACAGTTTACCATATTTGTTCTGAAATAACAAAACCCAAGGAGGAGCAAGTCTCCCCGCGGTAAGAGGGCATCACAGGAGGGGCTTCAATCCTTCCTAGTCCTGGGAGGAGAAAGTGCCCTTTTCTCCAAGAGGAAAGGATCTATTTATCATCAAACAAACAATGTGGGGGAGTTCATAGCTGCACAAGTGTTTTCTGGGTGAAGTAAAATGAATCACGGATTAAGCTATTTGGAAAAAAGTGTGAAAACAGAGGAGTTGATACTGAATTAAAAACACTTTTGGAAATATCATGTATGTATGGAACAAGTGGAAAGGGAACCATTGACTCAGCGTCAGAAATGCCTTGTGGGGCTTTGCCGGGAGGGACTTACAGTATCTCTGACGTCACTGCACCGGCTCTTCCCCCCTCTACCCGGGGAGAGGAAGACTCTTCTAAGAGGAAGCCAGGCCACATCAGATGCCCCCAGATGGCAGGGTACACAACGGACACACGGCTCCGGAAAGAGGAGGCACATGGTCGGGCAATCTTGACCCATGGAGGGGGAAAAAAAAAAAAAAAAAACAGGCTACAGCGAAGCCAGTGCAGTTTTCGTTCTACCTGGAGCAGTTCAGGCTGAGCGTGGTTTCCCTGGAGCCTTGGACCTCGAGAGGGTGAGGTGGCACCATTGCCTCTGAGGGGAACACAGAGCTCTAAACAGTGCTCGTTTTTGGTGGGCCCAGCCAAGGACATTTTGATAGAATGAGCAGCATGTAGCTGCAGCCCCGATGGGCCAACATTTTGGTTGGTAAAAGCATGCAACGCTGATAGATTTGTGCGTGACCAAGCATACCCTGTAAGGCACTCTCAGCACAGGGTTGCCCTTTGAGACAGACACAGTCGGTGCACAGAATCTGTTTCTTTAAAGATATCATCCGGGAGTCATTCTTAGAATAAACAGGATGGAACTGACATGTCTCCCTGAGAAGAAAGATAGATTCTATACTATTAGAATTTTAAACGGTGCTCCAGGAAGACGAGGAATTTGAAGCCAGACTCTTAGGCTGTTCACCCACGGCTAAGTGGTGATGTGGTGACACCCTCGACTGCTAGCCCTGGAGGTCAAACCACCAGCAACTGGAGCCATGGAGGCTTTGCTCAGGGGACACAGCCGCGTTCTGCCTGGATGCTGCATCCCAAGGGAGGCATTGAGGTGTGGCTTCGAGGACTCTCAACCCATGTCCAGAAGGATGACTAACAGAGATCCTAATTGTGTCATTTGCTGATTTCAATTAAAAAATATGTATTGGATATGTAGCATGGGCCAGGCATTGACTAGTCATCAAAACAAAATTCCCTGCCCTCATGGAGTTTATATTCTAGTCCATGTGGGAGGATAGGGGCATATGGACAGTAAACAAGGTAAGTGAAAAGTAAGTCGTATGTCAGATGACACCCTTTATCATCTGGTGACAAGTACCAAGGGGGAAAATGAAGCAGACAGAGGGAGTTCTGGGATAGGAAGGGGTTGCAATTTTTAAAGGGTTGTCAAATGCCTCCCTGGGCAGGTTCATTAAAGAGATGAAGAGGCCGGGCACGGTGGCTCATGCCTGTAATCCCAGCACTTTGGGAGGCTGAGGTGGGCAGATCACTAGGTCAGAAGTTCAAGAGCAGCCTGACCAACCAGGTGAAACCCCGTCTCTACTAAAGATACAAAAATGTTAGCTGGGCGTGGTGGCACATACCTGTAATCCCAGCTCAGGAGGCTGAGGCAGGAGAATCACTTGAACCCAGGAGGCAGAGGTTGCAGTGAGCCGAGATTGCGCCACTGTACTCCAGCCTGGGCAACAAGAATGAAACTCTGTCTCAAAAAAAGAAAAAAAAATTAAAAAGGGCGGGGGGGGGGGGGAGAGAGAGAGAGAGAAAGAGAGAGGAGGAAAGTGTGGGACGGAGTCATTCAGATATATCTTGGGGAAGAGCATTCCTAATGGAAGGAAGAGCCAGTACAAAAGCCCCAAGGCGGCACAGTGCCTGGCTTGGGACTAGAGCTGAGTGAACCAGAAGGCAAGAAGGAGAAAAGACCCACGCAGGCCATTGTAGGCGCTCTGGCTTTTGCTTGGGGTGAATGGAAGCCATCACAGGGTTTGAGCCCAGGAACGGCCTGGTTTGACTTACATTTTAACCAGGCCCCTCTGGCTGCTGGGTTGAGAACAGCGGAAGAGGAAAAGGGTAGAATACCTGGAGGCTAATGTTATAATCCAGGCAAGGGAGGGGGTGCCTGGCTGTGAGCCGAGAAGGGTCAAAGCCTTCAGACTCTGGATAAACAAAGGAGGTAGAGCCAGCCAGGTTTGCTGATGGGTCAAAGGTGCCTCCAAGGCTTTTGGCAACTAAAAGGATGAGGTCAGGAAAATTGCCCAAGAAGCAGGCCCGGGGAGCACTTGGGAGTTCAGTTCTAAAGGTGTAAAGTGTAAGAGGCTCTCAGACACCCAGGCTGAGATGCTGAGAAAGCAGGCAAATTATTTAAGTCTTAGGCTGAGGGGTGAGCTAGAGCCATCAGTGTATAGAGAATGCAGGCTGGAGCCATCAGTGCATAGAAGATATGAGCTGGAGCCCTTAGTGTATAGATAACATGGCTGGAGCTGTCAGTGTATAGGGGACATGAGCTACAACCACCAGTGTATAGAGGATGTGGGCTAAAGCCATCAATGTATAAAGAACATGGGATGGAGCCATCAGTGTATAGATGACAAGGCTGGAGCCATCAGTGTACAGAGGACATGAGCTAGAGCCACCAGTGTATAAAGCATGTGGGCTGGAGTCGTCAGTGTATAGATGACTTAGTTAAAATCGTAACACTATCTGGGTTCACCAAGGGAGAGCAGAGAGAGAGAAGGGCTGAGTTCTGGGGCTCTCTACCATTTAGAGATCCCAAAGAAGCAGAAGGCTGAAAAGAGGAGGCCAAAGAAGTGTGAGCAAGTCGTGTCCTGAGAACCAAGTGAACCTGGGGCTGAGTGGTGACCACTGGAATCAGCAAAGTTGAGGTCACCAGTGATTGTGATGGAGGAGCTCCAGGGGAAAAGCCACAGAGGTTGGAGTGGGTTCAAGACAGCCCCAAGTGTAGCGGAACTGAAGACAGGAGGGCCAGATGGTTCTTTTAAGGAATCTTTACTAGAAAGATCAGAAGAGGAATGGGTGGCAGCTGGAAGGGGAAGATTGAGAGAGCGTTTCTGAAAACGAAAGAAAATAGCAAGGAAGGACCCACGAGGGAACTGGCGTTGGAGCAAGAAGGGAGACTTGCTTGTGGCTGGTCTTGCATGGATGGGATGGAACAAGATGTCCTGCAGAACAGAGGAGGGCTTGGCCAGGGCGAGGTGCATGGATGTGCATCCTCCAGTACATGAGAGAAGGCGGAGTGTCCACCCTGGAAGGCGGACACCAAGGCATAATCCTTCTTGGGGGCCCCTGGTCCCCAATGCCATTCTTCACCCATGGAATCTCTGTGTTTACTCCTGGCCGGCCTTGATAGCTGGCTGCTGGGGGGCCTCCAGTCTCAGCAAGGTGGAAGGGCTTGAAGCCACCGGAAGGGCCTGGGCATCAAGTATGACGACTTAGGTCCACAGACCTCACATCAGAGCCCCCAGCAGACCATGGGCTCACAGGCACATCTGGGCTCCATGGAGCCAATACCTGCCCCGACCCCCTGGTCCAACCTCAACGCCTGACACAAGCCCCATTCCTCAGGTGTATGTACGTGATTTGCCTTTTTCACTGCTTTCTTTTTCTTTTCTAGAGACAGGGTCTTGCTCTGTCACCCAGGCTGGAGTACAGTGGTTGGATCATAGCTCACTGCAGCCTCAAACTCCTGGACCCTCAGCCCAGTGATCCTCCTGCCTTACCCTCCCAAGTAGCTAGAACTACAGGTGCACACCACAATGCCTGGCTACTTAAAAAGAAAATGTAGAGGCAAGGTCCCACTATGTTGCCCAGGTTGGTCCTGAACTCTTGGTCTCAAGCAATCTTCCCACCTCAGCCTCCCAAAGTGCTGGACTATAGGCATGAGTCACCGTGCCCAGCCCCCACTGCCTTCCTTATGGTTATTCCATACCTCTTTTCAAATTTGCCAAATGGCTAATCTTTCCACACTCAAGTATTTTTAGACATGAGTTTTAATATACCTATTTTTCTTGCTATGTCAATGTACAAACATGCATCCTTAAATAAGAAAGTGATAGAGTCACATATTAAAAATGCATTTCTTGCTAAGTCATGCTCGAATTATGCAAGATTGCAAGGAAATTTAATGCAAGACAAATGAGCGAGGCCAGGAATCTTGCTGTGAGAGTTTGGGAAGCAGAGCTCCCTGGCTCCAGACAAGGAATGGACTCAGCTGGACAGGAGGAGGTCTCGCCTGTCTTTGGGAGGGAAAGAACCTGTTGGTACTTTTAAGTGACCGTCTGTCTTTGAGGCACAGACATACCTCAATTGGTCCAGGACAGAAAATCAAGCCAAGTCAGAGATCCCTTCAGCAAGACCCAGGGATCTCTGAAGAAATGAAAATGAAGCAAAGAATGACAAAATTAGAAATATTTATTCCATCTGTCATCTCTTTGCTTGTCTCAAACGCCGCCACCCAACCCAATGAGAATGACAAAAGGACATTCCACTTCTGTCCCCGAGGGAGTTTCAACCCCAAAGCAAAACCTCAGGAAGTCAAAGAGTCTTTTTGTTAAACTTGTTATTTGAATTTAACCCCAAGAGGGAAATGTTGCAGGTATTTTAGGTTTTTAAATTAATGAGTCCCAATTAATTCTAATACACTAAAATCAATTGTTTTAGAAAGTCAATTTAATTCAAAAGCTTGAGGGGAGATGTTACTTTTAAAATGTAAAAAGGCACCTTAACACCTGTAAAATATTTTAAACGGCTTTCCTATTCCACTGAGATTTGAGAGGGGTTTTCATTCTACTCAGGAAACGCTTTCTCTGGGCGGTGTGGGATTGGGGATGATTTCAGACAGGGCCTGAAAGCAACGAGCAATTCACACTGTCCAGGAGGGGAAGGAACAAACCCTCCGCTTTGTCTAGTTCTGTTTTTGGTGTCTCCATTCCCAGCTCCGTATTAAGTCAGTTCCCAAAGCAGAGCAAAACATAATTTTGGAAAAAAAATGGAATAAAATGTTCTAACTCCGCCCGAGAGATGGAAAGAGAAGCGGAGAGGAGTCTGACGAAACAGAACTCAAACCTCCCCTCCCTGACCCACCACCCCTTTTCTGATTGAAACGTAGACTCGGACAAATTGCCGCCTTTCAGACCTTCCCACGTTCCAGTATTCTTTCCATTTGTCCTGGCTCCCAGAAGCCTTGGTGGCCCACGCACCTACCTGGATGCTGGGTGATCCTGCCCATCTCTGCTCTTGGAAAGCATATACTTCTTCTGCATAGGTGTTAAAAGATAAATATTTGGGCCAGGCGTAGGGCCAGGCATAGTGGCTCATCCCAGTGCTCTGGGAGGCTGAGGTGGGAGGATTGCTTGAGGCCAGGAGTTTGAGACCAGACTGGATAATAAAGCAAGACCTCATTTCTAGAAAAAAAAAATTAAAAATTATCTGGGCAAGGTAGGTGTGCCTGTGGTCCCGGCTGCTCAGGAGGCTGAGGCAGGAGGATTGCTTGAACCCAGGAGGTGCAGGATGCAGTGAGCAATGATTGCACCAACTGCACTCCAGCCTGGGTGACAGAGGGAGATCCTGTCTCTTAGAAAAGAAACATGAAGTCTCCTTCCGCGGACATAAAAAAAAAAAAAAGGCCCCTCTCTCTTCTTTGATGCTGCCTATGGAGGTGGCAGCCATCTCCTCCTCGGCATCATGGCTGCCCTCGGACCCCTTGTGAAGCTCACGATCATCAAAGAGAGGACCAAGAAGCTCCTCTGGCTTCAGATCGATACGTCAAAATTCAGTGTAACTGGAGGAAAACCAGAGCTACTGACAACAGGGTTCTTAGAAGGTTCAAGGGCCAGATTTTTAAATTTAATTTAATTAAAAAAATTTGTTTTTGAAATGGAGTCTCACTCTGCTCCCCAGGCTGGAGTGCAGTGGTTCAATCTCAGCTCACTGCAACCTCCGCCTCCCGGGTTGAAGCAATTCTCATGCCTCAGTCTCTCAAGTAGCTGGGACTACAGGTACCCACCACCCTGCTTGGCTAATTTTTGTATTTTTAGTAGAGACGGGGTTTCACTCTGTTGGCCAGGCTGGTCTCAAACTCCTGACTTCAGGTGATCTACCCTCCTCGGCCTCCCAAAGTGCTGGGATTACAGGCGTGAGCCACCGCGCCTGCAAGGGCCAGATCTTGACGTCCAACATTGGTTATGGGAGCAACACAAAAACAAAGCACATGCTGCCTAGTGGCTTCTGGGAGTTCCTGGTTCACAACATCAAGGAGCTGGAAGTGCTGCTGATGTGCAAGACATCTCCCTGTGCTGAGATTGCTCATAGCATTTCCTCTCGAACCACAAAACTATTGTGGAAAGAGCCGCCCAGCTGGCCACCAGAGTCACCAACCCCAATGCCAGGCTGCGCAGCACGGAAAATGAGTAGTCAGCTCACATGCACGTTTTGTGTTTAAATAAAACTGTACAAACTGTAAAAAAATTATAAAAACAAAAAGATAAATATTTGAAATATTTCCATCCAAATGGAATTTCAAAGCAATTCAAATACGGAAGGAAGGAAGGTTTCGTGGATGAAGGCCTTCTACAGCTACTGCAGAACGGAACGATGGAGTCGTAGTTGCATTTCTGTGTAAGTCAAATTCTCTTTTTCACCATGCAAATTTCATGATTAAGATGAGGCTGAATTCAGACAACTAATACCAATAATTTGGGCTAAACGCTCCTCTTCCGGGACTCGGAGCCATTTGAACTGGGGTTTACCCAGCGCATGCTGATCGGCAAGTACCTGAGTCAAGGGTGAATGTACAAATAAAACGCTGCCCAGACCCTCCTCTCCAGCAGCAAGTGGAAAGTGTGTGTCTCGCACTCCACAGGAATGACTGGGTGACCACAGGGCGGTTTCTCAGCAGCCCCCAGACAGGCCTGCCCTGGGCAGCAGGAACTCGTTCTGCCCTGGCTGAGGTTCTGGGCTCCATCCGCTAACGACCCACACCAGGGAAGACGGAAAGTGAATGAAGGGCAGCTCTGGCCAAAGCGGCGGGCCAGGTGGGCAAACAGAGAGCCGGGGTTTTGTAGCAGGGTGGAGGTGTGGCCCAGGAACAGGTCTGGAGCTTGTGACCGGAGCTCAGGTGGAACGTCGGGCAGGGGACAGATGCCACTGGGTGGAGGAAGCTCTTCCTCTCAGCCCAAACTAGCCCCTTCCAAACCTCAAGTCAATGAGAGGAGGGGTGGGCTAGAACCTTCCTACCTTCCTTTAAGCACCAGGCCTGTGCCCATGCATCTGCTCACCCTGCACGGTTCCCTGGGGGCAGGGACTGGGGCTTGAAGGGTGCCTGTACCACACTCCCTCAGAGCCTGGGCATGCAGCTATCGTTCATTCATTCAACAAACACAGTCTGAGCACCTGCCATGTGCCAGCCCCAAGTGCTGAGACCATGGCAGGGAATAAAACAGACGGAGTCCCTGACCACATGGAGCTGACCCCTCAGGGAGAGACAGACGACACCATGGACACAGAACAGCAGGAGGTGACAAATGCTCTCAAGAAAAATACACCTAAATGCACACACAAGTGGGAATGTGGTGTGGGCCAGGGGTGACCAGGTGACCCAGGACAGTGACAGGATGGAGGCAGAGCGAGGTGACGAACGCGCTGCTGCTGAGAAGGCTCTGCCAGGGAGGGTGCTTGGCAAGGCCAAGGCACACGGAACACGTGAGGAGGCCCCCAGAGTGAGCTGGGGGAATGCTGTGGACTGAATGCTGTGTCCCCTTAAATTCCTGTGCCGAATTCCTCACCCCAAGGCAGTGGCTTTAGGATGTGGGGGCTTTGGGAGGTGATTAGGTAATGAGGGTGGGATCACGCCCTCCCTTACGGAAGGGGCCCCAGAGAGCTCTCTGGCTTCCCACCAAGTGAGGACACAGCAAAAGACGGCCATCTGCATCCCAGCGGGGAGCCCTCACCAGAACCGGCCCTGCTGGCACCCTCTTCTCAGACTTCCCACCTCCAGGGCTGAGAGACGGTGTCATTTGTTTACAGGTGCCCAATCTATGGCCCTCTGCTGAAACAGCCCGAACAGACCAGGACAGGAGGAGGAGGAGATGGCCTGAGAGACACGAGGGACCACGGCGAGGTCTTTGGCTCTTGCTCCGAGTGTGCTGGGAAGCTACTGGAAGATTTAGGGCACAGGGACATAGTCTGACAGATGTTTTGGAAGCATCAATGGTCAATGGAGTCAAAGGTCAGAGGTGACAAGGACTTAGGTGATAGGAGTGGTCTCATTTGGGAGATACCTGAAGCCAGAGCCAGCCAGATTTGCTGACAGGTTTGACATAGAGGGTGAAAGAAAGAGAGGAGTCAAGGCTGACCTAAGGCTTGCGGTTGGACTGAGCACCTAGAGAACGGAGTGCCGGGTGCTGCGCTGGGGACGCCCTTGGGCTGGGGAGAGAGAAGCGTGAGGTCGAATCAGGCACCCAGTTCTGGGTGAGAGAAGCCTCAGATGCCCATCAGATGACACCCACATGCAGCTGCCACCTGGGCAGCTAGGTACACAAGTCCGGGATTCAGGGGAGTGAGTCAGGGTGTAGACATTAGGATGCTGGAGGTGCCAAGATCCACTTCAACTCTTGTACCTTGGCAAGATCAGCAGGAAAGCAGGTATAGATAAAGCAGAAAAGAGGTCCCTTCCCAAGTTCAAAGGTCATGAACAGTTGGAGAATCTGGCATAGGGGACTGAGGAGAGGAAGAAAGCCGAGGGAACGCTGAATTCTGAAACGAACCGCGTCACCCTTAAAGAACTAGAAACAAGGTCAGGCACAGTGGCTCACGCCTGTAATCCCAGCACATTTTGGGAGGCTGAGGTGGGTGGATCACTTGAGGTTAGGAGTTCGAGAGCAGCCTGTCCAACATGGCGAAACTCTGTCTCTATTAAAAAAAAAAAAATACAAAAATTAACTGGGCGTAGTGGTGCATGCCTGTAATCCCAGATACTCAGCAGGCTGAGGCAGAAGAATTCCTTGAACCTGGGAGGCAGAGGTTGCAGTGAGCCAAGATCGTGCCATTGCACTC
>NW_016107368.1:3528764-3548722 GCF_001604975.1 Cebus imitator | reverse complement strand
AAAAGAAACAAATGCTCATCAATAGAAAAACCATTAACTATGTTACAGTGCATCCTAGCTCTAAAACAGCTGGCTAAGAGCGGGGGACTGGGTCCAGTGACCTCAGCCAGGGACTTCCATCTTTCTGCACTTCCATTTCTTTATCCTATAAACCGAGAAGAGAATTCTATCTGTGTTGAGCGGTTGTGTTAAATGAAATGAGTCCTACAAAGCATGGAGCAACTTAGTTGCCAGCCCAGCACACAGAAAATGCCCACGAATGTTGATTAGTGTCATTGTTGTAATTCACGCCATTCTAATGTAACCAACATCATCTGCTGATTTTGTGCAGATTAAAATATCTGAAACTCTAAAAGCAGTTATGCTCTTTGCTATTTGTGATTTCAAAAACAAGCGATCTTGATAAACCCTGTAGGGAGTGCCTCCTGCTATGAGCTATATTCATTCCAGGGCATATTTGTGGGGCTCGTCATTTCCACCAAGTGCTTAATACTGGTTCCTCTCCCAGCATCTTGCCAAATGTGGCAGCTCTCCTTCTAGACGAACATTGCTGCATTACTGTTATAGAAACGACATTTTCACATCAACCCCCTTCTTTTCCCTTTTTCTCCCCAGAAATCCGGCCCTTCCATGAGACCTCGGTGCACCCAGAACTCCTACCACGTGCAACCTTATTCTCGGCTGAGCAGATCATAAATCACTTAACAAGAATGGTGACTGATACAGACTGTATTTAGTGCCATCCTTCCCAGTGAGACGGAGCAAGCCAGTGAGCTTCTTAAAATCCCTTTAGTTTTCCAAAAGGAAAGGCTGTTTGCCTTCTCATCTATGCCTCAAGTTTCTGGGGTTTGCATCATTAACCTGGTGGCTTTGCCAATTCCTTCACCAGTGCTGGGTCAAAGACAGGCAAGGGCACCTGTAGGGTTAGCCATGAGTGTGTGCCAGGGGCTGAATGCAAACCCTGGAGCACTGGTGGCTGAGGCAGGTGGGCTGGGCTCTGCCACTGCCTCCCCAGCCTGCCCAAGAGCAGGCTGTGCCTCTGCAGGAAATGGCCTCCAAGCATCCCTCAAGACTTAGATGTCCAAACCTACACAGTCAGAGACGAAGAGCTAGCTCTAAGTGGCGTCTTTCACCCCTCCTCAAAAGTCATCCTGCAGAAATACACATGCGCTAAATGGTGTGTGGCCACACAGATGCTTGGATACCAATGTTCATGGCGGCACAGTTCCTAATCACCCCAAAGTAGAAACAGCCCAAATGCTTGTCCACTGATGGATGGATACACGCAGTGTGGCACAGCCATGTAACGAAACATTATTCAGCCATACAAAGGAACGACATACTGCCACATGCTACAAACGGATGGACGATGGACCCTGAAAACATTACGTTACGTGGAAGAAGCCAGTCACAAAAGGCCACTTAGTGTGTGATTGCATTTATATGAAATGTTCAAACTCGGCAAATTCACAGAGGCAGAAAGTGGATTCACGGTTGCCAGGGGATGAGAGGAGGAATGGGAAGTGACTGTTAATCACAGGCTTGGGGTTTCTTTTTGGAGTGATGAAAATGTTCTGTGAATATAAAATACTAAAACCCACTGAACCATACACTTCAAATGGGTGAACTTCATGGTACGTAAAATATATCTCAGAATAGCTGTAAAAGAAAAAAAAAGGTATATTGACAACTTGTCCTCAGTAGCATTAGATGAAGTCATAAAAAATTAGAAACAAATGCTCATCAATAGGAAAATCATTACCTAAAATGGTGCATTCTAGCTCTAAAACGATGCTGCCATTAAAAAGAAGAGACATCTTCTCCAAGAAAGCAAGCCAACATCTGCAGTGCCTGGCACACAGCAGGCTCTCAAATATTGCAGAATGAATTTATGTTAAACAATACAAGCCGGGTGCGGTGGCTCACGCCTGTAATCCCAGCACTTTGGAAGGCCAAGGTGGGTGGATCATGAGGCCAAGAGATTGAGACCAATCTGGCCAACATGGTGAAACCCCATCTCTACTAAAAGTACAAAAATTAGCCAGGTGTGGTGACAAGAGTCTACAGTCCCAGCTACTCGGGAGGCTCAGGCAGGAGAAACACTTGAACCCAGAAGGTGAAGGCTGCAGTGAGCTGAGATCACGCCACTGCACTCCAGCCTGGTGACAGAGCAAGACTTCATCCCCCAACCCCCCAAAAAATAAACAAAATACAGCTATACATACTATAAAACAGGTAAAGGGACTTTAAAAAGATCTAGAAGGACACAAATGATATGATTACCAGTGCTTACTTCATGAGACGTGAGACAGACAGAAAGATGAAAGGAGAGGCTTTCATTTCTGAATCTCCTGCTGTAGATGTGGTCCCTCCCAGGAGAACAGTACTTGTATTACTCAAATATCATTTATTTTTATTTTTTGAGATAGAATCTTGCTCTGTCACACAGGCTGGGGTGCAGTGGCACAATCTTAGCTCACTGCAACCTCTACCTCCTAGGTGGAAGCTATTCTCCTGCCTCAGCCTCCTGAGTAGCTGGGACAACAGGCATGCACCACCATGCCCGGATAATTTTTGTATTTTTAGTAGAAACAGGGTTTCACCATGTTGGCCAGGCTGGTCTCAAACTCCTGACCTCAAGTGAGCCTTCTGCCTCAGCCTCCCAAAGTGCTGGGATGACAGGTGTGAGCCACTGCGCCCGGCCATTACTTGCGTATCATTTAAAAAGTTGTAATTCATTGGTAAACATTCTAAGACATGCCAGTTCCTGTAATTACCAACTGCACCCACAGAATGCTGCTGTTCAGGGAATAGCCCTATGATTCAGTGTTCTTGGTCTAGAGGATGCTGTTGGTCTTACAACCAGAGGCTTTCGTGTTAATTCAGCATCCATCAGGAAGAGAACATGGACCAGACAGACAAACTGGCAGGATCACATATGGACTGAGCTCCAGCAAGAAAAGGAACAAATGGCTGACACGTGATGACAGGGATGAATCCCAAAGGCATTTATGCCAAGTGAAGGCAGCCAGTCTCAAAGGCTGCACAATTTAAGTTTCCATTTATATGACATTCTGGAAAAGGCAGAGCTATAGAAAGGGACAGCAGATGGTGGCCAGAGGCTAAGGGTGGGACCAAGGTCTGACTACAGAGAGAGGTTGGATTTGCTCTCCATCCTGTTTGAGGCAGAGGTTTTAAGAATCTATGCAAGTGTAAAAAACCATACAACAGCAAACCTAAAAAAGCATGTACATTTAAAATATAAATAGAAAGGGGAAAAAACAAGTGCATCTACTGAGTGTCAGGCACCATTCTAGGCCCTGAGGATTCTGTGATTTTAGAGATGGCTCTTGCTGTGTTGCCCAGGCTGGAGAGTGCAATGGCATGATCACAACTCACTGTAGCCTCTAATCCCTGGGCTCAAGTGATCCTCTCGCCTCAGCCTCCTGAGTAGCTGAGACCACAGGCACATGCCACCATACCTGGCTGGTGTGTGTGTGTGTGTGTGTGAGAAAGAAAGAGAGAGAGAGAGAGAGAAAGAGAGAAAGAGAGAGAGCGGGACAGAGAGAGAGAAGTTGAGGTCGTCTTGTTTTGTTGCTCAGGCTGGTCTGAAACTCTCAGCTTCAAGCAATTCCCCCACTTCAGCCTCCCAAAATACTGGCATTAAAGCGTGAGCCACCACACCCAGCCTGAGGATTCGAAGGTGAACAGGTCAGGTGAAAGTGCTGCTCTCAGGGTGCCAGTGTCCTTGTTAGGCAAGAATGCACAAGGTTCCAGCTACATAGGTTGTTCAGCAGAGATCCAGGCTGTGGTGCAAGGTGACTGCAGAGGGCCAGGACCAGGGGTTGTGATGGAGAGGGTTCCCCTCTTGACAGCCAGTTAGGGGTGGCACTAAGAATGGCACTGAGCTGGGACCTGACAGTTGCAGAGAAGGGGCTAGCGTTGGGAGGATGAGAGAGAGAGCCGCCTGGGCAAGAGGAATAGTTGTGCAAAGGTCCCGCAGCAGCAGAGGCCCCGGGCAAGGTCAAACGTCTGGAGTTTCAAAATTCCAATTGCTGGCCGGGTGCAGTGGCTCACGCTTGTAATCCCAGAACTTTGGGAGACTGAGGCAGGTGGATCACTTGAGTTCAGGTGTTAGAGACTAGCCTGGACAACATGATGAAACCCCGTCTCTACTAAAAATATAAAAATTAGCTGGGTGTGGTGGCACACACCTGTACTCAGGAGGCTGAGGCAGAAGAATCACTTGAACCTGGAAAGTGGAGGTTTCAGTGAGCCGAGATCCTGCCATTGCACTCCATCCTGGCGACAGAGCAAGACTCTGTCTAATAAAAAAAAAAAAAAAAAAAAAAAATCCAATTGCTGAGGGAGGCCCCAGGAGGCTCAACTCACAGGCACAATATAATCTGACTTACATCTTTTTAAAGAGCACTCTTCTTAGATTACAGGGAGAAAGAGAAAGCAGGAAAACCAGGACAAAGGCTACTACGGCATTTACTGTATTTGAAAAGTTCATAATGATTCTGCTTCCTGGCCAGGTGTGGTGGCTCATGCCTGTAATCCTAGCATTTTGGGAGGCCACGGTGGGAGGACCGATTGAGACCAGCCAGCTCAAAAAGTGAGACTCTGTCTCCATTTTAAACAAATAAAAATAATAATTAATTATGCTTCCAAGACCTGTCTGTGGAACCTGAGAAGGACTCTTATCATTTTATAAAGAAACCAAGTAACACTAAGCCCATTGCATGGAGGGTTAAGTAATTAAGCATTTAGTTAACATGAGAGTAAACAATGGCATCTATATGTTTTTAATGCAGACAGTTATACTCTCAGTAAATCATCACAGCACAAAAACATTAGCACGCTTATTAATTCAGTCTTAATTGCTATTGGTTTACATGTACCATTATCCAAAAATTAAATAATTTGTGAGTGTATACTCACTGTTTTAAACAGGTACATAAAAAGGTGAATGAAGGGCCAGGTGCGGTGTCTCATGCCCGTAATTCCAGCACTTTGGGAGGCCAAGGAAGGTGGATCACCTGAGGTAAGGAGATTGAGACCAGCCTGGCCAACATGGTGAAACTCCGTTTCTGCTAAAAATATAAAAATTATCCCGACATGGTGGTGCACGCCTGTAATCCCAGCTACTCGGGAGGCAGAGGCAGGAGAACCATTTGAATCCAGGAGGTGGCCATTGCAGTGAGCTGAGATCGTTCCACTGCACTCCAGCCTGGGCAACAGGGTAAGACTCTGTCTAAAAAAAAAAAAAAAAAAAAAGGTAGATGGAGGAAATGGACCAGATGTTGAATCTAGTTATAGTCATTGCTGGGAATTAATACAGTAAGAGGAGAATCCTTCTCTCCTAAATTGATGTCTATCAAGGGTTGGAAACTTTGCTTTTTTCTATGAGACAGAGTTACTCTGTCACCCAGGATGGAAAGCAGTGGTGTGATCACAGCCCACTGCATCCTCTAACTCCTGGGCTCAAGCGGTCCTCCCACCACAGCCTCCCGTGGAGCTGAGACACAGGCATGCACCACCACTCTCAGCTAGTTTTTCTATTTTTTGTAGAGACGAGGTTTGCCATGTTGCCCAGACTGGTCTTGAACTCCTGGGCTCAAGGAGTCTGTCTGCTTTGGCCTCCCAAAGTGTTGGGATTACAGGAGTTAGCCACTGGAAAACTTTCTATAAGGGCCAGAAAATATACCTTTCGGCTTTGCAGGTTCTGTTGAGACTACTCAAGTCTGCCTCTGGACAGCAGGTGAGGAGTGAGCGTGGCTGTTGCACTCAGTACCCTTCAGAGCCACGCCAGAGCCTGGGGCAAAGGGAGAAAACATCAGCAGTGCTGATCCTGTCTTTATGTATGTAAAATTTCAGTATTTTGAGCAAAATATTTATTTTCTTTTTTCTTTTTTTTCTTTTAGAGATAGGGTCTCATGCTATCGCCCCAGCTGCAGTGGCACAAACATGGCTCACTGCAGCCTCAACCTTCCCAGACTCAGGTGACCTCCCACTACCTCCAGAGTAGCTGGGAGTATGGGCACGTGCCACTACACCTGGCTAACTTTGTATTCTTTGTAGAAATGGGTTTCACCCTGTTGTCCTGGCTGGTCTCGAATTCCTGTCCTCAAGTGATCCACCCACCTTGGCTTCCTAGAGTGCTAGGATTACAGGCGTGAGCCACACTGTGCCTGGCCTTCATCATAAAATTGTTTGGCATTTATTTTGATTTTTAAAAATACCACATTAAGACATTATGTATCTTGATGACTGTAGTTTTTTTGGCCCAGCCTTAAATTTTGTGCCCCAGGCAAGGGCATCACTTGCCTCATGCTAGTCCCGGCCCTGGTGCTGGTGCTGTTCCAATAAAACTTTATTTATGGACACCGAAATTTAATTTCATATCATTTTCATGTGTCACAAAATATTTTTCTTTTTTCCAATCTTTTAAAAATGCAAAAAATATTCTCAACTCGTGGAAGCAAAATTAAAAACCCACGGTAGGGTGCCAGATGTAGTCTGCTCACCCGTTTTCTTTATTTTTATTTTTATTCATTTATTTATTCAGAAGCAGGGTCTCACCCTGTCACCCAGGCTGGAGTGCAGTGGTGCAAACCTGGCTCACTGCAGCCTCAACCTCCAGGGCTCAAGAGATCCTCCTGCCTCAGCTTCCCGAGAAGCTGACACCACAGGCATGTACCACCATGCCCAGCTAATTTTTAAATTTCTTGTACAGATGGGGTCTCACCATCTTGCCCAGGCTGTGACCCCTATTTTAGATGGCCTTTTGGGAAACGTATCTTATTCATAATTATAGTCAGTGGAAAATGCCTGCTAGCAAGTGGGCACTCAAACGTGTCTGAATAATTTGGTCCCATTGTTAAATTCCTTGCTAGGCTGCTTTTCATTCTCTTCCCATCGATCTCCAAATATCAGAGATGAGCACACATGTCCAGAGCACCCCCGATCTCTCGGGCAGGGGGGACCCTCTGGCAGAGAAAGCCCGATACGGGAGCGTGGTGTGGGAATCGTCTGTGAGTGCTGAAGAACTGGTCCTCTACCTGCCCCACGCTTTCCTTTCCACTAGGCTCAAAAGCAGAATTCTCCCAGTTGAGGGCATGGAAACTAGATGAGTTCACTGTGCATTGTTCAGCTAATACATGACCACAGGCAAGATCATCATTTGGGGTCTTTACTAAAGCTGTGATCTCTGCTTTAGCGGGACAATGCAGGGACTTACTAGACGCAAACTATAACAGCATATGCCTCCTAGTAAAGTAACGCTGGGAAGTTTGATTACAGTCAATTACGTTTTATCATTAATTGTGGTAAAATGTGCATAATGTACAATTTACCATTTTAAGCATGTTTAGGTGTACAGTTCAGTGGCATGAAGTGCACTCACACTGTTGTGCGACCGTCATCCATCTCTATAACATTCTCATCTTCCCAAATTGAAAAACTCCCCATGAAACATTCACTTCCCATCCCCGTCCCCAGCCCCTGGCACCCACCATTCTACTTTCTGTCTCTATGGATCCGATGACTCTAGGGATCTCCTAGGAGTGGAATCACACAGGATTTGTTCTTCTTCTTCTTCTTTTTTTTTTTTTGAAATGGAGTCTCACTCTGTCTCCCAGGCCCAGGCTAGAGTGCAGTGGTGTGATCTTGGCTCACTGCAACCACTGCCTCCCGGGTTCAAGTGATTCTCCTGCCTCAGCCTCCCAAATAGCTGGGATTACAGGTGCCTGCCACCATGCCTGGCTAATTTTTATATTTTTAGTAGAGACTGGGTTTCACCATGCTGGCCAGGCTGATCTTGAACTCCTGACCTCACGTGATCCACCTGCCTTGGCCTCCCAGACTGCTAGGATTAGAGCACATCAGCCACTGCGCCCAGCTGGATTTGTCCTTTTGTGTCTGACTTCTTTCACTGAGCATGATGTCCTCAAGCATAATGCATAATGTCCAAGTTACAGCCTGTGTCAGGATTTCCTTTCTTGTCGAGGCTGAGTAGTATTCCATTGCATGGATGGATCACATTTTATTTATCTGTTCATTTGTTGGTGGACACTTGAGTTACTTCCACCTTTTTGCTATTGTAAATCATGCTGCTATGAACATGAGTGTACAAATCCTTGTTTGAGTGTACCAATACTGTTTTCCATAGCAGCTACACTATTTTGCATACCTACTAACACAGCTCACATGGGTTCCAATTTCTCCACATTTTCACCAAAATTTTTCTTTTTTTTTTGGATAACAGTCACCTTAATGGGTGTAAAGCGCTGTCTCTTAGGGTTTTGATTTGCATGTCCACAACGATTACTGGCATGAAGCACCTTTTCAACTACTTATTGACCATTTGTATATCTTCTTTGAAGAAACAAATAACTACTCAAATCCTTTGCCCATTAAAAAAAAATTGCTGAGTTATAGAAGTTTTTTATGTATTTTGAATATCACACTCTTATGAGAAATAATTTGGAAACATTTTCTTCCATTCCTTGGGTTGTCTTTTTACTCTGCTGCTGTTGCTCTTGGATGCAGAAAAGTTTTTAACTCTCATGGTCTAATTTTTCTATATTTTCTTTTGTTGCGTGTGCTTTTGATGTCCTATCCAAGAAATCGTTGTCAGATCCAATGTCATAAAGATGCCTCCCTATGTTTTCTGCTGAGAATTTTACAGTTTTAGCTCTTATGATTAGGTCTTTGATCCACTTTGAGTTAATTTTTGTATACGTTATAAAATAAGGGTCCTGGCTGGGTGCCATGGCTCACGCCTGTAATCTCAGGGTGAGGTGGGAGGACTGCTTGAGGCCAGAAGTTCAAGACCAGCCTGGGCAACATAGTGGATACCCATGTCTATAAAAAATTTAAAAATTAGCCCGGCACGGTGGCACATGCCTGTGGTCCCAGCTAGTTGGGAGGCGGAAGCAGGAGGATCTCCTGAGCCCAGGAGGCAGAGGCTGCAGTGTGCCACGATCACACCACTGCATCCAGCCTGGGTGACAGAATAAGATCCCGTTTCAAAAAAAAAAAAAAGAAAAAAAAAAGGCAGGGGAGGTCCAATTTCATTCTTTTGAATATGGAAACCCAGTTTTCTCAACATCATTTATTGAAAAGACTGTCTTTACTCCATTGAATAATCTTGGCATCCTTGCAGGAGTATAATACAGTCACGAGTCGCTTCATGACAGGGATATGTTCTCAGCAATACATCCTTAGGCAATTTTGTCATTGTGTGAATATCACAGTGTGCCCTTAAAAAATCTGGATGCTACAGCCTATTTAGCACACCTGGGCTGTATGGTATATTGCTCCCAGGCTACAAGCTATCTAGCATGTGACTGCAGTGAATACCACAGGTAACTGTAACACAGTGGTAAGTATTTGTGTCTCTAAACACAGCTCAGCACAGAAAAGGTACAGGAAAAACACAGCATTATAATCTTATGGGATCACTGTTGTATATGTGGTTTGCTATTGACAGAAATGTTATGCATGACATGACTATATTATAAACAAGTAATTAAAGTTAAATAATAACACACAAGAATCTAATCTTGCTGGAAAGGGCACTCTAAAAGTGAACTGCAAAAGAAGCTGACAGGAATTAGATGACTTCTGTGTTTCCACTTTGACAGTAGTGGATGCATCCATGCATACTGCTCATTCCTGTTTTCAATGATACATTTCCTTACTGTTTTGTTTTTTGGGTTTTTTCTTTTTTCTTTTTTTTATTTTTTAATTTGAGACAAGGTCTCACTCTGTCACCCAGGCTGGAGTGCAGTGGCACAATCTTGGCTCACGGCAACCTCCACCTCCTGGGTTCAAGCGATTCTCCTGCCTCAGCCTCCCGAGTCAGTGAGATTACAAGCGTGCACCACCACGCCCAGCTAATGTTTGTATTTTTAGTAGAGACAGGGTTTCACCATGTTGGCTAGGCTGGTCTCGAACTTTTGACCTCAGGTGATCCACCCATTTCAACCTCCCAAATTGCTGGGATTACAAGCATGAGCCATCGTGCCTGGTCACACTTGTTACTATTATACATAAAAGGAATTTGTCTGTTCTGACCACACCACTCTACAGAGATACAAATATCACATGGGCACCTCTGCCTTTTCTCTTTACTACTAATGTAGATTGTCATGTAATTTTTGCCCTTCCACGTCTGTTCTTCTCAGGAGAAATTCCCAGTGTTGGGCAGATTGTGAAAGAGATCCAGACTGATGAAATATTAAAAACCACTGGGCTATAGCAGTGTGTCTTTTTTTTTTTTAATCTTTTAAAACTTAGGTTCACAAATTTGAGGACTCCAGTTCAGACGAGATATGTTGTAGAAACCAGGCAGATCTGCGGTCTTTAGAAGAAAGTGGCAAAATCAGTTCACTTCCTGGGCGGGGACTGAGCGGGGCAGATGGTGGCAGTGGGTCACAAGCCACAAGCTGCCGAGACAGACTCATGACAGACAGGGCGTCAGGCATGACCTTCACAGGGTGAACTGAGACGCACAACTGTCTCCAGCAGGGAGCCACAGTCCAGGTGGCTCTTCCTCCCTCCCACCGCCCTGTATCTAGGAAGTCAAACCGATCAGGAAGGGACTGTGCTGATAATCGGCTCTGCCTTCAAAGAACACTTAATTAACCCACAGGCCACCAAGTCCAGAAATTTGAGGAACGAGGATCGGAGGAAGCCCAGGAGAGACATAACTGCCAGAGGGGGGTAAAGGGGCTTAAAGAGAAGTGTGGCTTTTTCTAGTGTCCACACATCCAACCCAAGGAAGCCCCCCTGATTTACCACATCTAGTCACCGACCTTGATCAGTTCCATGGCCAGGCATTAAGGCAAGTCTCCACTAACTTTCTCACCCCAGTGAAGCCCCATTCCAATTCTAGCCTCTCCCTGGACTCTGTCAGTCATTCCCAGCAATGTCTTAACTCTAAAAAATCCAGCTCCAACAAAAGATTCGGATGCGCAAAATTTATTTTCATGAGGTTTCAGCTCCACGTAAAAGGGCTGATACCATGCAAATAGCTTTCTGACAGCTCAACAGAGATGATTTTCCTTGTTGATTATCCACGACATATTCTCAGCTCTTAGGTGAACAGTGTGTTCCAACAGGAAGACGACGGGTTACAGGTGCTGGGTTTTTCTGCATGGGCAGTTTCTCCCCAGGAGCCTCACGCCTTACATCATCATCTAGAGCAGTAATTAATTTCAGAAGCCACTCCTGGCTGCCATAAGCCGAATACCCACTTCCAGAACTGGCCCAACCCGTCAGGAAGCAGCCAGAGTCCTCAAGGGACAGACACCAAGAGCTGCGTGTTGGTGAGTCAGAGACCAGAGCACAGAGGAAGCAATGCCCCTTCAGTACAGAGCCCTTCCCAGCCCGGAGTGCTGCTCCAGCCCTAACCCAGGCTGGCCAGGGCCTGAAAGACAAAGAAGAATGCCACAGAGAAAGGCCAGGGCACTACCGCGTTTTAAAAACATGCTCCTAGGTATAAGAAGGCAACAAAATTCATCCTGCAAGATGGATGTGGCCAGACTCTTCTTTAATTTCAACAAGCAGGAGAAGATAACAAAGTAAACATTATTCCTCTCTCCCTTAAAGGAAGCAAAAATATGATGTTAAACACCATTGAAGAGTCTAAGGGGTTTTATAAACCTCAAAATCAGCATCACATTCACAGACACGAGTGCCGGTCACATACAGCCACGTAATGTGCATTAGGCCAGGGCTTGGCAGGCCTTTCGTGTCAAGTGCGCAACAGCAAATATTTTAGGTTTTGCAGGTCAGGCGCTCTCTGTCAAGATGACTCAACTCCATCCACTGTGGGGTGAAATGATTGTGGCTGTGTGCCAATAAAACTTTATTATGGTCCCAATTTTAGAATATTTGCTGCTGAAGTCAGCACAATTTATGGACACTAGAATGTGAATTTCAGATAATTTTGTAAGTTCTAAAATATTCTTCTTTTGATTTTTTCCAACTACTTAAAAATGTAGGGAGAAAAAAGCATTCTTAGCTCATGGGCTGTACAAAAACAGGCAGTGACTTGGATTTAGCCCCCAGGCTGGTTTGCCCACTCTGTATTAGACTCAGATGTTTGGATTCATGTCTTTAAAAGAGAGCCTAAAATAACTCCAAATAAATAAATGGGCAGGTATCAAATGGCCCATGTAATGACAAATACCATTCTAGAAATCTGTGTCCAGCAGGTCAAGGACACTCTGGGGGTGAAGACCAACATTCCTGTCATGTCTCCATCTCAGAGGCGGAGGATATGGGGTTTGGGGCAGTCTCTGAAAAGGGCGTGTACACGGGCAGGACCTAGAGCAATGTCGCAGGGAAGGGGGTGGGGACAGCCCTCATGTCCTATGGATCCTGACCCTCTGCTGTGGGTGGAATGTTTATGTACTCCCAAAACTCACATGTTGAAACCTAACCCCCAGTATGATGGCATCTGGAGATGGGGCCTTTGGGAGGTGATTAGGTCATGCATGGGGCCCTCAGGAGTAGGATTAGGGTCCTTGCAAAAGAGGCCCCAGAGACCTCCCCTGCCCCTTCCACCACGTAAGGACACAGCTGGAAGGCAGAAACAACCGGAAAGCAGGCCCTCCCCAGACACCAAATCTGCCAGTGCCTTGAACTTCCCACTCTCCAGAACTGACAGCAATCCATTCCTGTTATTTATAAGCCAGCCAGTCTATACTATTTTTGCTGTAGCAGCCTGAATGAACCCACGCCCTCCTTCCCCCCGCCCCTCACCCTGTGTAGCTCTTACATGCACTCAGGACCTTCATGATTCAGGGTCTTTGGGAATTTCACAGAGGAGGAGAAACTTGCAGATTACAGAAAATTATTATACAAGATAACATCTTTGGATTGTTTGTTTATTTGTTTTGAGACAGGGTATTGCTTTTGTCACCCAGGCTGGAGTGCAGTGGCACGAACAAGGTTCACTGCAGCCTCAACATCCCAGGCTCAAGAGATCCTCCCACCTCACCCTCTGGAGTCGTTGGGACCAGAGGCACACGCCACCACACCTGGCTATTTTTGTATTTTGTATTTTTTATAGAGACAGGATTTTACCATGTTGCCCAGGCTGGTCTTGAACTCCTGAGCTCAAGCGATCTTCCTGCCTCAGCCTCCCAAAGTGTTGAGATTACAGGCATGAGCCACTGTGCCAGCCCAGATAACACCTTTGAATATACATTTGTCAGCCAGGTGAGGTTGCAGTGAGCCGAGATCGTGCCATTGCACTCTAGCCTGGGCAACAGAGCAAGACTTCATCTCAAAAAAAACAAAAAAAACCCCGCATTTCTCCAAAGAAGATCTACAGACAGCCAATAAGCACATCAGAAGAGGCTCAGCATCATTAGTCATTAGAGAAATGCAAATGAGAACCACAATGAAATGCCACTTCACACCTACTAGGTTAGTTACAGTAAAAACAAGGAAAAATACATGTGCTGGTGAGGATGTGGAGAACTGGGGCCCTCACTCACTGCCAGTGGGAATGCGACAGGACAGTTTGGCAGTTACCTGCAGTTACTATATGACTCAGCAACTCCACTCCAGCCAGAGGACAGTTTGGCAGTAAACCTGCAGTTACCAAATGACTCGGCAACTCCGCTCCTAGGTATATTCCCCGAAGAAATGAAGCTGTATGTCCAGGCAAAACCTTGTCCACAAATATTCGTAGCAGCACTATTTGTAATAGTCAAAAGGCAGAAACAACCCAAATGTCCACAAAGGGATTAATGCATAAACAGATGTGGCCTGTCTGTGCAGCAGAGTATTATTCAGCCGCGAAAAAGAATGAAGCTCTGACCCAGGCTACGATGTGGAGGAATTTCAAAACAATATTATCTAATCTTCCAGTGCCATATATATATATATATATATATATATATGCATGTATATATGTATATATTACACACACACACACAAGTGAAAGAAGCCAGTCACAAAAGGTCACATATTGTATGATTCTATTTATAGGAAATATTCAGAATAGAAAAACCCACATAGATGGAAAGTAGACTGGTGTTTGCCAGGGGCTGAGGAGCGGGGGATTGAGATTGACTTCTAACAGGTGTGGAATTTCTTTTCACGGTGACGGAATGTTCTGGAATTAAAGAGTGATGATGGTTTCACAACACTGTGAAAATCCTAAAATCCGCCAAATGAAAACCACTTAAAAGTGGTTAAAATGGTGAATTTTGGGCTGGGTGTGGTGGAGCATGCCTGTAAACCCAGCACTTTGGGAGGCTTAGGCTGGGGATTGCTTGAAGCCAGGAGTTCGAGACCAGACTGGGCAACACAGTGAGACCCTGTCTCTACAAAAATTAGCCAGGCATGGTGGTGTGCACCTGTAGTCCCAACTCAGGAGGTGGAGGCTGCAGTGAGCCATAATCGCACCACTGCACTACAGTCTGGGTGACACAAAGCAAGACCCTATCTCAAAAAAAAGGTGAATTCTATCTCAATTGAAAAAGGATGATGACACTGAGTGCTGGCAAATGCCAGCCATGAAGAGAAACAATGATATAAAGATAAAAAGCATTCCTGGATTCTTCCCCTCGGGAGAAGTAAAATGTGATTTTCCCATAATTACAAGAAAATTAGGCATAGCAACTTACAAAGTACAATTTGAACATTTTCAGAAATGAATCTCAGTAACAAATATCCATTGAACACTATCCCTAAGAGACTTTGAGAAAATCTCGAGTGACAGGGAGGGAAATAGGTGTGGGGAAGTGTGTTTCAGAAATGCTGAGTCCAAGCTGGCAAAACATGTTTAGATGAGGCCCGTCAACAGAAGAAGCCGAGACCGAATGAGGAATGATCTGCGGGAGGTCGGCATTTTACAATCAGGAGTCTGAAATGAGACTACGTCCCAGTTTGGGAGTCAGAACTGGAGACTTTCTGGGCCAAGCCCTCTGTGAACATTAACCCTGGAGAATAAAGGGGCAGGGAGTTTCTAGAAGATTCTACATTCAGGGGAAGAAAAGAAAGGAAACCTGTGGAGGTTGGAGTCTCGGAAATCTTAAAGGATATTAAAAAAGAAAAACATGACTCACCGAATTTAAAATGGGAGGAAAGCTCAGATTAAGAATGAATAACTTTATCTAGGATTAGGTCACAGGAATTCTGGTTTTAAATTGTTTGCGTGGAGTTCAAGAGAAAGAATTTGTACCATAATAAGAAGCCAACTACAACAGCAAGAAAGAGGTTCAAGAACAGGATCTAGTGACTGCATAACTGAGCTCCCTCCTGGGGCTGGAGAGAGCAGGGGCTCAAGTCCCTAAACCGGGGCCATGTCATCAGGGCATCAATGACCCAAGGAAGCAGCTCAGGGGCGGAGGGTGGCCCAGCAAGCTGCACCCTGGGCTGCTGGAAGGTCCTCCATTGGGAAGGCAGCAGAATAAATGCTCTGGTGAAGAATAAAGGTAGCAGAGTTTACAGCCACGGTCCGGAGGGAATTCAGAGGGGCGGGGCACGCTGTTGCTAGGCTCTGAGTCCTCACAGCAGTCAAGGGTGACAAGCGTGAACTTGTGGCTGTGCAAACCTGCCCAGCAGCCAGGCCTCCCCAAGAGGCACACGCAAGCATGGGCACAGCTCACGGTGACAGAATGAGGCTGAGTCAGTTACACGTGGGCTGTGGGACAGGCAGAGCCAAGCTGACAGGGAACACGTTCCAGAGGAGGGGCTGGGGCAGGGAGAGGCTGCCAGGGGGTCTGAGCACGCCCTAAGTGGCCTACAGAACACTGTGGATGAGTTCAGTGTGCATTTTCCTGGGAGGTGGGTACACAAGTTTTCACCAGGCTGTCAAAGAGTCTGGGACCTACCACTCTGGAATGTTACGAAAGTAGAGTCTGTGTTGGCCTTGGAGACAATGAGTGGGATGGGGACTTAGGACAAAGGACATGCATGTGGTAACAACGGCCCTGTGATGTCGGGGAGGGGAGGAGGTGGCTCCCGTCCTGCTGGAGGTGGTGCAGTTTCAGAAAAGGACAAAAGTGGAAAGTCACCTTTGCAGTAGGAATGGAGCGTGGATTAAGTGGCGGGAAGCTAACGCCCAGGGGAGGAAGCCCTCAGCGATTTCCCTCCCGAGAGTACGTGGACATCTCACACATGTACACAAATATATTTGGACACAGGTGCTTACTGCAGCACTGGTGGTAAAGTAGAAGGTATAACCAAAATGCCTCTGAATAAAGGCTAAGGCCAGGCATGGGGGCTCACGCCTGCAGATTGCCTGAGCTCAGGAGTTCGAGACCAGCCTGGCCAACACGGTGAAACCTCGTCTCTACTAAAATACAAAAAACTAGCCAGGTGTGGTGGTGGGCACCTGTAATCCCAGCTACTTGGGAGGCTGAGGCAGGAGAATCGCTTGAACCCAGGAGGCAGAGACTGCAGGGAGCGAAGATTGCACCACTGCACTCCAGCCTGGGTGACAGACTGAGACTCTGTCTCCAAAAAAAAAAAAAAAAAGGCCGTGCACAGTGCTGCCTGTGATCCCAGCACTTTGGGCGGCTCAGGTGGGCGGATCACGAGGTCACGAGTTCAAGACCAGTCCAGCCAGCATGGTGAAACCCCGTTTCTACTAAAAATACAAAAAATTAGTCGGGCGTGGTGGTGTGTGCTTGTAATCCCAGCTACTCAGGAGGCTGAGGCAGGAGAGTCGCATGAACCCGGGAGGCAGAGGTTGCAGTGAGCCGAGACGGCGCCACTGCACTCCAGCCAGAGAGACAGAGTAAGACTCTGTCGCCAAAAAAAAAAAAAAAAGTTAAGTAAGTACCTAGGACAGGTCTGTACAGTGGAGTATCAGACTGTTATGTAGAAAGAATGAAGCACAAACGCAAATAGTGAGTGATAAGGAAAGATACAGGTACAAGGTCAATGACCCTCGAGAACGTCGTGCTAAAATAGCCACTCGCAAAAGGCTACTTACTATATGATTCCACTTTCATGAAGTTTCCAGAATGGGCAAATCCACAAAGATAGAGAGCGGCTTAGTGGCTACCAGGAGCTGGGGAAGGAGGTGGGGAGTCTCTGCTTAATGGGGACAAGGTGTCTTTTTGGGCTGATGACTCTGTAATTAGATGCTGGTGATGGCTGCATAACCTTGAGCATATACTAAAAGCCACCAAATTGTACACATTAAAAGCATGAATTCTATGCCATGTGAATTACATCTCAATACAAAAAATAATAAAGAATTGGTGTGTACATTTTATAGGCCTGTGAAATATCTGAAAGCATCCACACCAAACTTTTCTTAGTGGTGGCAGGAGCAGAGGAGAGAGGAAGAAGAAGCCAGAGGCTCTGTTTCTCTTTTGTACCATTTGGATATTTTTTTTTTTTTTTACGATGAAAGGTAAGGTTTATATAATGTAAAAGAGAAACAGTCAGAATTATGGGACTACACATAGGAACCCAAGTCCTGAAATGGTCACTAGGGATTTCAGGGGACAGAGCACTGAAATGGCTTGGAGGGCACCACCTGTGATACAAAGTCCAGCGATGGTCACTTTAGAAAATGGACAACACGGAGGTCAGGTGGACCCACGCCACTCAGACTCTGTGAGTGACCTTATGTTCTCAGGCTATGAAGTATCTGCACGGCAGAGTAAGCAGCCAATATAGTGGTCGCCTTTTAAAAAGAAGAGTTCACTGACAACTTGTGCCCGCCTTGACTTCACACCTTTCCTGTGCAGTTGGTGTAGAAGCGAGGGCCACATGTGGCTGCTGAGCGCCTGACACGGGGCTGGTCCCGAGATTTCTAAGACTCAGCACACAAAAAAGAATGTGAAACAACTCAACAATATTTTTTCATATTGATTATATATTGAAATGAATATTTTCAACACAGTGCATTGGATAAAATGTATTATTAAATTACTTTCACTTGTCTCTTTTTACTTTTTAAAATGCGGCTACTAGAAAATTGCAAATTTCACATGTGGCTTGTGTTACGTTTCCGTATTGGCCAGTAATGATCCAGAAAACCCTTAGAGTAAATCATCTGAGGATAAGTTTAAGAATTCGCAAATACCTTAAGAGAGCCTATTTTACTAGAAAGTAAGCAAAATGCCTCAAGACTGCATGACAGAAATGACCATTATTTCTGAGACCCAAATGCAAGACTGATTACTGAGATCAAGTAAAGAACTGGAAGACTTATTTTTTATATAAAAAATCTAAATATGTTAATACATCATTTCATATAAAAGTACATTATTAAATAACCACATTATTAAGATAATTGCAAGAAAATGGACCATATTTCCAATGTTTTGTAAACTTACTAGTGTGTGGATATGTACCCTAGTTATGAAACACATTTGAAGATATAAAGAGCAGCCAAAATGGTAGACTAATATTTTCTATCATTATTGGAGACCATATCATATTTTGGATTCATGCAACTTTGCACACAGTGAAACCATTAATTTTCCAAGGTAATTCATTTAAAGTATTGTATTAGCATGCAGTTTCTTACTTATCTAGAATATTTGGCTTATCTGGAAGAGATCAGTTTAAGATCTCTGGACATATTGGAACTTTTGATCCTTCACAGTATTAATATTTAATGAATCACTAAGCTTTATTTATTAGACATGTTGAATGAGGGCCGAGTTCCTTCCTGCCACTTTTGTTACCATTGCCACACACAATTTGTAAACCAGTCCTACCATATATTACTAATTAATAAAATTTCAACTGATAAAAAAAGTAAGCAAAATAATTCTTTAGATGTAGATGTGATCTTTCTCTAGTAAGAACTCGTAATTTTGACAAATAATTACTCGATTTGGTGTCCCACAAATACAGTTAGACAAGGTCTCTTTCCTCAAGGGTTTTGCATGGATGGGGAGAAAAAGAAAAGGAGACATACACAGATCATTTTTTACGTGGCAAAAGGTGACACGTGCAGACTCCAGATGGAACAGGGTACCATAAACAGCGGGGCCGGGGAATCTGGGCAGCATTCGGTCCTGGACCCTGCTGGAGGTGGGGTGGGGAAAATCAGGCAGAGGTATAGATAAGGGGAGAGTGTGTGGCGCAGGGAAGGGGTCAAGGGACCAAGCTGGTTGGAGCTTGGGGAATAAAGGGGAAAACAGGCCGGGCCACTTGGAGAAAGTCTACAAATGCGGGTCAGAGCCCCTGGACTCCACAATAGGGGCAAGAGTCAGGAAACTACCACCCACCGCCCAAATCTGGCCCAGCCACTAGCCTGTTTGTGTATGGTCCATGAGTTAAGAATGGCTTTTACATTTTGAAGTGGTTAGAAAAAAACTAAAGTCAAAATATTTTGTGACGCATGAAAATTATAGGAAATTCACATTTCAGCGTCCATAAATAAAGTTTGACTGGCACACAGCCATGCCCAAGTGCTCACATGTCGTCTACATCTGCTTTCGAGCTCCATCGGGAGAGCTGAGTAGGTGAGATAGCGACCATCTGGGCCGCGGAAGCTAAAACATTTACTATCCAGCCCTTTATGGAGAATGTTTGCTGATCCCTGCTTCCTTGGAACACTAAAACATCCTGTGAGCCTTCTTTGCTCAAATGAAATAAAGACACTGCTCAAATAAAATAATGGCACTTGTGCCAATCTGCAGGAATATTTATTGGCTAGGATCCTCGAATTTAAAACATTTCTCCTGTAAATATTTCTTCAAGCCTTGGTAGAGGTTTCCTCTTACCTGCTAATGAAGAGTAGCAAAAAACGAAACAAAAAATAGTGGGATACCTGCAGGTTCCACACCATGGGAAGCCCTGTGCCAGCCTGTCTCGCCCAACCAACAGCACTTTCAAAGAATGGATGCTCAGCCGGGCGCGGTGGCTCAAGCCTGTAATCCCAGCACTTTGGGAGGCTGAGGCGGGTGGATCACGAGGTCAAGAGATCGAGACCATCCTGGTCAACATGGTGAAAC